>NC_048233.1:62937066-63093176 GCF_002007445.2 Ailuropoda melanoleuca | reverse complement strand
GTGTGTGTGTGTGTGTGTGTGTGTGTGTTGAAGCAGGAATGAAAGTCATGCCAAAAAATTGTCTTCCAAGTGGAGGGCCCAGTAAAATTGTGGTGTTTTTAGATTGTGTTCTCTCCAAACTGTTGTGAGAAACTGGATTTAAATATTTAAAATATCTCTTAGCTCTGCTCTGAGTGTTAAATAGGAGGGAAAATGTTAGTTGAAGGAGGCTTGTGTACCATTTCAAGTAGTGTGGAAAGCTTGATGGCTCATAGGGGCTGATTTATACAAGCATTGTTGTCAGGTTGTTAACCACGCAGCTTGGGTCCCCTGTTAAACAGCAGCTGATGACCAGGTTGCATGAGAAGTGAAGACAGGAGCCATGATATAAAGAAACTTCAAAAGAGGAATACAAAATAGGCTTTGGTAATGATAGCATTGTTGGAACCAGTAGGCATCTTCCAGAAGGTAATACTTTGAAGGGACCAGTACTCATTGATAGACACCATGTTTTGAGAAGTTTGTTGAAGAAATAAATCCAATGACTTTAGGGTAATTGTTAGATTATGTATAGATCAAGACTTTTTCTATAGCAGGCGGCAGAATCCCAGTGGTAACTGGCATAGGTCAAGGGTCAATTTAAATTTAGTAACTTACTGTATTGTATTTTAAAACTCCAGGTCTCGATTCAGGGGCAGACTATGTCACTAGAACACTGTTTCATTGTCTCTTGTCTCTGCTGCTTTCTGTGCTGGCTGCCTTCTCAGACAGGCTCTCTCCATTGTGGCAAAAATAGCTCTGGTTTAGGGCATCTACAGCCTCACAAGGAGACTACCTCTCTGTTGGTTCTTCTCCAACAAAAGACACAGGGAAGGCTCTGATTGGCTTGGGTTAGGTCATGTGACTAGAGAATGCCGTGATCTTATTGGCCAGGTCCTGAGCATGTCCTCAACCCTGGAATCTGAGGGTGGGATTAGAAGGAAAGTGATTTCCAGGAGAGGAAAAGGGCCATGTTTCCAAAGGAAGGTGGGATGGATATGGAGTGAGCAGAACAAGAGATACTCAATAGAGAATTAAAACAGCCAAAGTTAGGGGGCACCTGGGTGGCTCAGTCCATTAGGTGTTTGACTCTTGGTTTCGGCTCGGGTCGTGATCTTAAAGTTGTGGCATCCAGCCTTACATCGGGCTCTGTGCTCAGCATGGAGTCTGCTTTGGATTCTCTTTCCTTCTCTCTCCTGTTCTCTCATTCTCAAATAAATAAATAAATAAATAAATAAATAAATAAAATCTTAACTAACTAACAAAATAAATAAAGCAGTCAAAGTTAGTAAAAGTGGCATGAGCCCTCTTCCCCTCCAGATAACTTTGGAGCTGGATGCCATAGGGATGAGACCTAGAGAGAAAATAAATGAAGGATGGTGCAGAGAAGCCTTCTTTCTAATGCTCATGGGAGAAGCATTCATTAAAAGGTACAATAGTTAGAGTTACTACAGTATACTTTTTAATTAAAAGTGACACAAGATAGATTATGCTTTTGTTAAAAGTCAAAAACGCATCTTTTTCTTGGGATCTGAACTGAAATGAAACACCTGAGGGGAGGAGGAAGACTCAGGTTTTTTTTGTGAGTGAAAAAATAGCTGGTTGCTTTCTGTAGGCTATACTTCTGGAGGAATTTTATACCATGAATCATCAGACTGCAGACATTACTTGTATTTTTGTTTTTGTTTTTTAAGCTCAATCAAATTTAACTTGATTGTTTCATTTTTAAGTTCTAGTTTCTGTGCTGGATTCATAAAAGAAACTGCATCATTTGTATATTCTCAGGAACAGAGTAATCCTTTGGCTTTTATATAGACCCATTGATTTGTTATATTCCCACTATAAATGATGAAATTACATGAAGAAAAGAGAATGGCTAGATGGCCTTGCTGCTGATGTTTGTGCAGAATTTAATGTAAATATTGCCCTGAGCACATCACATTCAGGCAGAGAATAGAACAGCATTCATGTTGAGCTGCAGATGCTTGTACTAGGTTGCCACCACCGCTCACTATGTGCAGAAAGAGAATTTAATATATATTCGTTTTCCCAAGTCAGATCTTCTAAGTGGATATGAAAGTGAGTTCTGAAAATACTCTGGCTACAGGGAAATCAGATTTTCATTCAGTAAAGCTTTTCAACCTATGCATTCTGGTGTGACCACTAAGGCTTCCTGGGGGAAGTTCCTGTTCTTTTGGCCCCAAGTCCTCTAGTTCAAGTCCAACTATCTCTGTGCGTGGTGCATCCTTGTGAATGCTGAGCATTTGTGCAGGGGCTTATTGTTTCATTGGGCTTGGCTCTATTTTGTTGGTTGTCCTCTGTTAAGCCTCTTTTATGCTGTAACTATCCTTCTCACCCCCACCTCCTCTTTTTTTTTCTTTCCCCTCATGCTACTGACAGGTTGGAGACAGCAGGTCAATTGGCTAGTAGACTATCTCACAATCTAGATTCGGCAGATTGCTTCCTCTTACAGTCTTTTAACTTTGGGCCTCCATCCCCTGTATTTCCTATAAATAGATAGTTAGATCTGGAGGCTTGATCAGATTTGGGTTTTTTGTTTTATTTTGTTTTGTTTTTACCAAGAGTGGTGTGTTTGGCCTCATCTCTTGTGTTTAACCTTTAAGGGTGCACAGTTTTGAACATGGTTCCAGTGCTCTTTTCCCTCAAAAGTGGCGCATTAGACAGAGGTGATGGTTCTCAAGGCTTGCAGCAAAGTGTATTTTCAACATCAAGAGGAATCAAGCGTTTAAGCATCTCATATATATAAGCCTGAGTATCAAGGAGGGACAGAGAAGAGGGGTTTATGGGTAAAATCCATTTTCTGGATATGCAAGAGTCCTCCCAGGTGCTTTCCTTCAACCTGATTAACTCTGCAGAGGTGAGAAGACAGAGGTGAAGAAGGGGGGATGCCTACCTGGCCAAGGACTAGAGGTGGGAGAGAGAAATCACAGGTGGAGGTTTCCCCTTTTTGAATATTTGTATGAAATGCTAATTACCTTCAAAAGTCTTTCTTCTTTCTTTCTTTTTCTTCTTTCTTTCTTTTTCTTTCTTTCTTTTCTTTTCTTTTCTTTTCTATTCTTTCTTTTCTTTCTTTCTTCTTTCTTTCTTTCTTTCTTTCTTTCTTTCTTTCTTTCTTTCTTTCTTTCTTTCTTTCTTTCTTTCTTTCTACCTCTTCTGTTGATAAGGGATTTCAGGGCAGCTCTGGTTTTCCTCATCTGCAAAACCTCAATTCCTTTTTATTAATCTTCTTGTGCCTGTGGAATATCAAAATTAATCATTTCTAAAGAAGCTACATTAAGTTTTTTTCTGGGCCAAACCTCAATGTACAAGTTTTTAGCGTGAGGAGGGCTCATAATTTGTGTCACATAAGGGACATTCTTCTCTTTTTGCAAGCTTTCTAAGGACACGTGTTTATGTATTTTAAAGATGTCTAGGAAAAGCAAACTTTCTCAGGATACATTTTTATGCATTTTAAAGCTGTTTAGGAAAATGTACAGTCCACACCATCACCAGGAATGAAGTCACGAGGCATATATGCTCTACTGATAACTGTTTCTGCTTAGTTTGTTTTCCCAGTTAGGTGGAAAGAATTTCTTTTTGTAAAAATTGTGCTCAGTTTTGGCTGTTTCTCTGTTGCATACAAGCAGGTTATTTTCGTCAGCTAGCTTTGTGCTTTCTTTATACCAAAATGAATGTTGTGCCTCAGAGCAGAAGCTGGGGTGCCCTGAAGAGTGAGTATCTTGAACTTGTTCCTCCTGACTGCTCCCCTTCTCTTATCCTACCCACTCCCACGACATTTTTAAACCTTCAGCAAGCCTAATTGCATTCATGCTACTGGAGAAAAGAGCTGGGAATTGGTCAAGGGTCTTGATGATAGAAGTGAACCCAGGAGGGGGTTATACCACCAGAATTGTCTAGCTAGTTTTGAAGGAAGAGAGCTTCACTGACCTGGACTCAAACCCCATCTTGGCCACTTGCCATCTATCTGACTTTGGGCAGATAACTCAGTGTCTTCTTAAATCTCAATATTCTTTGCTGTAAAATGCAGATCTTACTATGAAGTCCTAGTGAACATTTATTGAGGGCATACCATGTGCCAAGCAGTGTGCTTTACTTACCTAGTCTGATTTGATGCTATAATGGTCCGATGGGGAGGTGCTATTTCTCTTTTGGACTAGTCTTCTAGATTAATCTGGAGATAAAGGATCCAAATTAATTTAACTCTTTCAAATGCATCTGCAAGAAACTGAATAAGCCTGGTTCTCTTGGTATGGGAGGTTGAATAATGACCCCCAAAGATATCTAAGTCCTAATTCCTGGAACCTGTGAATGATGCCTCGTATAGCACAAGGGACTGTGCAGGTGTGATTAAGTTACGGATCTTGAGATGGGAAGATGATCCTGAATCATCTGGGTGGGCCCTAAACGTAATAAGTGTCCTTATAAGAAGACGACACAGGGGAGATTTGACTACAGAGGAGTTGTAGGAGATGTGACGAAGGAAGCAAGAGGTTGGGATGATGTGAAGAAGGGACCAAGGAATGCAGGCAAGTTCTAGAAATAGGGAAAGACAAGGAAAGAGATTTTCCCCTCAGCCTCCAGAAGAAAATAGTCCTGCCCATACCTTGACTTTAGGACAGGAAGGCTGATTTTAGACTTCTGATCTCCAGAATTGTAAGGGAATAAATTTGTGTTTTAAGCCATCAGATTTGTGGTAATTTGTTACAACAGCTGATTTTAATGTAATTTGTTACAGGAAACTGATTTGCTGGAATTTACACTTTCTGCCTAGAGCTTCAGTGTTTAAACCTACTTGCAAGTGGGCCAGTGAAATTTAGAATGAAGTACTGATACCTGTAGATGATAAGTGCTTCCGGATTTTGCCCTCGTGGCATTGGCCATGTCTGCAGTACAAGTACAGCTGCTTTTTAAGCTTTCAAGAGTTTAGAAGGTTCTCCACCTCTACTTTGTTGCCATGTGGAAGGAGACAACAAAATCAAGATGAAAATTTCCAGTTTGTAGCTTAAACTTCTTTGCACAGCCTTTAAAGCTGAGGTTGCAAACTGGTGGCCCTTAAGGCCAGAGATATTTTGCCTGATCTGACAGTGATCCCATAAAATCTCAGTTATTTGCCAGAATTTTTGATTGATTGATTGATTATTTGAGAGAGAGAGTGAGGGGAGGGGAGAGGGAGAGAATCTCCAGCAGACTCCCTGCTGAGCATGGAGCCTGATGTGGGGCTTGATCTCACACCTTGAGACTATGACCTGAACCAATAATAAGAGTTGGACACTTAACCAACTGAGCCACCCAGGCACCCCATTTGCCAGAATTTAAAGCTTAAGTGATCTCATATAAAAATCTTGATTTCTGACTTTTCTGGAAAATAGAAAGTTCTGGCAACACTGGGTTCATATAATTGACAGTCCATGGCTGGAAGAGCAGAGTCCTTACTTTCCTCCTCATTATCGGGGTTGGAGGGTAGATCTAGACACTGCAAACATTTCTACCCTAAGGGAGGTTTGGGTCTCTTGATTGCTTGGTCTGGTGGGATTCACACTCCACTCTAGTGTGCTCCATGAATGATAACACCTGTCTCTGGGTCATGATAAATTTTTACCCCACAACTGCCCAGAGCTTTGTGATCACTTTATTTGGAAAGTGCATCTTTGGCCCCAGAAATCTCTTCACTGGGTGGTAGCTCCTTGCCCTTCTTAGGAAGCTTTATGGCTCCTGACCTCTAAGAATTTTGCCTTCACTCCTATTTGGTTCATCTACAGCGTAGTCACTGGAACTTTTTAAGGTTAATTCTCTTGGAGGAAAAGCTTGGCTTTACTTGACCATCTAAGCTAGTAGTTGGGTCTATTGTTCCAATGGCAGCCACCATCATCCTGAGCCATTCTGTCTCAGATTGACTCCTGCTGATGACATTTGTCCATCAAACAACTAGATTCTCTATGATGACTTCCCCCAGGTTGCCGCATAGAGAAAACTTCTAGAATCCTATCACTTCCTGAATACTAGAGAACAATTATGTGTATTGTAAATATAATAGTTTCCTGCAACAGTAAGGAAGACCCTCCCCCCACCTTTTTTAAAAATGGAAACACAGGAAAGGTGATTTTCAAAGGTAGAGATAATATGAAATGGGATGGAAAGCAAATGTTTTGGAAGCCACATTGAGTAAAAAAGATTTCAGCAGTTGGGGATGACGTGCTAAAAGAAATAAAATGGAATTTGAAGGATAAATGTGCAGTCTTGAACTGCAGGTAAAGAAGTCATGTCTTCAAGCTCACCGTTGGAGATATGTGCCTTAATTGTAGTTCATGCTTGGATGTTAAGGATTCTGTTTGACTGAGGAAGACCACGGTGACCTGAGTGCTAAGAAGTGATGTGCCCTTAGATGTGCTCATAGAGCCCTGGCAGCCTGTGGGCCTAGTGCGTTGTGTTGTGTTTGACTAGCATACCGAGTCTGAAAAATTTGCAGTGGAATCCCTTTGGGTGAGGCATGTACTCTCGGGTCTTATACATTTATGTTACTCTACCAATTCTTAAGGTTTTTGTTTATGGATGGTCCTCCTTCCCCTTCCCTTATAGTAGCACTCTTCTGGGGGCACTGGGATGCATTTCAAGCCCACACGTTGAAAGAGACTTAACAAAGAAATGGGATCAAGAAGAGGATGAAATAGATAGGAAAGGAATCAAACACCAGTTTATGTGGTAATCACTGAGAGAACCTCAGCTCTGTATCTGGTCCAATGCCTGAAGGACTGTCATGTGGAAAAGGACTTAGATTCAGTCCTTCTCATGGAACGTTTACGGACTGTGTGCCTTACTTCGGTGACCAAGCTGAGCGGATACAGAGAGGAGCAAGTTGGTCTCTGTCTCCGAGGCCAAGTTCACCCCAAAGCAGAGGAGACACACAGAGATGGCTGTAAAACATGCAGACTCTGTGGTTCTCCAGAAGACAGAAGGGAGGAGGCCGATTTCAGCTTGGCTTAGAAAGGCCTTTCCTCACAGTTAAAGCACGCCCCGAATGGAATGGGCTGCCTTAAAAACTTGCCAGCGGTCGTGTTGTCCAACTGTCGAAGACGAGCTACAGGGCTTTGCAGTGAGGGTTGGAGTCGATGACTTTTCTCCCTCTGTTAGTGTATGGTCCCAAGGCCACTGACCTGCTTTCCTTTCCTTACCCGGAGAGAGCGGTCACCATCTGAAACGCCAGTGGGTTGTACTCGGTGGTCTGGGCAGACCACACTGGGGAGAGCGTTGGGTTGCCGGGTTTCCAGGTGTGGAACCGCACTAATGTGTCTGTCTTCTGGAGAGGCCAAAGCCAGCAGGCAGGGCCCAGCTCTAGATTTTATTCATGGGCCTGGTAGAAGCAGCTAGGGCTGTATTTGGCAGGTACAGTCTTGTTTCTGGTTGTTTCTTTTGTGGGTTGGCTTGCATCTGGCTCTGAGGATCACGTCATTACCTGTGAGCGGAGCAGCACTTTATTTCCTGGGACAATAAAGTCCTGGGACAGCACTTTATTTCCTGAAGTCTATTTCTTCAACCCTCCAGGAACCCGAGTAACATCCAGAGATGAACTGCCAAGACAAGAGATTCCGAATTCTTCCCCTTTGATAGCAGAACTTTAAAATAATTCAGATTTCTGTTGTCTCCCTTAGACATCCCTCAGTCTTAGAAAATGTGTTACCTTTTGGCTCCAGGAAGAGGACTAAACCAAGCAGAGGCAGCATCTCTTCACAGCCTTCAAGGCAGAATGTTCTGGCAGCATCCTTCTTGTCCTGTCCTTTCTCTGCTACCACATGGCCACTGGCATCAGCTCTTACCCCCCCCCCCCGTCTGTATAGCATGATCGTAAGGAAAGCAGACATGGCCTCTTTCTTGGCAAGTACATTTTAAGGTTCAGAGAGACAGATGTTATCTGGATTTGGCATTTCTTTCTCAATATTTGCATGTTTAACCCTGGTTTAGCTCATTGGGACATTTCCCCCCAGATATGTCAAAAATCACCTGGAAGATGCGGAGACAAAGTGTTGTAGGTTTAAGGGAGCAGAACTGCCACCCGATTCCCCAAACTGCTATCATTGGTCTCTGCAAGGGAGGCAGGCAATTCTTTCTAAAAAGCTTGGAGCCAGAATTAAATGTGAAACCCCACAGCTGCTGTGGCTGTGGGACGTGTGGACAAGTCAGTCATCCTGGCAGACACCCTTCCCCTCCAGGAATTCTCTCCCCTGGGGAAGTGGGAGTAGAGCCAGCGCCAGGTTTCCCCCACACCCTCAGATGGAGTGGGGCTGATCAGTCAAGCTGCCTGCCTCCTGCAGCAGGACCCCTGGTGTCTCTAGAGTAACAGAGGCAGAGGACGGAGGGCTGTCAGCCTTGACAGCAAGTTAATTACACCCGGAGGCCTGAAAAACAAAAACAAAAACAAAAAACAGTGCATGGACCCCATTATTCCCCAGAGTTAAATTTGTAAAGCAGCTTTATAAATTCCACATATCGTACAGTTCACCCGTTTGGAATATACAAATCAGTGGTTTCTAGTATATTCACAGGGTTGTACAACCATTCCCACAATTTTAAGACATTTTCAGCCGTCACCCTTCCATTTCTCCAACTTCCCCAGTCCTAGACAGCCAATCACCAATCTGCTTTCTGTCTCTACAGAATTTGTCTGTTCTGGACATTTTGGTTAAATGGAATCACACAGAGGGTGTGTCCTTTGTGGCTGACGTCCTTCACTTAGCCTGTTTGCAGGGTTTGTCCACATTGTCATGTATCAGTACTTCCTACTCTTTTGTTGCCAAATAGTATTCCCTTTTATGAATATACTATAATTCGTTCATCCCTTCATCAGCTGCTGGACATTTGGGTTGATTCCACTTATTGGCTATTAGGAGTCATGCTGCTTATAAACAATGTGTGCAAGTTTATGTGTAGATTCATGCTTTCATTTCTCCTGGGAATATACCTAGAAGTAGAATTTCTGGGTCACATTCTAACATTAGGTCTAATCTTTTGAGGAGCTGCCAGACATTTTCCAAAGCAGCTGCACCATTTTATGGAGGCATTTCATAAAAGCTCCCTGTGCTGATTCTAGACATGATTATAACGTGCTTCCCACGTGGATAAGAATCCTTCCTCTGCCTCATTTGGAAGTAAAATCACAGCAGCATAGATACCAGCTTCTACCTAAAGGAGAGAATACTTTTAAAGTCTTCATTCTTCCAGGTTGTTCTTCTCAGCCTTCCACAGCCCCCAGCTCTCACGAGCAGCCCAGGATGAGTGAGCACCAACGAGAGGACTAGCCAGTCTAATGCTGGGTGGGATTATCCAGCGTCCACTGACCCCACGGGTTGGCTGCGAAGAGTTAAGATGACCTGGAAAACTGATCTGTAGGTTAAGTGGAGCAGGGCCGCAGATGTGTAATCCCCACTTCTGAGAATGTGACATTTCTTCTGTGTCATCACTTTCTTGGTGCTATCTGGTAAAAACTGAGTCATGAGGTGCCGACAAAAATCCATCGCACTTAATGTGAAACTTGAGGTAGCTGCTCATTCCTGAGATATTCGCAGCTGTCAGTTCGCCGGCTAGATGGTAACCAACTTGCCGGGGATGAAGTCCTGCCACAGTGACTTTTCCCAGCTTGTCTGAGAGGCATAGACCCAGACGGCCGGCCCCTGAGAACCTGAGCGTGAGGGAGGGCTGCGTGGGGGTGAGACGCGAGGGTGGAGCGGCCCCACCCTTCACCAAGTCCTGTTTCCAGAGTAGCCCCAGTGGAGGGACGCACAAGCCAACTGTCATTGTCTCTTGAGCTTTTCGAAAGCATGCCTTCTAGTGCAGAGGCCCCGGTGGACCGACCTGAGCCTTGTTGTCCTTGCTTTGTGTTCGCAGCCACGGCACAGGGTATGAGAGTGACAACCACACAGCCCCCATTCTCTGCGGTGCCCAGTACAGAATACACACCCACGGCGTCTTCAGGGGCATTCAGGTGAGAACGTGGGGGGCCCTCACTCGAAGGGGACTTCCATGCCTCCTTCCCTTCGCAACAGCCTGTCGCTTCCCTGCTGATGGCCATTTAGCCCTGGTAAGTCTGTTCCTAATTACAGGCTCCTCTGACAATAGGGACCTCTCCTCTTCCACTGGGGCAGAGAGGACAGCCTCCTCCCTACAGGTCCTTGTGACCACGGCCACGTGCCTGACTCAGACTGAGATGCTTCTGGCAGAACCCCATCCCTCCCCTCTTCCTACTGCTGAATTCACCTTTCCAGGTGGGTTGTGCAGCTCTTACAGTGAATGACCTGGACCCTTGGCTTCCAAGTCAGACCCTTGACTTGGTCTGCATTGTCAAGTGCCCGAAGTTGACTCTTCTCTTGCCAAGTGTTCTACCAATAACAATAAATAATGACAATAACAGCACCATCGTGTTGGTGCTGGACACTTTTTATATGCCAGGCCTTGTGCTGAATTTTATATATGGGCTTTTTGTCTTCATAGACTTAATTCTTTAGATCAGTTTTAGGTTTAAGGGAAAAATGTGCAGAAAGCACAGAGAGTTCCCATATCCTCCCTCTTCCCCCTCCTCCCTGTGATTAACATCTTGCCTCAGTATGATACACGTGTTACAGTTGATGAGCTAGTATTGATACGTTATTCTTGTTTTTGAAACATTACTGTTAATGAAAGTCCGTGGCTTACATCAGGGTTGGCTTTTTGTGCTGTTCCACGGGTTTTCTTAAGTGCAAATGCCACGCATCTCCCGTTACATTGTAGTACAGAATAGTTTCACTGTCTAAAAATAAAAATGCCTGTGTTCCACCTATTCATCTCTCCCTCCTTTCTCTCCTCCCCCGACAACCACTGATCTTTTTACTGTCTCTATAGTTTTGCCTTTTTCCAGAATGCCGTATGGTTGGAATCATACAGTTTGCAGCCTCTTCAGACTGACCTCTGACCCTTAGTAATACGCATTTAAGGTTCTTCCATGTCTGTGTTTTATTCTTCCATTTAGTCCTCAGTGCACCTTTACAGGTGGGTACCGCTATGTCCATTTTACAGATGAGGAAACCGAAGTCAAGAGAAGATGAGGGACTTGTCCACAGACACATAGCTAGTCATAACACAAGTCTTGCCTGATTCTGGAACCCCTGTTTTTAAGCACCATGTTGCATTGCTTCTTAGGGAGACAGAGAGCTGTTAACAGTTTGGGGGAGAGGGGCCTCCAAGGAGAGTGAGGAAAAGTAAAGTAAAAAGATAAACATTTTGGAGAATTCGGGAAAGTCCATGGCAGTCCACCTCAGCAAAGCCTCTTTGGGAGGTCAGAACCACACACAGTTACCAAGAGTCTGCATTTGTGACTTTGTCTTGTGCCTCAGTGGCTGTAACACGAGTAACAGTGCTGATACTTTCACCAGAATAGTCCCCAGTGCCCTAGAACTACGTTGTGTGTGAGCCAGGTCCCCACACGAGGTGTGGGACAGGTAGCTCTGAGATGTTCTGATTGAGCCTCATGGTGATAGAATAGTGTGCTCCCTCAGCCCAAACCTTCCAAGGCTGACGATAAAGGTGAGGGTTACAGAAATACGAAATCTGATGGAGGTACAGGAAGAGTCATCCCTGTCTCTCCTCCTGGCATCTTCCACCAGGATTTTTGACTGACATGGACAACACGATTTTATATCCTGTTGCTGTGTGCACTGCATCTAGATTGAACCAAAGGAAATGAAGAAACCAAGNGCCCCTTTTGCCTTCCTTTCCACCAAGCCCAGTTTGTCAGAGTCACTGTCATGGCTGCTGATAGACTCCAGACCTCACAGGTGTTGTTTCACTACCGACTTATTTTCTCCTTGAGTCTGACAGTCAAACATGGCTGGCTTGCCATTTAAATTTATGTCACTGTTTGCCTTGAGATGCTGTGGCCTATTGACAGCAAATTTGTATGTCACCATAGTACTTTTCCTTCAAAAAGGAAGATCTCACAGTGCAAGGCAATGTGAAATAGAATCTAGAATGTAAGCATGGTGTGGAAGATGTACAGGGCAGGGAATGGGTTAAGCTCAGCGGCAGTCCCGGGTCTTGACACAAAACATGGGTGTGCTTTTTGGTCTTGACTTGCATATCTGTAAGAGAATGAGGAGGATTCAGTGGCCCCTGGGGCACTCCCACTACTCCCGTCTATGAGTCATTGATCCTGAGAGTAGGAAGGAGAATTTGTCTCGCTGTGTCCCCTTAGCACCTTGTCATTGAGAACTGACCATACATATACTCATGCCCACAAGGTAAAGGGAATCAACAGTGAAGGACATGGAACGTGCCAGAAGGCAGACACAGTGTTTGCTGCTGTTAAGTGATTACACTGGCCACACCATTGGCCTCTGGTGGTTTCAGCCCCTTCACAGAGAGAATCCCCAATTCTCAGGGGCTCCTCTTTCCTTGTCATTTACTCTCACATGGAATGTCTGGTTAGTTTGGGGTTCATTCAGTATCCCATATTTTTCTCTAATATGAACTTCCCCACCCATTGCAGACTGGACCTGAGGTCATGTGGCCATGTGGCCATGTGTCCAAGTGGGAGGAAATAGATTCTGGGATTTTGGACTTCCAGACCTCACTGCCTCAAGTGGAGAGGCTGAGAGACAGATTGGATTGGGAGCTCTTGCAGTCACCAGCGTTTCTTTTCCAGATCCCCTGGATCAGCAACCCTAAACAGTACTGATGAGGTTGGCATGTTGCCCTGTAGCATGTCCTGATCTGTCATCCGTTAGTGATGTCTGCTGTGAGCATCTGGGGTATGGATGGGAGTGGTTTTAGGTCTTATATGTGTCATCCCTTCTTTGGGTATTTTCCAACGCTCACTTCCCCTTGGGATGGACGTGAATGTTCACATGTGGCTTAAAGCGTCCGTTTCTCTTACATGCTCTGCTTGTAGGATGTGCGACGTGTGCCCGGGGTTGCCCCGACTCTTGTCCGGTCGGCATCTGAGACCAGTGAGAAACGCCCCTTCATGTGTGCTTACCCGGGCTGCAATAAGAGATATTTTAAGCTGTCACACTTACAGATGCACAGCCGGAAGCACACTGGTAAGTGTGTCCCCTGTCCAGCCTTGTTTCCAGTGGCCTGGGCAAGGGTGGTTCAAGAGTTCCTTTTCTTGGCTGTCACACTGCTAAGCACACAGGAAATTTCTTGGATTGACAGTAGGCAGTGCTTTGAAAGGTCTGGCCAAGGTGATAAAAAAAAGGCTCAGGGGCATTTTTCGTCCTGACTGTCCATCCTTTAGTAAAGAATTCAGTGAAGTATCTTCGGGAAAGGCAGAGCAGAGTGATGGAAAAAGAATTCCACCGAACTAAAGAGGCTTCTTGTGTTTAAATTCTGGCTTCACAACCAAGTGCTGAGACCTTGAGCAAGTTACTTAACCTGTCTTTGGAATTCATTTGTCTCATGGACAATGGAGGTGGTAATGCCTATCTTATTCCAGTGTGAAGACTAGATTCACTTTTTTTTTTTTTTTGAGAAAGAGAGAGAGAATGAGCAGGGGAGGGACAGAGGCAGAGGGAGAGACAATCTCAAGCTGACTCTACATTGAGTGTGGAGCCCCATGTGGGGCTCGATCTCATGACCTGAGATGATGACCTGAGCTGAAATTAAGAGTTGGATGCTTAACTGACTGAGGCACCCAGGCGCCCCAAGTCTAGATTAACTTTTAAAATCAAATTAAATGCAAGGCATTACATATGAAGCACCTAGTATAGTACCCTATGTCAATAGGTCTGAATAAACAATAATGTAACTATTAGAATACTATTAGCATCTCTAAAGAGAGGGGACCTATTCTGGGAGTTTGGAAATCAGACCGTTTTGAGAGATTGATGGGCAAGGTTAATAAGACTTAAGGAGAGGTGGTCCAAAGAAAAACTAAACTACTTGGGTTAGTAATAACCAACCAGATAGGAATGGGAAGATGGAGCTGTAGGTTTAATTTTTGTTTTCAATCTTAAAAAAATGATTTTTGATTATGTGTCAAGGAAAATTGAATTTTCGCACAGGTCAAGGGATCTGCTTTCCTCTGGGAAAGATAATTGGCCTCGTCTGGTTGTTGGCCATCTTCAGTGTGAACAGCCATTTCACAAATGTTTGCTCTTGGCCTTGTGGGCACTGGACGGGAGTGTGGTTGGGTTTCCACTGCAGGGAAGCAATGTGAAACACAGGCTTTCCTACAGGGGAGCTGGTTCTGTTTTGTTTTGTTTTGTTTTCCCTGTAACTGGAGGGACAGTTTCATTGTTACAATTACCCTTTCTGTTTTGTTATTACTGCTTATTTTGCTTTGGGGAAGTGGAAGAAGAGAGCAAGCTGTATTCACATTCACATCTCTTCGGATCATTGGACTTTGCTAAATTGCTGTGTCTGGAGGATGCCGCTCTAGTACAGACCTGAGTTTGCACTCAGTAGACCGCATGCTCTGAGGCTAAAGATGAGAGAACTAGGGATCTGGTGTATTTTTACATGTTTCCCCAAATGGGATTGCTTGAGAAGTATCTGTGAAGGTTATAAAGAAAATGCTAAACTAAAATTGTGGCTGGAGAAATGCAAGGGAACACACTGAAGGCAATATGGCTGTAGAAACCTTGACTGGGAAGAGGCACTTAGCAAGCAGTGAGGGGGAGATGTCTGTGTGAAGGGGAAGCAGTGGACAAGGTAGCCATGATCCCCAAACCCGCCGGAGGCTTTAAGAAGCTCTTCTTTGCGGAAGTCAAGGAGAGCAGCCTGGTATTTAACAGTCCTGCAGCCCTTTTCTGGAAAGAATGGAGTCCTTTCTTATCTGCATATGACAATAGTAAGATTGTTATATTAAGTACTTTTATATTAAATTTTTTTATGTGCCAGACTCTCTACATGCATTATTTCATTTAATCCCCACACGCTGACCAGTTATCAGGTGGGTAGCATATAGTGGAAGCAGGACCCACATTCATGGCTTTTAGCTCCAAGTTCAAACGCCCTTCTCAAAGAGTTGATGGTCTGTTTTGGAGCTAGGATACACACAAGTGAGACGAGACGAAGAGAGTATATGACCGTGTACTAAAGCAGAGGCTGGAGGAGCTGAGAACTGCTGATTTGAGCTGAAGTCATCCCAGGAAGAGGAAGGGCTTGGGCTGCCCATCAAAGGGCTGGTCGGGTGCAGTAGAGGAAGTAAAGGAGCAGAAGCAGAAAGGCAGGGAGAAGAAATTTGAGTAGGGCCCTTGAAGTATAAGTCACTGGGCCCGATATAAATACACAAAGTGAAGGAAAGGCTCCCGCCCTCAGGGTTTTCCAGCCCCTGGGGCAAGGTAGCCCTGCACGCAGTCTACCATGTTAGATGTTCTGTAATAAATTCTGTACTGAGGGAAGAAAGGGCTTCTGATCTGAACGTGAAATTTCCAGGAAGGCATTGCAGAGGAAGCAGGTGGCATTGGTGAGGGACGGACAGTAGACTTTTTGACGGGGAGGAATGTGGAGATAGGGACAAAGGACAAAGGTGTATTTGGTGTGAGCAAAGTGCAAGGCAGATGTGGGGAGTGGTGAGCTCTGGTACAGCAGGAATACAGATTAATCAGGGGAACAGAGGAGGTTATGAGGCCGGAAAGACGACGAGGGAATGCCCTGCAACAGAAAGAACAACTGGTCCTGGGAAGGCTTGCTCTCCATCCCAGAATACCGGTGACTCAGAATTCTCATAAGAAGGTGGGAAGGCCCAAGGTCGCTCAGTGCACTCATGGAACTTCGTTCCCAGTATTTGGCTGAACTTTCTCTAGCAAGGACAGGGGTGGGGCTTCTCTCTTCTGAGGCAGAAGGTTGTGTAATCCCACTACTGACTTTTCTTGGATAAAGGAATACTGAAACCTTTCTAAACACTTGGGTTCCTGGTTTCACTTGAGTGTCTCATAATGTTAGGCTTGATCCAGGAATGAGAAGTCAGTAGCAGGGAACACCAAATCTTTAGGCCATAAAACATAAAACATTTATTGTATGGGGCCAGCTCCAAGGCTAGCCATCCCAGAATTCTGCCTCCAGCTCAGTTGAAGAGTTAAGACTTCTTTGGCTTCTTATTTATCTAAAGATTCTCTGCCAGTAGTTTTCTGGAGCAGTGCCTCTGTGCAAGGCACTGGGCAAAGAAGCCCTTTATGTGGATGGCCTGGTTCAATCTGTTCATAAATCTTTTGAAGTTGTGAGATTATGGGCCCCCTTTCTCCATAAGGAAGTGGCACCTCACCCAGAGCTCTAAGTGGCAGAGCTGGGTGTGACCCTAGTGTCCGACTTCAGAACCTGAGCTCCCCTCCACTTACAACTCAGAGCTCAGGGACCATCCTCATACAACTAGTCCCCCGTTCTACACTCACTGTCCGGGAGCCTGTGTGCAGGGGGGTCTTCAGCCTCACATAGCAGCACCCTAACAAGGTCTACCCACGTGCCTTAGGCATTTTGGGATCCCTCAGTCCCAGTAGGAGAGGTTGCCTTGATCCCCATTTCCAGAGGCATTTTCAAATGGAATATGTGTCTTCCCCAAGGTGAGAAACCATACCAGTGTGACTTCAAGGACTGTGAACGAAGGTTTTCTCGTTCAGACCAGCTCAAAAGACACCAAAGGAGACACACAGGTTTGTAGGCTCACTTCTCATTGCTGGCAGTATGTTCTCTTGGGTTGCAGTTGATTTTGTGATTCTCTTTGTTGTTGAATATGGATGTGAGAAGCCACTTGCTTAGCTTTTCCCAATAATCTCACCCTCCCCCACCGCCCATCTCTGGAGATTTTCCTTTTCTTAAGAAAAAAAAAAAGACAAAGAAACATCCCACATTTCTCCTGCAAACCGCAGAACAGTGGGATCCCACTAGCCATTCGCTGATGATACGCTGAGTAGCAGTGAAGAACAAGGTGGTGGGAAGCACAATCCAATTTGTAGTGTGTGATTCACTTTTTCAGTCTTGGACACAGCTGAGACTCTGGTGGGAAGCTGGACGTTTGTGGTTAAGGAATAGCTGTTCCCCAGACAGAAGCAGGTCTTCAGGGATTACTGTGCGGAATCAGGTGGTCCGTGCCAGGCCTGGGGCATGGGGGACATCTGAGGGTGAGGCAGACGTCGTCACAGGGGGCTGGAAATGCCCGGCTCCTCCGGCCACCTCCAGGAAGCTGGCCCTGGGGGCCTCATTATGCTCCCACATCGTTAGGGCTGCGGCTAGACCTTCTCTGTCCATTTAGGTGTGAAACCATTCCAGTGTAAAACTTGTCAGCGAAAGTTCTCCCGGTCTGACCACCTGAAGACCCACACCAGGACTCATACAGGTAAAACAAGTGCGTAAACTTTTCTTCACATTTATTTTTCATTATTTTTTTAAAAATACTGTTGAATGAAGTTGTTTGTGATGGGAGAGATTGGAAAAGACCAGTGTAGAAGTTCTGAGTAGGGTTCGAGAGAGAACGAACAGTGCGTGGCTATCTTTAAGGGAGATGTGAAAAGAACACTCTCTTACTACGTGTCCGGAAAGAAAGGAGGAGATGAGCTAGGTCCTCACTGTTCCCAGTTTGCTGCATTACATGGTGTCACTCACTGTGATAGGATCGTCAGCTTTACAGAAGAATAGCAGAAATTCTCACAAGCCAAATATTTATTCTTTGGAGAGCTCACATTTCTTGACACTATTTTCAGAGACCCAAATCCATGCTGGGCCAGAAGTTAAGGTCCCAGGAGCAGACATGGTTTCTGCCAGACTCATATCAGCATCTGGATATTATTTCCTTTGTACTAGTATAGAGAGGGGAACAGGACATGTATTCACTGGTCACTGAAAGTTTTTGCTTTTGCACAAGGTTGGTGTGATTCAGAATGAAAATAGCAGCACTTTTGTTGTGTATGTTTCAGCTTTGGAAGGAGGGCCAAGGCTCAGGGTTATCCCCCTGTATCTTTGCAACATCCTTGTAAGAAGAAGAGGTTAGGCTTGTTTTATCCCCAGTTTTCAGATGAGGAGACTGAGGCACGTAGCAATGAAATGATTTGTCTCCAGTCCCAAAGCTAGTAAGTAGCAAACCCAATTCCTTCTGCTCCCAGCCCACCATGTCCCTCAGCCTTCTTTCTTGGAGAGAGAGCATAGGCTCTCACAGCCCAGGGAGGAGAGGAATCAGGAGGAGAGGCAAGGTCAGCAAAGCTGAGTGCCATTGAGAGACTGAGGAGAGTGAAGGCCAACAAGAGAAAGGGTTGGGCTTTGTCCATTAGAAGATGACGTCTGACAGCATGGCTGGAGGTTGGGGTGGACGGCCCGGAGCTGGATCAGGAAGAGCAGAGGAACAGTGAGTGAGAGGTGAAGGAAAACAGGAGGTCATGACCCCCCATGCAGTTGCAGATCCTCAGCTGGAAGAGGCTGCATTTATACACAGGGTAAAGGCACCTGTGCCTCAGACTTGCTGGGACGGACGTCCCTCGCCTTACTCAGGTGCCTCCGGTGTTTCTTCTTTTCCTTAGTTATCATCCCTTGTGTCTTGCCCCCTCCTCCTCCAACCCTGTGCATATCTGCTGGTGTGCAAAATGACCCACATCGCTGGCAGACTGTTTTACCCTGTATTTGATCAGCCCCTCAGTTTAACCCTGGGACAACACCTCCCCTGGGATATTGCTCCCTGCTTGTCCCAACCAGTAGTTCTCAGAGGAGGCAAAGTGGAACCAGAGATATCCTGGAAAGATCTCTCTGGTGGTACAGAGATTGGCTCCTGTGGCATTTTTACTTAGGATAAAGCCACAGCTCTATTTCCATTAGGGCCAGGCCTGGGAGGTGGGATACTGCCAAGTGCATGGGCTTTGGAGTAGACAGACCTGGATTTAAGTCCTGCTTGGATCTGCCCTCACTATCGGTCTAGCCTCATCTCCAGAGTAGGGATACTAATGCTTCTCTTACAGGGCTGTTGTAAAGAATACATGGAATGACTTTTGTAGCTGGTGCCCACGACAAGGCTGGGCGTATACTAGGCATTTCATAAATGCTGATTATCCTCCCTGTTCAGAATGAGGCTTGACATGAACTTCTGAGAGCTCCTTAGATGGAGAGGTTTCGATCTTTTGGCAGCCTCGTTAAAAATCTTAAAACCGTGTCTCAACTAGAATGGGGATTATGCTCTGAATAACACTTTAAGGTAAAAGAAGAAAATATCCTGCAAACTGGAATCAGTGACTTATTTTAAAATACCCAGCCCATCCCGAATATCTACACAGATGGACGTATTAAAGTTACAGTGACAGCTCTACTACAAGGGGGCAATCAATCAGCAATATCCAGGGTGATGATTCTGAGCTCCTGCAGCCCAGTTAAGCTCAATTCCCTGGGAAGACAGTGGAGGGGAAACACTTATGCAATTCACAAAACGGTCTAACAGCAAAGGTTGAAACAAATGTTTCCCCCTCGATTACACTTGAATTGCCCAGACACTTGGATTAACTGAACTCATTCCTTCTCTGCCATTTCCCCAGTCCTCTGACTTAATAATATTTTATGCTTTTTATCGTAGGTTAATCCTTAAGGGCCCTGAGGTGCTGCCATTTCAAGGCTGCCCGTGGAATGAGCCCGATTTGTTAGCCTAGGGAAAGAACTAGAGGGAATCGGGAGTGGGTGCCTTGGGATGATTTAGCTCAGGCCTTTGATAGTTGAACTTGTGTGCAGTCTGTCCGCTGCAAGCATCTCTGACTGGCAGTTGTGTCCACAGGTGAAAAGCCCTTCAGCTGTCGGTGGCCCAGCTGTCAGAAAAAGTTTGCCCGCTCAGACGAATTAGTCCGCCATCACAACATGCACCAGAGAAACATGACCAAACTCCAGCTGGCGCTTTGAGGGGGTCCGACCCAGGGACACATCTATGTCCCAGGCAGGACAGTGTGTGAACTCCTTTCAAACCTGACTTTAAAATTCCTCCTCACTCACCTAAGAAGGAAATGGCCGGTGATCGTCTTCATCCAGCTTCCAAGACAAGATGCTTGTCCTACCGGATCCTACCAGGTTTGCCCAGAGGGGTCGGGCTCTGCCCTGCTTGCTTTTAGTTGATTCAAAGGCCGTGGAGAAGCGGCTGTCAATGTCTAGTTAGTTAAAAGCCCATCTCCGCCATTTGGTCTGGATTTTCCACTGTAAGAAGAGCCATTGTTGATAATGTCCCCCTGCCCCCTCTTCTTCTCCTTTTACACTCCTCTTCGCTAGGAATGGAGTCATTGTACCATTTTCCATCATAGAATATTTATAGGCCGGGGCATGTGTATGTGTCTGCTAATGTAAACTTTGTCATGGTTTCCATTTACTAACAGCCAGAAATAAATCAGAGAGCAAAGCGCTGGGGCTGAGTCCCGTCCGGCATTCCGGAGGTTAGACAGGCCGCTAACCTGGAAGGCAGATGTAATGCTACCAGGCACCTTTAAAAATGTGTGCGTTTCAAGCAGCTGAAGAAAGAACCAGAACTAACCAGTACCTCTGTAGAGAAATCTAAAAGAATCTTCCCGTTCGGCTAATTCAATGTTAACATGAGCACAACGCTGTTAAGAAACTGTGCTTGAAGGTCTGAGATTTTGGTTTTGTTTATTTTCGATTTTTTTGAGTTGTAATCACATGCATCTCCCGAGATGTACATATCTCCTCACACAAAGGAAGTGGAATTCATTTTTATCATCTGGGGTGTCCTTAGAGTGTACAGACCACGTTGGGTGTGTGGCTTCAAGTTGTAAAAATTAAAGTGATTCTAGAAGAAAATTGGGCTGGTCCAGGATCTCCACTGATAAGACTGTTTTTAAGTAACTTTGAGTCTACCAGTGTATGCGACAAAATGAGACTTACTAGTGTGAGGAAATCCATTGTTTAAATGTGGTTGTGTGTGTGTGTGTGTGTGTGTGTGTGTGTAAAGGAGGGTGTTTATTATTTACTGTTGCTTGAAATTATTGTGTAAATATATATATCTGATAATGATTTGCTCTTTGACAACTAAACTTAGGAAATGTATAAATGTTAGATGCATCACTGTTTTGGTGTTGATCTTACAACGTATCAATGATAACACTAAAAATGTAACCTGCATTTTTCACTTCACTCTCAATTAAAGTCTATTCAAAAGGAAAGTGGCAAGATTGTATCAGCTGCATTGTGTTCAACTCTTAAGAACAGTTGAGACTGTCTGAAACAGGTAAGAAGACGCTACTGGACATCGATGATCACTACTGTAGTCTGTCCACGTCCTGACTGCCCTCTGTTTCTCCCTGTTGAACCTCAGGAGGCAATTACCCATCCTGGAAGCAGCCAAAATCCTTTTAAAGTGATGGCACTCAGGCTGTGCTCAGGTGGGTTTGTGGATGGCATGGTGGGAAGCGCGTTCAAGGGTTTATTTTAATCAGGCTATCCTCGTATCACTTGCTACTCCAGGTCAGCAAATGAGAATAGGGATGCTAATGATGACTGGTCTTTCTGGAAAGTTCACAGGTACATACTGCAGGCAGGAGGCCATGGGCTGAACACCTGGCACAATGGAGTTGCCAACTGTAGTTGCTATACGCCAGCTCAGCAGGTTCAAAGCTGCTTAGACTTTCCAGGACAGCCGAGTGTAAAAGCAAAGGTCTACGTTATGTATGAACTATGAACTCTGTCTGGTTCTGGTGTATGGTCTCTGCGCTGTAAGTAAGGAGATTGAGCTGGTGCCGCCCCTCCCAGCGCCAGGAGCTGGAGTGCGCATGCGTCCAGCTACACCTCTTCATTTACAATGTATCCCCAGCAGACCGCAGCTCAGAGTTCGGGCCGCCTAAAAGTCCGGTCCTGAGGCCCCTCGTCGTTTGCATCTGGCTCTTGCATCACTGTTAATTATAGCGAGTATGGTGACTCATTTGTATCAGCCGGTTTTATCTTTTCCTGCCAGAAGACAGCATTTCTCTGGAGAAGCTCAGGACAAGCATGGCAACGTCAGCAAGTCAGAGTGAGCCAGGTTTCACAACAAAAGCAAAGCCACATTGTTTCAACGGCAGGAGGAAGACCAGAGATTCTCACACTGCCCTAGTGGCTTAGCAGGCGACAGTTAAGGTCATGGGCTTCGGTAAGCCGACCAACCTGGGTTCAAATCCTAAATCCCCAGTTTGCTCCTCTGTAAGGTAGGGGCGGAAGATTCCCCTGCCTGATAGGATTATTGTGAAGATTAAATTTGGAAGGGAGGGAGGGAGGAAGGGAGAAAAG
This sequence comes from Ailuropoda melanoleuca, assembly GCF_002007445.2. Lineage (NCBI taxonomy): Eukaryota > Metazoa > Chordata > Mammalia > Carnivora > Ursidae > Ailuropoda > Ailuropoda melanoleuca. The sequence goes on along the minus strand of NC_048233.1, from coordinate 63,070,949 downwards.
AAAACATTTAGGACATAGCAAAGGCTTAAAAAGCATTACCTAGGGAACTGATTACGCAAGAACTCACCTGCTAATTTCCTTTTCTTTTTTTTTGTTCATTAAAATTTTATTTTTTTATAATTTTTTTTATTATATTATGTTAGTCACCATACAGTACATCCCTAGTTTTTGATGTGAAGTTCCATGATTCATTACTTGCGTACAACACCCAGTGCACCACACAATACGTGCCCTTCTTAATACCCATCACTGGCTATCCCATTCCTCCACCCTCCTCCTCTCTGAAGCCCTCAGTTTGTTTCCCAGAGTCCATAGTCTCTCGTGGTTCATTCCCCCTTCTGTTTACCCCCCCCTTCTTCCCTGTCTTCTCCTACTGATCTTCCTACTTCTTATGTTCCATAAATGAGTGAAACCATATAATAATTGTCTTTCTCTGCTTGATTTATTTCGCTTAAGCATTATCTCCTCCAGTCCCATCCATGTTGCAGCAAATGTTGAGAAATCGTTCTTTTTGATGGCTGAGTAATATTCCATTAGCTCTGCCCCCAGACATCCCCTGGCAGTGTCCCGCCATCTTTGTTGGTCAGCCCTGCAAAATGACAAATCCATTTTCATGTATCCCCCACCAGAGGTGAAGTTTGCAGCAATAGGGCTCTTGCCAGCATCCACATAGAGATGATATCTGCTTGCTTTGTGTCTCCTGTGAGGCTCTGGTGGCAGTGAGTGTGTGCTTCTGAGACCCACGGAGCTGACCATCAGTCAGTGGTCAGGGTGAAAGTTGGTGAACGTTGGTCAGGGGAGCTCTCTAGCTCCAGCGAGGCACTGGTGCACTTGTCAATTGTGCATTTTCCCTCTTGCTTTACTATGATGTCTAATTCGGTATACGGTCCAGTACCTTTGAAAGGCCCCCTTCCCCTTGCTGGATCTTCACAGACCGTTCCAGTCATCCCTAGCCCTCTCATCTCTGAACTTGTATAGACTTCTACGTATGTAACATTAAATAGTATCTTCTGTGGGTGTAGCACTTTCCCACCCAGGACAATCTGTAAGGTCAACAGGGCAAGTGTTATTGCCACTTTACAAAGGAGGAAGCTGAGGCAGGACTTGGTCTTGGTGTTCGGTATCCACCAAGTCGTGCTTGATGAAGTACACTTGCGCTCTGCTCCGTTGTTTCAGATCTGTGAACGCTCTCTTCCCGACCAGACTGGGAGCCGCTCGAGAGGAGCAGCTTTCCCTTCCCTGGGCCACTCACAGAAAGGCATTCTCAACCTTCGGTGACCATATACATCACCTGAGGAATCACTAACGGCCATACGCCGGTTTGGAAGTTCTGGGGTGGGGCCTGAGAGTCTGCAGTTCTCACAAGCTCCGAGCTGGGCTGTGAACCACCCCTTCCGTAGCAAGGACCTGGAGAGTGGGTTCAATAAATACTTGCTGGAAGGTGTCCGATGAGATTCGCTCCTGATGGTCCTGGGGCCACATTGAACCTGTCTAGACCAGAGAGGGAACAGCCAGGGAAGACGGCCCGGGGCTGTGGTGCAGTGGCCCGTGGAGCTGTGAGTGGGGACAGGCATGCTGCATGTGTTAGCCCCGGTGAGGCCATCCACGAGGTTTATTTTCCAACCCAATCTCCCCATCCTCTGTTGGTGACTCACCACAAGCAGGGAGGCCCCCCCGGGGTAGATGCAGTGTGTTGCGTATCGAGCCCTTATACCTTCTGCGGTCCACATCGCCACAGCGGGCCTCGACCTCCCTGACACCCACAAGCTGGAATTCTGTGGCTTTGGAGAGAACTTCCTCCTCGTGAGCCAGCAGCCTTGCTGGCGGGCAGGAATTCCCCATGTCCTGCCCCTACCAGGAACCACTTGCTTAGCACCTTGGGTACCAAGGGGCAAAGGCAGTGGCTTCTGGAGCCCTCTCTTCTCTGCCGGGTGTTTGCACTTCTTGCCTTGGACCCAACAGGTGTGTCAGAGAGAAGTGTGTATGTGAGAAGAACAGTGGTTCTCGACTGGGGGCATTTTTCTTCAAAGCCTCATAGCTGGCAGAGTGGCTTCTAAGAATTTCTCACAGGTAAATGTGTAAGACAGTAAGGAAAAGCAAGCTTCCACAGGAAGGAAGACAAATCCCTAAGAAAATAAGAAGGTGCTGGCCCTTTTCATTTAGGTCTTTGCTTCTAATGACTGTTTTATGTATCAGGTGATTGAGATCTGCGCAAAGCTTACTAGGTAAATTCAAATGATCAAATGATCGAATGATGATGCTCGCACCTGGTCTGGTTTCTTGCCCTGAGAAAGTAGCTGCTTTAGGGGAGGGTGCCGGGCTTTTCTCCGTTTTCAAGCAAAACCCTGATTCCGTTAGTTCTTGAGCTGGCCTTGAGAAGGAATGAGAGAGCCCAACAGCAGAGGAAGGGGCTGGGAGTTTTCCAGCCCAGCCAGCAGACAGCCATGCGTACTCAAGTCCTGAATAGGGTTGGTTTTCAGAGACAGATGAGAACAAACCCCTCAAGACCCAGGACTCTGAAGACACGGTGCCTTTAGGCCGAGACTGAAAACCAGCCGGGTCTGAGTGGAAGCCTCAGACAGAGAGATTGCAGATGTAAGCCGTGAGGGCAGACCAAATCAGCACATGTGAGCTGAAGAGATAATGAGATATTTTTATGGAGCAGGGGAGGACTGAAGCTGGTCCGGGGGAGATGGGGCTCAGATAAATGCTCAGGGTGGGTTGGTTGAAACAGGCGGCTTTTCCCCTCGCGGCGTCCCAGGAGCACTGGGGATGTTGACGCCGGGTAAGAAGGATGGCCTGACACGGCAAGGACGCTGAGGGCCACTGAGGGGGCAGCTGGACTCCGGGAGTAAGAGGAAGGAGGGATGGAAAGAGGGAGACCGACAACTCTGGGAAGCAAGATGAGACGGATGAGGGATGAAGTGTGGATGTCAGGGAGGTCTGACAGGAAGAGGGGGCTTCTGTCTGACAGGGCCTGACCCCCACGTGAACTGGAGCCAGCACTGTGAACACACACCCAGGGCTCTCCCACAGAGGAGATGCTCAAGCGTGAACACGAAAGTGATCATAGTGGGGGCCGTTTATTGGACCTTTGTGTGTGGACTGGAGCCAGGAGTTCTACTGAGAATCTTCCCATTTTACAGATGAAGAAACAGGTTCCAAGAAATCAGTCCCACCGGGTCATCCAGCTTGTATATGACAGAATTGAGATTCTCACCCGACTCTGACTCTTAACCCCTTCCTTGTAGCCTGTTTATCCTTCCGTCCCAGGGCCCGTTGGCCCCTCAAACCAGAGGAGGAACAGCGATGCCTCGCCCACTTGTTTGTTCGGATACTGGGAATGTTTGTCAAGTGCGGGGAGAAAGAATAGGCACGATTGGCAAAGTGTTCTCTCCCCACATACCCAGTTGTAGAGCTCTTTTGTAAAATATGTTTTCATTCAGTATTTTATATTAAATACCGGAACTTAAGAAATGACATAGCATAATGTTAGCCGGACAGTGATAAAAGGGGAAAATTGAGAAACACATTTAAAAGTTCAAGGTCAATGAGTACTTTTAAAAAGCAGCATCCTGCTTTCCCAAGGAGCTGAATGTCGGAGGGAACTGGCTGAGGAGGAAGCTGTTCGTGTCTAGTGATGGTGGGGGAGGGGGAATCTTGTGAATGTGACCCTAGATAGGACTGTCCCCACGTCTCAGCAAGCAGCCTCCATTTTTCTAAGGTGTCCTTGGGCCCTTACTATCCAAATGAAGAGGGCCAGGGAGACTGTCACAGATGCCTCTTGTCCCCATTTTTCTGAGGTCTAAAAATATAATGACCCATGTCACCAGCCTCAATTTGGGCACAGCTTTCCTTCCAGCCCCAACCCTAGCAAATTTCTCCCCTTGCAGGGGAAGAAGGACACGGGGATGTTTGGTCAGGGCTTACGGAGATCTTTCGGGAGAAGATAATCAAGAGGGGCTGCGTGATAAAGGGGCCTTTGAATTCACTGGGTGGATAACACAAAGTGTGTTCTGAGGAAGATTCCCGAAGCTGCCATCTGGAGACGAGCTGCCACCACTTTTAGGCAGGGGCCCCGAGGCCCCAGGAGAAGCAGCTGTAGAGATGTGGATTTTGAAAGACTCCCCCATTCTAGTAACATCCAATACTAGTGGCAAAACACAATGGTTTTGTTTGCTGACCCAGCTGTTTACCTCTGACAAGAGCAGCCTAGAACAGCCCAGAGCAAAGCATGAGGGTTGTTGAAGCAGGCCGTGGGATGAACATGTCCTCTAGGAGGTAGGAACATTCCAGCATCGTGACACAGCCACTAAGAGCACAGGCTCTGCCATCACACCTGTGAGACATCAAACACCTTCTGAACGTCAGAGCTTCCTCTCATAACAAAACTGGGTGCCTCCAGGGGATGTCCAGAAGGTGGAAGGGGACCCTGCCGGTGCTTAGCCCACGTACCGTCAGTCAAAGGCAGTCAGGTGTCTGGCTGTACATCAGACAGGCTCGGGGCCACCCCTGCCAGCAAGCTGTGGTCTGCCCCACTGCACAGAAGAGAGGTGGGTTGCACTGCGCGACTCCGGCCAAATTCCTCTTGTCGCACAATTGTCTCCATCGTCTTTGTTTGACCCGCCCAACTCAGGAGGTTGAAGGGACTGGCAATGCAAGGTCACTTCCCCACCTGTTGGTCACCTCAGAGAGGAGGGTATGACCGGTCAGGCGGGAGTGGTCAGCACCCCCCCCATCAGGCGTGCAGGAACTTTGTGTAAAGGTCCTCTCTGAACGCATCAAAGTGCTTCCTGCTGGTTCACCTTCCCAAATGGGAGGGAAAAAGTATTCAGAAGGCTTGACGTGGGCATATTTTTTTCACCAGTGTGTGCAGGCAAGTGGGACGGTATCGAGGAATTGGGAACTGTACAGGTCTCAGTTTGCAGGCCAGTTGGGGGCCTTGGAGACCCCTTTCCTTCTAAGTTGCTGGCTGCATTGCTTGGTTGGGTGCCCCAGATGAGCAGAGCAGTGGCTCAAAAAACCAAAAGCAGCAGTGATTAAAAACTTCTGGTACCGGGTTCTGAAATGAATTTGTGGTCTGAGTGTGTTTAATCCATAATGGCAGGTTTATCTCTCAAATCATGGTCATCGCCATGATACTACTAAACCTGGATGAAACTGGGGGCGCCGGGGTGGCCCCGTCGGATAAGCATCTGGCTCTTGGTTTCAGCTCTGGTCATGATCTCAGGATCTTGGGATCGAGCCCCACATCAGGCTCTGTGCTCAGTGGGGAGTCTGCTTGAGTTTCTCTCTCTTCCTTTCCTTCTGCCCCTCCCCCTGCTTCTATGCACTCTCTCTCTTTCTCTCTCTCTCAAATAAATCCTTTAAAAAAAAAACCTGGATGAAGCTGAAAAATTTACTCATTTATCTGGCCGTCCACTGCCAAATCACCAGAAACTTCATTTCATTTGCCCACTCTCCTCCACACTTGTCATTTTAGGATTACAGGCTCTATGAATAGATGAAACACAGTTTCACTCCCCAGATCAGCCACTTACCAGCCCCGTGACTCTGGATAGGCTGACTTAGCCCTCACTTTGCTCATCTGTAAGGTGGGGCTATAGCATTGACCTCATAGGACAGTTGTACGGGTTAAATGGGGGCAACTGCCTGGTGCGGTGCTTGGCACATAGTAGGAAGTTAATATACAGCAGCCCTTGCTCTGGTTTTGTCTTTGATACTGTGGGTACCCACTGGGTGTCTGGGTATCTGGCTGAGCGTGCCTAGGGAAACCTCTTGGCTTTTCTTGGCACCATCCCCGAGCTGGAAGTTAAGGGGGGGCCAGGATAACAGCAGGATGGGCCAGTGTAGGCAGGGCCCTCAGTCCCGGTGAGTCTCAGCCCTTTTCCTGGGGCAGGCATTCCTCGCCGGCTCCGGCAGACGGAATGCAAACAGCAGGCGAGTTTGGTACCATGCCCCGGACTGCCAGGGTGCACTCCTAGAAGCAGATATGTGCGGGCTCCCCCCGTCAGAAGAACTCATTAGGACAGTCTGTGATATGGTGCTGAAACCGGAGGCTCGTTCGGGCGGGCCGGGGATGGGGAAGTCTTGTCCCCCCTGCGCCCCTACCGCTGATAAAGGCAGCCTCTGCTGGCAGGTTTCATTTTTCACTGGGCCATCTGCATCCAGTCAAAGGTAGCTTGTCTTTGTGAAAAACCCCCTCATCAGCATCAGCCCTGCACAACCTCTCCCCTGGGTTAGCCACCGCTCCTGGTGCCCGGGGGCGTGGGGACAGTGTGGTGTCAACACACCGGCATGGTCACAGAGTCCACGGAAGCGTTGATGTGGACGGGCTGCTTATATAGCGGACGCCCTGCTGCTTTTTACCAGCCCGAATTACTGCCGAGTCAGCTTTGTGTTAGCTGGTCTATAAATCTTCAGGGCAGTGTTTTTATTTTCTTAATTTTATCATTGCTGTGACCTACTGCTATCACCTGTTCCTGGAGAGAACATTGCTACTCTCTCCTGTCACTGTTCTTCCTTTCTCTCTTGCTCGTCCCTTTTCATTCCTTCCTTCCACTTCCCTCTGGCAGGTTGGAAGGTCCCAGTTTGAGATGGCCGGTCTGAAATAGCTCTGCCCTTTGATGCTGGTGTTCTCATGGCAGTCCTGAGGGGACACTCTGCGCGACACTATTCCTGCCTGCAGCGGATCCCTATAGAACCCTCATAGGTTTGCTGGGAGGGAACTTAAGAGAAGGTTCAACTTCCAGCCTTAAAGTCCCCCACCTTTTTTTTTTTTTTTTTTTTTTGATCACCAAAATGTTTAAGACCAACTGTAGCAGTCTGGGTCTTCCCAAAACATCCCTTCAGAGCTGGGATTGGCCACTGTCGTCCAATTACTGCCGTTAGAACTGCTTTCGTGGGCCTTCTGGAGAAACAGACGTTTTACATAGGCTGAGGAGTTGTGTCACTCACTGCCGAATTTGAAACCAGAGAGAAGTTTATAACTTTATTCATTTAGCAAACAGATATCACGAGCCTTCTATGTATCATACCCCTAGTTTAGAGATCAAGTAAGCATGGCTTCCTCGCCAAGGTCTAGTGGGAGAAGCAGGAACTTAAACAGATGGTACAAGCATGGGCAAAAGATCACGCGTGAGCTTTGCTTAAAGAGGCTTGGGAAGGTTTAACAGAGTGTTTTTCAGCCTGGTCTTGAACGATGCATAGGAGTTTCTGAGAAGGAAGAGAAGGGAAGAACATTCCAGGCAGAAGAAACTGCGAGAAGTAAGAAGACGGGGAATATCTTAGTATACCTAAAGTCATAGTGGGGAAGGAGGGCACTGGGCCACTGTCCAAAAAGACTGCTGCTTTCTCAAGATGGCGCACCCTTGGATCTGGTTACCCAGTGGTATGTAAAGCTGGCTTTCACTGGCTTGTGAGCCAGTTATTAAATATTTAGACTTTTTTTGAGGCACCTGGGTGGCTCAATTAAGTCCGACACTTGATCTCAGCTCAGGTCTTGATCTCGAGGTCGTGAGTTTACGCCTGGTGTTGGGCTCCATGCTAGGTATGGAGCCTACTTAAAAAAAAAAAAAAAAAAAAGATTAGAATTTTGCAACCCAGTTGTTAAAACATTAGTTGCTTGGACTGGGAGTATTTGTACCGTAGAAACTGACAAGTGCTACAGAGCAGGACTGTTTTTGTTCGTTTGCTTTCTGGAGAGCCAGTTTCCCAGTATAATGTGTGTTTGTACTCAGTCAGTCATTCCCTTTTTCCAGGAAGGCCCTGCTTTGATTCTTCTTAAGCATCTGGGGTCAAAAGACAAATAGAACAGCAATGCGATTCTTTCTGTTTGGAAGATGACTTGGTGTGTGTAGGCCTTGTGCCTGCCTCACACCATATCTTCTGCTTCCTCCCACAAGCCTGTCCTAAAGCCTCCCTGGGGCCCAACGTAAAGTCGGCCCCACCGGGATCAGTCACAGACCCTAGCCTCCTCCCTCCTGGGCGAGGCAGCCCTTGTCCAGAAAGAGCTCCTGCAGGGGTGCTGGGCCTCCAATGCAGGAGATCTCCGCTCAGCCAATGTCAAGGAGGAACCGACTTTTTGAAGAAACATTGTTTTCTTCCTTTGCACCAATGGACCAATTGTTTCATTGTCAGTTGACACAGCCTTGGTCTTGATAAATCTGTGGATGGTTCCTTAGGCTCTGAAATCTCTGGCCACCAACCATCGTCCCACTGTAGTGTAATAGAAGGAGTCAAACAAAACACGTTCCGATCACAGCTTTGCTGCTGGCTGGTGATGTATACAAGTGTATACAAGTTACTTAACCTCTCTGAACCTCACTTTCTTCATCTGTGTAATGGGAATAATAAGCTCAGCTCATGTGGTTGCTGTCAGGATTTAACTAGACCATGTCTGTAATGGACCTGGCTGTGCTATTTAAAGTCTCTTTCCCTCCACTTCGGCTCTCACCATCCCCCTGAGTACTTCTACCCACTGCCTTATCCTCGGTTAGCTAGTGGAGTCTGATGCTGACTTTTTTTTTTTTTAATCAGTGATGGATCTACCTTCACATTTCTTCTGCTGGACCCTATTAGGAGCGTATGCATTAGGCTGGGAAAAAAGTCAGTGATTCATCTGGGGAGAGGAATCGTTCTATGGCTTTATTACTTCCACGCTTGAATCCCTCTGAACCTGTAAAAATAGATAATAATAGTGCTCACTATATAAATAAATAGTAAATAAATAATAAATAAATAGTCTATTTATTTTTAACAATTGTATTTATTCGAGAGAGAGTGCGTGCACAAGGAGGGGGAGCTGCAGGCAGAGGGAGAGGGAGAAGCAGACTCCCCACTGAGCATGGAGCCCAACATGGGGCTCGATCCCAGGACCCCAGATCATGACCTGAGCTGAAGGCAGACGCTTAACTGACTGAGCCACCCGGGTGCCCCTTCCTCATAGGTTTACAGCAAGAATCAAATGAGATAATGTATTTAAGGCATTTAGCGATTTGCCAGGTGCACTGAGAGCAGCCAGTGATGGGAGCTGCTGGGATTTCACTTGCTACGACTAAATAGAGTTGAAAGGAGTCTGAGGGTCAAAGGACAATAGAACTAGAAGGAAGCTTAGAATCCAGTCCCCTTATTTACAACAATTCAAAGGGCCAAAGAATGAGTGGCAAAACCAGGACTCAAACCTAGGGATCCTAACTCACAGGTCGGAGCTCACGTCTCATCAGCAGGAAATGGTTAATCCTCACATTGGACTTTTTTCCCTACCAAAGTTGGAAGAGCAGAACAACACTCAAGAAAGATCATTAATATTGGGGTTTGTTATTTTGAGGCTAATTAGGACTCGCATTGCTGTGATCCCCAAGGGAGAAACTGTAAGAGGAGCCCGGGGCCTTGTTTCCAAGAATATGGAAGCTGTTATGTGTTGCCTCTGAGCGCCCCAGTGGGGACCAGAGTCCCCGAAAGCTGATGGGACGTACATCATCAAGAAATCTGGCTACTCTGAGCCAGATACGAATGCAGGCAAGACCCCAACTGGGATTTTAGTTCTCTCTTTAGGAAAATAAGACGTTTTAGCAGATAAGACAAAGATGGGGAAATTGGCAAAAATCAAGTATCAGCCTCATAATAAGTGTATTTGGAACAGAATATTGACCATATGTAATATGGTACACATATGTAATATGTGTGAAAGAGATTTTTAAATAGATTTTTTTTCTTTTTTCTTTTCCTCCATGTTTCTGTTGGCCATTAGTTTGAGAGGACCATCGACGTTCTTCACTGTTGAAAACCTTCCTCTAGGGGCGCCTGGGTGACGCAGTCATTAGGCGTCTGCCTTCGGCTCAGGGCGTGATCCCGGAGTTCTGGGATCGAGCCCCACATCAGGCTCCTCCGCTGTGAGCCTGCTTCTTCCTCCCACTCCCCCTGCTTGTGTTCCCTCTCTCGCTGGCTGTCTCTCTGTCGAATAAATAAATAAAATCTAAAAACAAAAACAAAAAACCTTCCTCTAGGAGCAGCCTCTTTCGTTTTTTTTTTGTTTGTTTGGTTTTTTTTTTTTTTGCATTTTTGGCCCTTGTTTTAATCTGAATACCCAGGACATAAAAGCACGGGAGAGGAGGCTGAGGGCAGGTAAGCCCATCTCTCTGTCCCATGTGATGTCTTTACACCAACCCCTAATTACTGCAGAATCAAAGGCTTTGGAACCAACAGGCCTGGGTTTGTGTCCACCTCTGCTGCATTCCTCATATGATCCAAGGAAGTCATTTCGCCCGTGCTTATCACATTCCCTTATCTCTAAAAAGGAAATAATAGTGGTACTTGCCTGTGTCTGCCAGGGTCCAAGCAGTAGGCAGAAACCACAGGGTGATTTGAACAGAGATGGTTTAATCTAAAGAAGCATTAAGCTTGGAGCTATCAGTAACTAGAAAGACGTGAAGAGAATTCTAAAGGGTACACCAGAGCTGAGGGAAGGTACCCAAGGGAAGGACAAACTTGGGGCGGGGAGGCCTTCCCTGAGGCTGGGGTTCAGACTTGATTGGAGAGTGCAGCCCACCAGATGGCAGAGACGTTTGCTGGGTTGTCTGGCCCACAGCTGGTATACAGTGGTGAGGCAGGAGGAAGCAGTCCAGGGACAGGGGCGCCCAGGTGGGTGGGTAAGGGGAAGTAGGGTGCTGGGAGGCTGCTTCCTGGCAGGTGGCACTTGGCCTAGGATTTGTGGCGTTGATGTTGGGAGGGCCATGAGAAACGGTGCTCCAGGGGGCAGGGAAGCCAAGGCTGGTGGACAGGTGCGCGTGGGAGCTGCAGATCCTGAGGGGAGGCCTGAAGCGTGTGTCGCAGGAAAGACACAGCGAGGTGGTACTGGGCTCTGAGCAGGGCTGTGAGGTTGCTAAGGAACGGGGTACCCTGGGTGGAGCAGAGCACCCCTGGGGGGCCCCCACACGGTAGGGGGAACGGTAATGATTGGAGCAGCAGGAGCAAGCAGAAGCCAGAGAGCACACCACAAGCAGGAAGAGAAGCTTCTTCCTCCTCTCACGTTCCTCCATTGCCCTCTACTGACGGAGCTCCACACAGTGGCCAACGCTCGGAGTCCGGTCAGTCATTGCAGAGCACGTGCTGAAGGGTGAGTGTGGAGCTGAGCGGCCGCACATTGCCTCACCAGCACACACGTTCCAAGAGTTTTTGGAGGGACTAAACGAGAGAGGCCGTGGAGGGTCCATATCACAATGTCTGGAAACTTCTAGTGAATGGACTCTGCTCTCTTAATTCCTGCTGGGGGCATCCATCCACATTTCCCCAAACGGGTACCAAGGTCTTCGATTTATGTGGTAACAAACTCCATGGTGTAATGAGAAAGCAGCTCGGAAGAACAGCCGGAATATCGTGTAAGAGCTCCGGCCAAAAGCAATCCCGGAGCCAGAGGCTTTGAACGGTGCGAACTAGCAGCTAGCACCTTTAAAGCCGCTTTCTGGGTACCTGCAGCCGGGGCGCCCTGGACTAGGGCCGCACCTGTCCCCCGTCCACCAAGATGTACGGTGACGCTGGGGTCTCCCCAATAGGGCCACCTGTGTGTGTCCATTATACCCTCTCCCCGCCTCTGGCATGGCTTCCTGCTGGTTCTGTCCCACCTTTCCCTGCATGCAAGCCACTTCATTGGGTCCCCATATCTTGTGAATGGCTACTTTAAAAGGGACTTGAGAAGCCACCTGTCCCGACATCATTTTCGAGATGAGGCGCAGCAAGGTGAAGTCGATTTCCCCTGGTCATTTAGCTCGAGGCAGGACAGTTACTGGAATCTAGGTCTTCTGAGGGCATCACACTGTCTGCAAGGGGCATGCGGCGCATGAGGCCTATGTCTTATAATCTGAAATTGAGTTTTCAAAGATGTGTCAATATAGGGGTGTGTATGGGCTTGAATAGTGTCCGCCCAAAAGTCATGTCCTCCCTGGAACCTCAGAATGTGACTTTATTTGGAAAGAGCTTCGTGGCAGATGTAATTTGCTAAGATGAGGTTATACTGGAGTAGGGTGGGTCCTTAATCCAATAGGACTTGCATCCTTATAAGAAGAAAGGGGGAAAAAAAGAAGAGAAAAAAAGCTGGAGACAGAGACATGGGAGAATGTCACATGAAGCCAGAACAGAGATTGGAGTGATGACAAACCAAAGGATGTCAAACATTGCTGGCATCCGCCAGAAGCTAGGAGAGAGGCATGAACAGATTCTCCCTCTGAGCCCCCAGGAAGGACCCAGTCCCTCTGGGACCTTTATTTCAGATCTCTGGGCTCCTGAACTGTGAGATACATTTCTGTTGTTTTAAGCCACTCGGCTGTGGGAAACTCAAGGCCGTGTTCATAGATGAATGTCCAGCAAGTCTCTGTGTCAGGAGATTCTGTGCCTGATGTATACCTGTGGTTGCTCGTCACATTTCACAGAAAATGTTACCTCAAATTGTCAGTCTTGCCATCAGGATTCACTAGGCGACTGTCCTCTATCCAAGCATTTGCTCTGTGATGAGGGAGATGCTGAAACAGAGCGAGATGGAGTAATTTGCCAGGTCATAAGGCAGGTGAGCAGCCCGCTGATACTTGGAGCTGTTCTGTTCGCATCCCAAGTCACTGCTCTTTCTATGGCACCGTAAATAATCCTTTTACTACACAAATTCTCCCAAAATATGAGGGGTGGACCCGTTAACTGAGGCTATTGTATGAACTGAATTTGGTTTTGATCCTTACATCCAAGAAGGACACACACAGCTCCACCTTGACCCTGCTCCCTTACCACCAAATAATTTCAACTAATTTTACGTGGGAAAAGATACAAAAGCTGTATATCAAATTGTGTCCATTAGAATAAATAGCACATCTTAAAAGAATTGTCCATTATGGTAATATGAGGTTTATTCTGGGAATGGAATATGTAATTTGTAGAAACTATTAATACTTTCCTATTTAACAAGGAAAATAATTATCTTCGTAAGTCCACATGCCTTAATAAAGAGTCGATCATTTTCTTTGGTCAAACGTAAAAATTTGATAGGAAGAATTTCTTGACACACACACACATACACACACTCACATACTTAAACACTTGCAAATTAATCTTTTTTTTTTTAAAGATTTTATTTATTTATTCAACAGAGATAGAGACAGCCAGCGAGAGAGGGAACATAGCAGAGGAGTGGGAGAGGAAAAAGCAGGCTCATAGCAGAAGAGCCTGATGTGGGGCTCGATCCCATAACGCCGGGATCACACCCTGAGCCGAAGGCAGATGCTTAACCACTGTGCCACCCAGGCGCCCCCACTTGCAAATTAATCTTAAACGATTGAGATGCCATTTCACGTTTGCTAGAATGGCAACAGTGAAAACGACTAACAATGCCAAATACTGACAGAGATGTGGAACATCTGGAATTCTCATACACTGCTAGTAAGAGTTTAAAATGCTAAAGTCATTTTGGAAAACGTTTTGGCAGTTCCTTATAAAGTCAAATATATACCTATCCTAGAACCCAACAATTCCACCCCTTAGTGTCAACTCAAAAGAGATGGAAACATACGTCACTAATAAGAATTATACCAGAATGTTTATATCACCTGTAATCACAATAGTTAAAAATGACAAACAACCCAAATGTCCACCGACAGGAAAATGAATAAATAAATAGTGTCAAATTCATGTAACGGAATACTAGTCAGCAATAAAAAGGAATGACTGACTAATCAATGCAACAATCTGGAAAAATCTCAAAAACAGTTTGAATGAAAGAAACCAGACACAAAAGAGAACATACTGAATGATTCCTTTTATATGAAGTTCAAAAAGGCAATAACTCAATGGTGATAGAAACCAGAACAGTGGTTGGTTATCTACAGAGAGAGGACATTGGCTGGAAGAGGGCATAAGGGAATTTTCTAGAGTGATGGAAATGTTGGGGTTTTGATTACTTGGTTGTATACACTCATCAAAAATCATCAAATTTTTCACTTAAAAATCTATACATCTCATTGATTTTACCCCTGTTAAAAAAAGTACTCAAGTCTGCCTCATCATCCATGAGGAGGAGGAAGAGAAAAGAATGTTTGCAGTAGAGTCAGTAAATAAAACAAAAATAGAAAAATGTTAATTGTTCAGTTTGGGTGTTGAGCACATGGTAGTTTAGTATCCTTTTCTCTCTACCTTTGTGTATGTTGAAAATTTCCATAATAAAAAGTTTTTAAAAAATTAAATGCAAAATCCAAACCATCCTTAGCGTAGAAGGACCCAAGCAATTCTTCTTGAAAATAAAAGCGGGCAAAGATGTCTCTTGCTACAATCTCCGTTTCATAGAGATTAGATCCCCTGGCAAGATCTATTCTTTTTTTTTTTTTTTTTAAGATTTTATTTATTTATTCGACAGAGATAGAGACAGCCAGCGAGAGAGGGAACACAAGCAGGGGGAGTGGGAGAGGAAGAAGCAGGCTCATAGCTGAAGAGCCTGATGTGGGGCTCGATCCCATAACGCCGGGATCACGCCCTGAGCCGAAGGCAGACGCTTAACCGCTGTGCCACCCAGGCGCCCCTGGCAAGATCTATTCTTAAAATAGAACTGCAAAATCGACCTGTCAACTCTAAAAGACCAAGTTCTCTTAAATATGACACTTGAAGTCCCAAACACGTACTGATGTCTTAACACAAAAATGTTAATATTTTTTTTGTTTGGTTCCCTTACCATCTTTATGCTTATGTAAAAAAAAAAAAAATCCTCCGGGTTTCAGAATTAAGGACAATTTCCTCTGAAGAAACAATTTCATTATCCCAAACATTTTTGGGGTTACCTTTGGTAGGGTTGATGGAGTCTGGATGCTGACTACAAAACTGTCCACCAGACTGGTGGGACTCGCTGAGCTTTCTCTGTGGTCCTATATCTCAGTCTCCCCCGGAGGCAAGTCACAGCTCCCAACCGTTCTCTCTACTGTACTCGCAGAAGCCAGCATCCCTCCCAGCCTGTTACTTTGCTTGACTGGATTTTGCATTTCTTTGATTCTTGAGATATTTAAATGTCTCTGCTCTAGTTTTAAAGACCTTTAAACTTGGTAGAATCCTTCATTCTTTTAATATTTTTCCAGTCTTGGAGTCCAACAACACATAAAATCCACTAAAACAACAACCAACTGGATTCTGGATATTTCTCATTGCATTGTCTGACCTCATGCTCACAGCTTCCAAAGTTACCCTATTGACAAGGAAGACAGGCCAGGAACTTGAAATGCTGCAACTATTTAGAGGTTAATGTTCCTTGAATTCCATTTTTCTCTTATGAAGTTGCTAGGTTCATAATGATAATACTTAAAGGAAATAAATTGCCTCTGGTGCCTCATAAATCATACAATTTTTCCTTGTACCAAATGGTACTTTTGCGCAGAAAAATTATTTCCTCTCTCTGAGGGGCAAGTACTAATTAATTGCTCTCTCTGAGGGGCCAGTATGAATATTAAACTACCAGGAGAAATTGCCTCAGTCTTCTTACAAGTGCCTGTGTGCCCAGATGTGCAGACAGAGAACTCTCTCTCTCTTTTTTTTTTTAAGATTTTATTTATTTATTTGACAGAGAGACAGCCAGTGAGAGAGGGAACACAGGCAGGGGGAGTGGGAGAGGAAGAAGCAGGCTCCCAGCAGAGGAGCCTGATGTGGGGCTCGATCCCAGGACGCCGGGATCACGCCCTGAGCCGAAGGCAGACACTTAATGACTGTGCCACCCGGGCGCCCCAGAGAACTCTCTTTGATGGTGATACTAGGTTGAAATCAGAGCTAAGAGAAGAATCAACTCACTGCTGCTGTTGTTGGTGCTGCTGAGGAAGGCCTGTCCTGCTGCTCACCCCTACCCAGCTTCCCATTCGAAACCAACCAGCCTGGAGTTCATCTCAGTAATCAATCTGAGTGTCCCTCCGGACTCCTCCAGGGAACATCGTGCCCTCAGGGTGGTTTTGTTTTCTCTGTATTTGGTTAATGCTAATTGATGCCCCCGCTTCAGCGGGCAAGCTGTCCACCTTTTCTCTCTTAATCTATGGGACTCAGAATGGGAGTGTGGACGGGAATGCAACTACAGAATCGCCCTTTTCCGTGCTCTCCCCTCATTTATTTGTCTTCCTTTGTCCCCATCCCCTACCCCCAATGACTCTCAGGGCCTGGTTTACAGAAGCAAGCCCAGACCTGAATATACAATTAGTAATACTAATCCCCCACATTTACTAAGCACGTACTATGTGCCAGCCACTGGGCTAAATGCATTCCATGGACATTTCATTTAATCATCACACGAACCCAATGACATAGCCACAGCCGGCTTCTTCCCGGGCATCTCCGCTTGGATCTCCCACAAGTACCAACAAGTCAGCACGTTCAAAATGGAACCCATCATCTTCTTCCCCAAGCCTCCTCCTTCTCCCTCTCAGTGGCTCCAGCCAGAAACCTGGGAGTCATCCTGGTCTCCTTCTTCCTTACACCTTCACCCAACATCTAATCAGTCACCAAGCCCTGACAGTCTTAAATCTAAATCTCTCTACACTGCCTCCACTTGTCTCCAGGCCCCCACCCCCATCCTCTCTCTCTGGATTATTGTAACAACCAAGAGAGGAGAGTCAGAATCAGAGAAGGAGATGTAATAAAGGAAGTAGAGCTCAGAGTGGTGAGGGTCGTGATCCAGGGAATGCAGGCAGCCTCTAGAAGCTGGGAAAGGCATGATGAACACACATTTTCCACTAGAGCTTCGTAGGAATGCAGCTCTGATGATATACCCTGATCTTAGCTTACTGAGAACCACTTTGGACTGCTGATCTTCAGAATTGTAATATAATACATTTTTGTTGTGTTAAACCACTGAGCTTGTGGGCATTTGTTACAGCTGCAGTGGAAAACTATGCAGATTTTGTTCTTCTCTCTCTCCCTAGTACCCAGAACAAGGACGGTCCCATAGTGTGTGCTCAATAATACATTGGCTGGGGGTATTGCTTTGGAAATATTCTCCTCTTTATTTTTCTCCTAGCATTCTGCTCTCCCTCTCCCTACTCTAGCAGCTAGTCCCTCAGTTTCTTTCCTCAGGGAATAGGTACAATAGGAGAAGATGGTCAGAGGGTACCTTCTTTGAGTTTTTATGTATTTTTGTATTTGTATTTGCCACAGGGTGAAAAAAAATCATGGAGGGAATGACTCTGAAGAAGAAATCAGCACAATTTAAAAGAAAGAAGGATTTCTTCTGAAGATCAATAAAACATTCCTTTAGGCAGGAGCAGGGGCTTGGGAAGGGAGATGGCAAGACTCCAGAGGGAGGTGGCTAAGTGATGTGTCTTGGGTAGGCTGGGTGGTCAGGCGCCATAGATGGCCTGGCTGAATGTCTAGTGCCCTCCAGGCAGACAGGGGAAGTGTCTCAGTGAATACCTGTGTGCAAGGATTGCTGGAACAGCAGAAAGACAATATTCCAGGCTTTGGCAGTGAGTCTCCTGAAAGTTGCACTATCTCTTTTAACATTAGCCAAGATTAGACCCCAGTGACATGGGACTTTGACATAGGAATTAAGTTCCATTCTAGGAAAATCAAGTTATATTAGTTCTCATGCTCTTGGGTGTGGATTGCAATCCAAACCCACCACATATATCCATACCTGCAAAAGTCAACTCTGTTACCTTAGTGACTGCCCTACCATGACTCAAAGCTTTTTCTTGGCTGTGGAAGAAAAATATATTTTAATAGCCCATACCACAGCAAGTGTTTTAAGTCCATCTTGATTTTTGAAATGAAAGTTTAGATCTCTGAGGCTTCTATTTTGTGTGTCCATTCATTCAATGCGGTCAAATAGTAAGATCATATAGTGCTTCAGGGCAAGCACTGTGCTGGGTTTAAGTTCCTTGCTCGGTCACTTGCTAGTTGTGACCCTTGTGCAGCTCACTTAACCTCTTTATGAGAAGGCCTTGAGTTAAACTAACCCATAGTCTCTCATCAAGATTATTTGGGTGAATATGTATAGAATACTTCTGTTTGGGTGTGATGCCTAATTTACTTTGTGTTGAACTTTTTTAAAAAAACCTGATATATGCAGACAGATTGAGCTACTGTCCCTTGCCGTAACTGGAGACACAGAGTTGATATCTGCCTATAAAAGCACCTCTCCAGCAGCTCGGGAGCTCGCGTAAGTGCTAGTTGTTATTAGCCAGTGCAAGCTCTGTTCTAGGTCCTGGAATGTCAATGGATGGATGAAACAAAAATTCTGCTCCCAGGGAGCTTCCATTCATTTGGGGAAAACAGACAAAAACAGTAACAACAAAACCAAATGAATATTTATCAGGTCAGGTGAAGGACAATACACAGGGATAAAGGGGATGGGAGCTCCATTATATGGTTAGAGACCCAAAGGAAGTCGGAGAGGAGGGAAGAGCGAGCGGTCCAGGCGCAACAGTCAAGTGCAGGAGCCCAAGGTGGGGCATCGCCGCGTAGGAGGACAATAGGAGGCTGGTGTGTTGGGGCCACCGCGCAAATCATGGGTGACGTCAGAGAGATTGCAGGGTCTACCTTGTAGGGGATGGTAAAGACTCTTGTCTTTGTTCTGGGGTGGGAGACCATTGGAGGGTTTGAGCAGAAGAGTGACTTGATCTGACTTAAAGATGAAAAAGATCATGACCCAGCAAGTCCAATCCTAGGTATATACCGCAAGTACTGAAAACAGGGTATCCAAACAAAAACTTGTGTGAGAATGTTCACAGCAGCATGATTCATAATAGTCAAAAGGTGGAAACAACCAAATGTCCATCCACCAATAACAATAAGTTAAACGTGGTATAGCCACACAATGGAATATTATTCAACCATAAAAAAGAATGAAGTACTGATATGTGTTATAACATGAGTGAGATACAAAAACATGGTGAGAGAAGCCAGATGAAAATGGTCCTGCAGTGTATGAGTCCATCGTATGAGTCTCTATGGGCAAATCCATAGAGACAGAAAGCAGATTCATGGTTGGGGCGAGGAAAGGTGGAGAGTGGGCAGTGATGGCTTAAGGGGTACTGGCTTCCTTTGGGATGATGAAAATGTGTTGGATCTAGATAGAGGTGGTGGTTACGCAACATTTGGAATGGACTAAAATCCACTGGATTGTATACTTTAAAATATTTAATTTTATGCCATATGAATTTTACCTCAATAAATAAATAGAAGGATCCTTCAGGCTGCTGTGTGGGAATAGGCTGAAGTGGGTGAGGACAAAGACAAGCGGCATGGTTCTTGCAGTAATCCAACTGAGGCATGATGGCGGCGTGGACAGGCTGCTAGTGGTGGAGGTGGTGAGAAGTGGGGAGATTCTGGATATATAATTTAAAAGAAAAGTGCCTCCATGTCCTCTCTGAGGCTCAGTGCTCATGGGACCCAATGTGGTCTATACCGCCTACAGCCCTTGTGATTACTCTCAGCTCTGAGTAGGACTGGATTTAGGAAGCCTGGGTGTTCTCCATCTTAAGGCAAGTACTGAGACTGAGGATGAGCCCAGGGAATGGGGTGCTAAGGGCCACAGAGACATTTTGCCTGGGACAGTGTGTTGTGAGTCACATGACCCCCAATGAAGGATTACACTCCACTTAAGAGTGGATAGCATGTTAAATCTCCCTATATACTGTTTTCTTCCTTCCCATCAATAAACTTTGCTTGAGAGAGAACCGAATGCATTTACAGGTCTTAATTGTTCAGAACAGTGATTAAGCCCCACTTGGTCAAGATTTTCTTGACTTAGCAGCTGTCCAGAAAGTGACAAATTTATGATTTGAGAGCAATTTCATTTTTTTTCCTCCCTGAATCACACAATAATTTGTGGGAATTAGCCACCTGATAAGATAAGGGGTGAGGGTGGAGAGAGGGGGAGGGGAGGGGAGAGGGCATTCAATGCCTCTCAGTGTTCCAGGGAGGGCTGTGGAATTTTCGGAGCAGCCCCGGGACACACTGCAGGGACCATTAAAGGATTAACGGGCCCTGGTCGGGCTGGCTGCACAGCGGTGAGGTTAGTAAATCATGGGAGGCCGGGTCGTTATCCTGGGAATTAGTTCAAGTTGTATCCGCAGAGACACCAGCTATCAATCGGGGTCTCCGAGGAGAACACCAGAACCCAAAGCTGAACTCCGAGACTTGACGGGCTGAGACTTCCAGGTCACAGGCAACTGGGCTCGCTTTCCCTTTCTGGCACAAACCTCCCAAATCTTAAATCCCGCCGTCTCTATCAGCGCATTTTTGTGGGGCTAATCCGTTGCAAGTTTATTTCTCTCCACCCAATTGTATTCACTTTGCGCTGAGTTGCATTAGGGAGAAAAAATTGCTGGAACATGAGAAAAAGCTTTAATTGGATAAAAAGAAAGTTTTCTTCCACATTTCTTCCTGCATTTGTCAACACCTGAGGCTTAGGTTTTTGCCTTTTCTCTTTCTTTGTATGTAGTTTTTCTTTTTTATTCAGCGGTGGTGGGAGGGGAGACTTATTTCATGTAAACATGGAACTGTTTAAAAAAAAACAAAAACCCACCCCCATCCATCTGGCCTATGGAACATGGAGGTTCTTGACAAAGGCAATAAGTGGAAATAAAAAATGTATTTGAATTGCTTGCGTTTCACTCCCCAGATGCCCAGCAAAACGGCAGCAAATCTTTCCCCCTGACCCTCTTCAGGACATGTATTAATTATGCTGCCGAGTGAGACTCTGTTTGAGGAATCTGTCTCTGCGTCCTCGTGGAGTTTGACCGCCATCTGAAAGAGCAATTTTGCAGAAAGAGGGGATTTTCTGTTGCTGGTTTAAGGGCTCTTAGGCCCCTAATGTGCCATCGCTGAAGGGGTGCTAACAGACGAGGTGGAAGTGTTCGGCTTGAGTCGATCAACTAACCTGCTACCAAGCCAAGGTTCTGGAGTCTGGGGTGGGGGGGCTGATAAATGCGTCGAGGAACAAGCCCACTGGGGGAAGGAGGCAAGCGCAGTGGCTGAGGATCTGGACCTCCGCAGGGCCGTAGCCTGGATGAAGTCTTGGCATGACCACTTTCTGTCTGTGACGAGACATCGGGTGCCCCCAAGCCTCAGTTTCTTCATTCATAATGTGAATAATGGTACCTTCCAGGTAGGGCCATTGTGAGAATCAGGAGACAGTATCTGTGAAGTGTCTGACATAGAGTGAGAGCTGAGAACATGGCAGCTAGTTATTATTATTTTTGTTTTGGGGGGTAAAGGATTGCTTCCTTTGCTGGGTCCAAGACAAACGCAGCTCATGCCCCGGGATGCTCACTGGTTCAATGCTGGACTGTGCTTTGTGGTTTCTATCCTAATCTCAGCTAGTGGAGGGGAAAGAACCCTGGACTTGGGGGCTGAAGACCTAGCTGCCAGCACCTTCTCTTCTGCTATTGAGATGAGCAGACCTCGGAAGAATTCCTCATCTGCTACAAGCCTCACTTTTCTAATCTGTCAAGTGGGGCCACTGCTCTGGGCCTCACTGATATAAGGATCAAAATAGATAACTAATCCATGTGGCTGTGTTGCGTGACCAGAAAGCATTCTGTGAATATGAGATGATGGCAGTTGCACCGGCTAATAATGAAGTCATGTGAGCTATTGATGTCATGGACTGTCCTGGTACCCTCTGATGGCCTTGGTCTCAAGGAGGACCTGGGAATGAAAGATAGGAGTGGTCAGAATGATCCCGTACATGCTTTTACTTCCTGGAGGTGGGACAGAAGTGTCACCTTCACCCATAGATGCCAAGTAGGTCTTCGCAGGGCCAGTGTCTGTCTTGTAGCAGCTCTGCCTATATCACGAAAATCATATAATAGCTAACCTAATCACTGCCTTCTCCTACCTCCCCCGGGAGAACCAGTGTGGCGATTAACCGTCCAGCACAAGCTCAAGGGGACTGGCCAAGGTCACAGCAGATGGAGTGCCTCTAGTAAATGTAACTGGCCTCTGTTCCCCAAGGCCAGAGGAAATGGAGCAGAAGCTGGCCCAAGCCTGTTCTCGACAGCTTGTGGTTTCATGGGGGGAGGAAAGCAGCAAAGATAGGCCAGGACTTAATTCAGAGGAGGGCTTGGTCTCTTTCTTCCCTGCATGGCTGAGCCCCCTGTAATATACCGTGTGATGTGCTAAGCTCTATGGTTTTGCAAAAATCTGCCCTTAGAGCGTTAAATAATTCCTGAATGCAAAGTGCCTTACGTAGTACTTTCATATGTTCTACTGGCCACCTTAGCAGAGAGTACAGATGGGAAGAGAGTCATGATTTAAAACATGATAGACTGAATTTCTATACCCCCCTATTGGGATCCACGTGTGCATGATCAAATACGCCCAAATGTAAGCCTTCCCTGTGATCCGAACCCAGGTAGAGAAGTGGGGGAGTCGAGTTTATCACTGTCCTTGCTTATTTCAGCTCTGCTCCTTTCTGATGAGGACTCCGCAGAAGACTGGCACCAGCTTCTAAGAGCAGAGATCTTTGACCCTAATGCTTTACTCGGTAGACCTCTCCAGTGTAACCTAAAATGATCTGAGGAGACCGTTCCAGACTAATTTGCTCTTTCCTTGTCGGAGGCAAATTCTTTCAGAGAAACATTTCCGGGGCACCTGGGTGGCTCAGTCAGTTAAGGGTCTGCCTTCAGCTCAGGTCATGATCCCAGGGTTGGCATTGGGCTCCCTGCTCAGTGGGGAGTCTGCTTCTCCTCTCCTTCTGTCCCTCTGCTTGTGCTTTTTCTCTCCTGTCAAATAAATAAATAAATAAAATCTTAAAAAAAAGAAATACATCTCTAAATTATTCCATTGCTACCCAGTTGAATCTTAAAGTCCAGCAACCCTATATCTAAAGTGCCCTGAGATAGACCTTCCGCTAACCTTGTATGCGGCCCCTTACATTCTGGTCCACACTAGAGCCTTCTGGAAGTATTGGTTTCAGTCAGGATCAATTTCTCAGAAAGGATATTTGCAGTGTCTGACTCATGGCCATGATTTCTATTTTTTGAAGGCTTAATTTTTAAGAAGATTATTACCAAAGTAATATGTTCGCGATATAAAATAATTCAAAATGAGGTATGTAAAACAAAAGGTAAAAAGTAAACTTTTCACTTGATCCCACTCCCTGCAGGTATCAAATATTCATTTATACATGACATTTAAAAGAAAAATGGAATCATTCTATATATACTGTCTGCAATTTATTTTTTTTCACTTAAAAATATCTTGGACATCTTTCCATGAATATAAATTTTAGAGCAGGAAACCAGGGTCCATGGATCCCCTGGGAGATCCGTGGATGGACTTCAAGAGTTCATGGGCCCTGAAATTTTATGTGAATGCAGATGTGTGCATTTTCGGGTTCACAGTGTTCCGTAGGTCTCAAGAGAGTTCTATCACCCCCAAAACGTATAAGCAAAATCACCCCAATCCTACGTTCAAGGCTTTTCTGTTCTCGCTGCTCTAAAAATCACAGTTAAACCTTCAGACATCATTGTAGAATTGCCATTGTGATCTATTAGTCTAATGGTGACTTTTTGAAATTGCCTTTAAATGCTGAGTATCTTCAAGCGTAGAAACTCACTCTCACTCAGTAACTTGCTCAGTAGACCACATTGTACCTCTCCTTGCTCCGTAAATTTTGCAGCAGCCTCGAGCCAAAAACAATAAGATCTGACCTGGACAAATCTCCTCGGTAACAACCATGCTATTCATGGGGTCCCTGTGCTGTAAGGCTGCGCGATGTTCCAGCCAAACAAAACGGGAATTGAAGAGAGGACAACAGGTAGTCCTTCGTCAGGTAACCATTTTAGAAGAGGAACAAGAAAAGAACTGGAAGCCTAGATTGCAAATCAATTTCTAATTCTTTGCTTTCTCTGACCACAGCACAGGTTAACGATTGTTGGAAACGCTCCTAGCCACCTCCAGCCCTGCATCATCACATGCAGGAATTACCCTAATTTGTACGTTTCCTCGTTTACTGTCTGTCTCCATGGGCACCCCCAGAATGGAAGCTCCATCATCAGTCTTGGTGTGTCTGCAGTTGCCTAAGAAAGCGTCTGGCAAAGAGCATTTAACCAAATCATTTAAATGAACGAATAAATCGATAAATCGGGGCGTGAACGCTGCCCTGCCATCATCGGTGAGAACCAAACACCTGGACACGCAGGTTGGCATTTGCCCACACTTCCTAACTTTCCAAAGCCGTGTGAGACACGGGCCCGAGTTCCTAAAGGAGCAACCAAGCTAGAAAGATGCCTATTGGAATTCCTAACTCAGGCCTGCAGGCTCTCAGCACTCAGCGCGCCAGTTACTTCCCATTGTGGAGGGGTAACAAACACAAACATCTTTTCCACTCCCTGATTACAGAATGGGAGAATGCTGCTTTTTAAAATTTTTAACCTCGTCTTCAGTTTTCGGATGACAAAATGCACCAGCGTGTACCATGCAATGATTTCACCCTCTAACACAAGCGGAAGGGGTCGAGGGCAGACATGAAGCAGCTGCTAGGCTATTCGTTGGCACCCTGACCCTGTTCCGACCCAAGACGGTCCGCAGCCTGTCCCCTCGGCCTGCCCTGCAGCCCGGAGCTAGGTAAGGCAGCCAAGGCTCTGGAGGGAGACGAGGCCGCCCCCTGCCCTCCGCCGCCCCCTGCCCTCCGCCGCCCCCTCTCTAGCGCAGCCTTGTCGTTTCTTGGACTAATAAACCCTGAGCCAGTATTGGATCCCACAAAGCAAGATTGCGGTTATCTGGGTGGATGGGCCTGTCACGGGGCCTGTAGACAAACCGCAGCCAGGCTGGGCCGTGCTGGATCATTAGTCACCAGGACAGAAGTTCTGCAGCAGGTCAACCCCAGGGCCAGTCCAGCTCTGGCCTCAGACAAGGCCCCAGGAGGACAGCTCATTATTGTTCTCAGAAACTCACAGTCAAGCCTTCCCGTTCCTTTGGGAGCTGGCGGGGGGCGGGGGGGGTAGGTGAATAAATAAATCTCTTGCATCTGTGTGCAGTGCCTCTCACACTCCAACGTACATAGGAATTCTCCTACGGAGGGTGTTATAAAAGCAGGTTACCCGGAGATTCTGATTCAGCGGGTCTAGTTCTAAGATGACCCTTAACATTGACCCATGACCACCCTGTGACTATGTGCACTGCATCCCTGACATTGGTTTCATGCTCTCTAGGCATCGCTCCCCTACATCCCACCCAGCATTCCCTGTGCAGGAGGCTGGACGCCGGGGAGAAGGTCTGGGATTCTGGCACATTCAGGACTTGCCTTGTTGCTTCGGGGGACAGAAGGCAACGTGCACTGAGCAGCACGGGGACCAAGGAGCTTGACAGCAGAGCCTGGATCCCCCCGGGGAATTGTGAGACAGGTCAGCCTCTCAAGTGACACTATGGATAGTAATCACAATGGTTACCATTAATCGAGCCCTTCCTCCCGCTGGGTACTGTGCTGAGCGGTTTCTGTGCCTCCTTATGTAAGGCAAAACCCCTACATGATGGGTTCCATCATTACGTCCATTTTACAGACGAGGTACTGAGAGGTTAAGTGACTTTCCAGTCCATATGCCTACGGAGACTGTTCAGTGTGGGCTGAGGCCCAGCACCAATGATGTCTGTGATGGCTTTACAAATATGGTCACATGTGTCGGTTCTCTTCCTCTCAAGAGGTGGAGTTTCATCCCTGTCACCTTCTGTGTGGCCTTCTGACAAACAGACTACAGCAGATGTGATGGCATGTCACTTCTGGGGTTACGTGTAAAAAGACTGTGGTTTCCGTCTCAGGTGAAGCAGTAGGACATGTAAGCAGCCCTCTGGAGAGGCCCACGCGGCGAGGGCCCGGAGCCACCTGCCAACAGTAACCCCATCACTAGCTAGCCGTGGGCATTGAGGGAGGAGCCCGTGTTGTTTCCCAGTCCCTAGATGGTAGCACACGTGGCAAGGGACCGTTACTCTTTCAAACAATTCCTCTTGGCCTCTGTCGAGCCACATGCCAGGATTCTTGGGAGTGCTTCGCCCAGGTCAGGAACACTACGGAATAGTTTGAGCAGGTAGGTGATACGTGGCTTCGGTCAACCTTTTTTAAGCTGTGTTTCTGGCCTGTCTCCATCACGTGCTCTTCTTACTACAGCCAAATGGAACATTTTCTATTCTGCAAAAACACTCTGGGTTTCACACCTAGACCTTTGGATATATTACTCCCTCTCCTTGCAATCTCTTCCTCCTTTTCCTGTGGGTAACTTCTACTCATCCTTCAGTGCCTGACAGAAGTGTCACCTCTTCTGGGAAGCCACCCTAGATTCTTCCAGGTCTGGTTTCCCTCCTATGTGCTTTGATAGCCTCTGCTCCATCCTTGCTCCTACTGTTTATCACTCTGCAATGGCTGACTTCCTCCTCTCCCCTACGAAGCTGGAAATTCGGTGAGTAGCCATGTCTCATTCATCATTCCATTTATCCCAGCGTCTGGCCCAGAGCAAGTGCTCATTATTTACCGTTGTACGAATGCACGAATGAATGTTAGGTGTGCCGAGAATTGTGCCTGGCCCCTGGTACGTGTTCAGTAAAGATGTTTGGGATGAGTGGTGTCTGGTGATTGTTTCTCTGGAAAGGTTAGAAAGGTGGTGGAGTTCTTGAAGACAGAAACCCCCCTCCACCCCCGCCCCGGCCAGGAGTCCCTGGAAGCCCGTGCAAACTGGGAGCCACTCTGCCTCGGTGCCACCCACTTCTAGGAGGGGTAAAGTTTTGGCCTCCACCACAGCTTAGCCAGTGCCCTGCTTTCATCAATGCCTCTCCTTCTCTCACTTCTCTTGACTTGATAAATAGAATTGAACTTTCTGGTCTGAAAGGTGCTGCCTTATTGATTCAAAAGCTGGCAACAGTGACCCCAGCACAGAAACATTTCCTGGGGATCAAATAACCAGCTCCTCTCAGCCCTCATCAATCTGCAGCCTGGCTACATGTCCACTTACTCTAGGACTTACTACCTGAACCCTAACCCTAAGTCCCCCAGGCCAGGGGATGGCCCAGATAATTTACTATCATCTTGATTTCCCAGGGTTGTAATTTAGAAAGGCTTGCTGTTTGAGGCAAAACAAAGCTGTACTTTGGTTCACTCGGGGCTCTGAGTGGTGCTACTTTCCTGGGATTAAATAATAATCCCAAGTCAAAAATTCTTTGTACACAAATTTTCTTGTCTGGCTTACATAAAAAGCTGGAGATCATCATAAATATCTCTGGTTCATAAATAAGGAAATAAGCTAATAGAAGTTGAAAAGATGGTCCTCTGGCCAGAGATACAATACTATTCTTAGTGATAATAATAAATAAAATGGTAGTAACGGTGATTTCTGTAGTGTTTAGTATGTGTCATTTAATACTTCATAGAGATCATCTGATTAAATTGTCACACCATATTATAGATGATGTATTACTATTAAAATTTTGGGGGAGTGAAATAGGGGATTAAGAGTACACTGATTGTGATGAACTCTGAGCAACGAATAGAATTGTTAAATCACTATACTGCATGCCCGAAACCAATATATCACTATATGCTAACAACATTGGGACTAAAAACAAAAACAAAAACCAAAAAAAACTTAATAAAAAAATAAATAAAAACACCTTTACAGCAAAAGAAAAGAAAGTTTTTTGAATATGGTTGACACACCGACTACGTGTTACTATGATTTTCATGTGACAATTGCAGATACTGACTCTTAGACAAGTTAAATAGCCTGCCCAGGGTTCTGAAGCCCATCGGCGTTAGTGCCTCTGGTCTACCTCTGGTCAGCACAGCTCTGGAACCGGTTCTCCTCATCATCCCTCTTGCACCCCATAAGGACAGGGACCCCCGAGCCCTGCACTGCGTCCTCACCTCCAGCACAGGGCTAGCACACGGGAGGGGGAAGAGCCTGCCTCTTCTGTTTCCAAATCGGATGTTCTTTTACTCATCTGATGTTCTGTTCGGCCTCAAAGAAGGCAGTGGAGAAGGCAGAACTGTGCCATGCGTCAGGAGGCCAGGCGGGCCCGTTTCCCACCCGTCACCGAGGCTTTTCAGCCTCTGAGCCTCAGTGAGCTCAACGTCAGAATGGCCATCAGCAGAGCCACCATGTATCAAGTACGAGGCACGCCCCCAGCACGCGGCCAGGCACCGTGTGGGCGAGGGCTGATGGGATCCTCCACCCCACCCTGCCAGGGAGGCAGTATCATTTCTGAGAGGTCGCTCGTGATTCAGAAAGTTGAAGTAATGTGGCTAAAGTCCTACAGTAACTGAGTGGTGGAGCTGGGATGGAACCCACATCCATGCCAAAAATAGACTCCATGATGTTACCTCTCTTTTTAAAGACATCTCTATTGAGATAGAAGAAACCACACAATAGCTCTATTTATTGTCCAAAATGCACTGACTTTTAGTGTAGTTACAGAGTTGTGGAACCATCAGCACACTCTGTTTTGGAATACTTTCATTACCCTCCAAAAGAAACCCCATCCACTTTGACTCCCTACCACCCCAACCCCACCACACTCTCTCAGCCCTCGGCAACCACCGATCCCCTCTCTGTCTCCATAGATTCGCCTATTCTGGACATTTCATAGAAAGGGAGTCGTACCATATATGGTCCTTTGTGACTGGCTTCTTTTACTTAGTCTAATGCTGTCAAGGTTCACCTATATTTGAGCATGGTTCAGTCCTTCGATCCTTTTTTACTGTTCAATAATATTCCATTGTATGGTTATACCGCATTGTCCTTATCCATTCATCAGTTGATGTACTTGGGGGCTGTTTCGATGTTATCTCTCCTACCATCTTCGTTGCCTCCCAGGGATGTCCTGAGGACCCAATAAAAATGAGACAAGGAAGCATTTTCCTAACTCTCAAGCAGCAGACAGCGTTTTTATTGAGCTGATGGAAACAAATGAGGGCGAGTTGGCTTATGTTTGTTTATTTGTTTCCAACGCAGCACAGAGGACCTTGCCACGGTAGTAGCAAATTGAGTACTGGCATTGGAGCTGTTTGTGTTCTTATCATCCCCAGTGCCTCTTCGGCATGCCATTCTGTGATAATAGTTTCTAACTTGACTTTTATTTTTCACAGTAAAACAAACGATAGCAAGTGACTCTTTAAGGGAATAGTTTTTATTTGGAGTGATTCAAAAGTCTGGCATCTAACTTTAATGGAAAACAGATCTATCTTCTGCCACTAAACTAGGGAATTGTTGACTGGAAATAATCTTACTAAACCAATTAAAAAAACTCTTCAAGGATCTTTCTCATCAGCAGCTCAGCAATTCATGTATCTTTCAGATATCAGAAGGGGCTAATCATGAGTGTGTTACTAAGGAATCCACGGAGTGTATTTTGTAAACACACTTAGATGAATCCAAGAAGAAAACCAGGACAGTGAGGAAACTCGCATCCTCTCCTCTTCCTTATCCTGGGGTGAAATGAAACAGAAGTGGGAGATTATGTTCTCTTCCCTGTCTTAATTTAGCAAACTAGGAGTTGTTTCAACCAAGTCCTATAAAGGTTGCACGGGCTGCACAGGTAGGCCTTGTGCGTAACACACTTTGGGGTGAGGTTTATCAGCAGCCAATCGGAAGGCAGTATAAAAATATCCATGTAAAATCTGTCCTGTTTTCAGCGAATGAGTGCTTCCATTATTTTCAAAAGGGGCTCTGCACAATTCAACAGATTTATTGAGTGCTGACTGCGTCTGGCAAAGGGCATGGAGACAGGCTCCAGGTACCAGCTGGAGCATGAGAAAAGTGATCACCAAGACCGGAAGGAAGGACTAGAGTGGGGTGGGCGCTGCGGGGAAGGGGTCTGTATTGGGACAGCAAATAGAAGGGCCAAGATGAGCAGAAAACACTATGAGCTAATATTTTTGTGTATACATTTACTGTTTGCTAGACACTGTGCTAAACACTTTACCCATATTTGCTTACCCAATCACTGCAATTTAATAGTAGTACGCACCACAAATGGGCACCACATTGGGTATCGCGTTATTAACCCCCTTGTAAGACGGAGACTGACTGACTCAAGTTATACCCTTAGTAAGTGAAGGAATTCAGGCCACATTTTTTTTTCTTTTCTTTCTTTCTTTTTTTTTGAAGATTTTATTTATTTATTTGACAGAGAGAGAGACAGCCAGTGAGAGAGGGAACACAAGCAGGGGGAGTGGGAGAGGAAGAAGCAGGCTCCCAGCAGAGAAGCCTGATGTGGGGCTCGATCCCAGAATGCCAGGATCACGCCCTGAGCTGAAGGCAGACGCTTAAGGACTGCGCCACCCAGGCGCCCCCGGGCCATGTTTCTAACCACTGCCCAAGCCACCTCTCAAGCAAACAGAAACCAGTCTATTCAGGATGCTTCCTCTCAGAAAGTAGATAATGATTTTTTTTTAAAGGAAAATGAAATCAAATTTTCTCACTACAAATTTTGCAATTCAGTTCTGAAATCCGAGTGTTGAATACGAACAGATCAGAGTTTTATATTTTTACCATTTGAGCATTTTGGGGCTGAACATGTTATTTCAGGGGCCCCAGGCAAGGCTGGGAACAGGATGACTTTTATCTGTGATACTTTCACACCACACCCCTTCCCCAACATTCAGACCCCTTCTGTATCACCTTTCAGGTTACCATCTGGCTGGCTGTTACATCCGCGCTGTCCTACATTCCAGATCTGATATTTGTTTCCTTTGATAATACAGGAAGTAGTCCCTAGAGCTGGGAAAGACTGGGAGGCATGATGTAGTCTCTCTCCCATTTTGTGGATGAGGAAAACTGAAGCCCAGAGAACTGAATCACCCCAACTCACAGAGTTGGATAGTAGGTCTCTGATGAATTGCATCACTTCTTGTGTGCAACTGTGTTGGTTCTTGGAGAAACATGAAAGGGACCCACAGAATTCCCCAGAGTCTGGGATGAAGACCATTGGTGGTTCCTAAGATAATTTAGGTGATGTTCAACAGCTTTTAACTTCTCTGTCAATCCTTCTGGTTTAGGTCAAGGAGACAATTTTCCATTTGGCCCCGTCTTTAACACCTAACACTTGGTAATCTCTCTTTTTAACAAAAGAAGAGCAAAGCTGAGGCTCAGAGCCTTTGACCGACCACTAGCTAGCATGGAATAACACTGTTTTGTTTTCATTGTATTTATTATTATGCCTCTTTTTTTTTGGCAAATGACACTGACTTTCCATTTATACTACTGATGCAAACTATTCCCTAAAATGTATCTCTTTTTAAAAATAGATCTAAATTGTTGGGGCGCCTGGGTGGCACAGTGGTTGAGCGTCTGCCTTCGGCTCAGGGTGTGATCCCTGCGTTATGGGATCGAGCCCCACATCGGGCTCCTCCGCTAGGAGCCTGCTTCTTCCTCTCCCACTCCCCCTGCTTGTGTTCCCTCTCTCACTGGCTGTCTCTATCTCTGTCAAATAAATAAATAAAAAATCTTTAAAAAGTATTTAAATTGTTAAGCAAATAATATTGCAGATGGTTCACAAATATGACAAAAATCTTCACAATGGTAAGCAAATGCCTTAAAGCAAGAGATGTTGCTGTAAACCATTTGAACGGCAAAGAGCAATGATTTGGGGCCCCTATGCAGGTCCCTGAAGTAAACATATCTCAGATCTCACTGCCTAGCCCCTTGCCTATTTTGAGAAGGGTCATCTTTGCTTGAGGACTGGGGATAAATTGATGAATCACTTAGCATCGTCCACCCCCTGCCCCATGATCCTGCCATCGCCACAGTCTGGCTTCTCCACAATGTGCTCCTCTGTTCCCCTGTGGCCTCACTCCCTACTTCTCCCTCCAATCCTACAATGGCCTCCAAATTCCTCTCTCTTCTTTCTATAGATTCTGACACTAAAGATGGCAGAAAACTCACAGGGAATTACCTCACATTGAAGAATGGTGACTCACTGTGGCCTCCTTGATCAGGCCTGGGTGAATGAAAAAACTGCTGTGTGCCATAGTGAAACAATGCTGGTGTGGAGCCCCTGGGCCTGCCCCCCGGAACCTGGATGAGCCTTGTATGGCAAGTTGTTCTGTCTCTAGGCCTCAGTTTCCTTTCTTAGCAGCAGCTGTCCCACCAGGCCTGAAATTCTGAGTTCCAACGATCTGCCCTCCATTTACCTCACCTCTCTGTTTGCGGGAAGGTGGACTGAAGAAAGGAGGAAGCAGGACAAAGGACGGGGTGAGGACAACAGGAGTTTCCTGATCTGTGAGAGTTGTGTGTAGCCAGTTAGAGGCCCAAACGTACAGGTTGTTGTGAGGATTAATTAAGGTATCGTCTGAAAATGTCTTACCACAATACTCAGCACACAGTAGCTGCCCAACGTGGTAGCCACTCTTATTGTCATGGGATTGCTGAAGAGGTGAGGCAGCTTCTAGAGACAGTGGAGGCCCCTGAGGGGTGTCAGGCTTCACCCAGTGTCATTGTATGGAGGAATCACACCTCAGTCCATGCTGGCCTCTCCCAGGGCTGGACTGGGAAATGGGCCTATTCCCTTCCAATGAATGGGTCTGACCAGGGACAGAGGGCACAGTCAGAAAAAATAACACCAGGGAGAGAGTAAGGGGAATAAAGGCCCCTGTGAAGAGAAAAAAAAAAAAAAATGACAAGGAACCAGTCAAAGGTCAGGAAATCAATTTTTTTCTCCTTACAGGTCTGTAAGTTCAGAGGCTTGTAAAGGTCAACGTTGTCCTTTTAAAGTACCCCCAGGATTTACATCCTGAGTAACACTTGGTTTCCTCCATGGTAAACATGAAGATCCAATTAGTTTTCCCTATAATTCAAAGAGATCCGAGAAACAGGGACCTTTCCGGTTGGGAGTCAGTTTGGCTATAAAGTTTCTTGCTACACTATTCCGAGGATGAACTTTAATCCATATCTTATCTCCTGTTTGAAAATGAACATCCCTTCTCTTCTTATCATAATGTTTCTGCTTTCTTTTTCACTTTTTTCCCCCTTTCCTGAGGAGCCTTGGCCATATTCCTTTTTGGCAATTAGAGTGAATTCTTCATACTTGGTTATTTGCTGCACTCAGTTACCTTAAGAATTTTTCTCCCTGACTTGACTCCAGAAGGCATGTTAAGGTCCTGTCAAAGCAGAATGTTGTTGGAACCCAAGCTTTCTGGGCCCTGATTCTAAGTCTTTCACAGCGATGCGAAATGGGGTTCACTGAATATTTCTCTTTTTTATGGCATCCCTGACCGGGGATGAAGTCACCAAAGCAGCCGTTCCAGGAACCCTGTTTACAGAGGCTGCTGCTCAGTCTCCAGGTTTCTCCCTTTCCCTCTGGGTCTACGAATCCATCCTGGTCATTCCCAGGGGACCAAGGCGTGAGGTGGCAATTGGCAAATATAAACACACCCAGGCTGGGCTTTCTTCTCATGCTGGGTGGGGTGCTGCTGCGTGGTCAGGAAGACGGCTAGTTCTGGGCTCCTGGGGTTGGAGGATATGGAGGGTGAGAATCTATAGCATTTAAGTGCTCCGGGTCCTTCTGAAAGGCAAGACTGAGCTTTGAGTAAGAGATCTGTGTGTGAGCTAAGGAGCTGTAGGGACTTTTTAGAAATCTGAAGGAATCTTATTTTGCTCTCTTTTGACTGAAAGAAGAGGAGTGAGCTCTCAACAGCAGGAAGATATCTTGTACACAGATCATGGGGAAGATTTGGCAGGAGATACTGGTCTCCCCAGTGCAATCCTTAGTTGACAGGGGATTCCTGACCTTCATAATAACCAACATCTACTGAGTGTTTACTAGGAACAGGCCCTGTCAGAGGCACTTGACATGCATTATCTCATTTAATCTCAGAGCTTCCCTATGAGATGAGTATCGTATCCATTTTACCTACACAGAAGCCAAGGCATAGACAAGGCTAATTAACTTGCTCAAAGCCCAACAGAGTAAGTGGCATGTGACATTACATGTGACAGCTTGACGCGCCATATTTTTCTCCAGCTTTGGTGACGGAAAAAAAAGGATGAATGACCATATGCCTACCTAATATAGTGGAGACATGGAGGGATGTTTTCACTTTCGCTTCTTAAAAGGCCGCCATTTGGTGTTTCCTCTTTGACGCCCATCAGTCCAGATAGGAGGTGTATCAACTCAGAATGCGTTCTGAGGTTGCAAAGAACAGAAAATGCAACTCAAACGGACTTTAATAAAGGAGATTTATGAGCTCATGTAACGGCGAAACCAGGGTGATCCAGAACCTCAATGACAGTATCACGGACCCAGTTTCTTTCCGTCTTTCTGTTCTGCCTCCTGTTTGCATTCCAGGCTTCATATGTGAGTAGTAGAGAAGGTGAGAGAGCACTTCTTTCCTAGCATTCCAAACACAGATCCAAAGTTCACCCTGGTTAGACAACTTAAGTTGCAGCTAATCCTTGAATCAATCACCACTCAAGGCCAGGGGAGTGGAATTTGTTGACTCACTTAAGTCAACCAATGATCACCTCCAGAAGTGGGGGCAGAATCTGTACCCACTGGCTACATAAAATACACAGGAAGACTGGATAGCCAAATAAAAATCTGGGTAGAGTCAGGAAGGGGGGAGCAGAGAATGATTAGTGGGTAAATAATTTATGTCCTTGAATTATTTTAAAGATAATGGGATGCCTGGATGGTCAGTTGGTTAAGCATCTGACTCTTGATTTCGGCTCAGGTCATGATTTCATGGTTGTGAAATTGAGCCCCGAATCAAATCCCATGTTGAGCTCTGCACTGGACGTGGAGGCTGCTTAAGATTCTCCCTCTTCCTCTCCCTCTGCTTGGCCCCTCGCCTCTCTCTCTCTGTCTCTCAAAACAAAACAAACAAACAAACAAAAAAACAATAATCATGTCTTTAGTTAAAAGTGATAGAATACCCAATGGCTGAAATGTAGGAGATTATTAGTCACATTTAGTATGAAATGTGAAGGCGGGCCATTCCAATTGTTGTAGTGACTCAATGATGGCCCCAGGGACCTGGGCTGTTTCTGCTTTGTCATACTCAGTGTTTCAGCAGTGGTTACCAATGGCTGCTAGAGCTCCAAGTATTACGCTCTCAAATGTGACCCAAACAAGAAGGAAGCTGGAAGGATGGACACAAAAGGGCTCTCTCCCCATGCCTCTTGTCTTTTACTGAGATAGGAAAATCTTTCCCATAATCCCCTAACCATCTTTCTCTTCCATCTCACTGGCCTTAACTGGATCATATGACCATCTAGCTGCAGAGGAGGCTGGGAAAATAAATACCCAGAATTTTCAGTCTCTGTAGTGGGAGGCTGGTGAGGAAGAAGTGGATTGAGAATGGCCTTGAGTAGTCATTCAATAATGTCTTGTTTGGGCAATTTTGTGCTAACGAAGCAGAGGCCATGTCCTAAGACTTTGCTAGTGTCCATTACAGAGAATATTATCAGGATCTGGCTTAAGATCTTTTTAGTAAAACTCAGACTCGTAGGTAGTTAGCTTTCATCCATACCACCTCAAATACAAAACTCAACGTAGCCTTAGGTATTCAAGAGTTGATATCACTGAGAGGTTTATCAAAAGCAAATTTAGGCAGCAGCCAACTTTGCGTTGTCAGCAGTAAACGAACACACACCTAATTAAAAATCAGATATCTAAAGTAGCCTTATAAAAACTGGAAATTCCAATATAGACTGTTAATTATTCTGAAATTAGTTTTTTCTCTAGATGGCAG
The DNA here is from genome assembly GCF_002007445.2 of Ailuropoda melanoleuca. Taxonomy (NCBI): domain Eukaryota; kingdom Metazoa; phylum Chordata; class Mammalia; order Carnivora; family Ursidae; genus Ailuropoda; species Ailuropoda melanoleuca. The sequence continues at coordinate 63,035,272 of NC_048233.1, read as the reverse complement.
AAATATTTCTCTGCTAATTAATTGCCTAATCTTTGGGGCTACAAGCTCAGTCTCAAAGTACATTACAAATATCCTATCACTCAATAAATTGCAGCTAGTATCAGCAAAATATTTTTGGCTTATTTGAGGACTAGAGCAACGAGGCCAAGAAAGTGACTCAATAGATTAGGGAAACGGTAGAGTGAAAGATGCTGAGAACAATCTGATTACACACACATACATCCATTATGTTTTCAGTTTCAAACTATTCCAACTTTGGACATTTTTTTTTTCCTTCTGACTTCCTTTGAAAAATGACATGAACAAATTTTTCACTGCAGTTGGAAGCAGACTCTGTGAGAAGAAAGAGGCCAATATTCGGGGAAACTGTGACAAATGAATCTGCTAGGAGGAAAGGAAAACTTAAAACATTCAGAGAGCTAAAGATCCAGGAGTAATTGCAGTTTGGCTGGGCAGGGCCGATGTAGGCTTACGTTTAGTACTGACTCACAACCAACATTTCATGGCACTTTAGCATTTATGAGGCATTTTTACTTATATTTCCAGTTGGCCTAGGCTCTAATAAATCTCCACTAGAGCGTATTTGGTATGTACAATTACACAGGGATGTAATAGGTTTTGTTTCTGGCATCCCCAGCAGTTTATTCCCCATCTTCCCTTTTCTGGCAGCTGATTCAGGCCTGGCCCATCATAGTATCCATTCACCTGAAGCGTTGGGAGACCAATCAGGGTCTTCCCCCAGGATTTTGATGGATAGCTAATAAAGTCATCTACCCACCCTATCAGCACCCTATGTTGCAAAGCTGGAAGGGTAAGACTGGAGCTGAAGAGGGGAGCAATGGAGATGGAGAGAGCTTAGCACCACTTCTGGACCCAGGATCCATCTTTGCCTGAAGCCAGATCTCTTGGGATGTCCTAGTTAGGTGGACCAAAAAATTCTACTTCTGCCTTAGCTACTTTGGCTTGGGTATCTGTCGCTTGCATCAAGAGTCCTGATCGAAACCACCGTTTACACAAGCTACAATCCATATGCAGATTCAGCTTGAATTGAGCCTCTTTGATGAAGCCTTCCCTAGGGACTGCCCCCTGCCCATTACTCTTTCCAGGAGCCACACCACTCACCGACTCTACCAAACAATTGGCATGGTGTTGAATGCAATCACAAAATTGTCTGATTTTTCAAATGCCTTTTTAGCTGTATTGTAAAATCTTATGGGAATGGATAATACAGTCCCCAGTAAATAAAGAGAAGTTCTGAAACTTTTTTGGGAAGTTGTTAGAAGCTACACATCTCTGGAGAAATAATATAAGCAATGGTTGAGTTCCCAGGCAAGCTCACAAAAGTTTATTTTGTGAAAATGTGTATACAATGACAGAGAATAAGAGAAGAGTCATGCAGAAAACTGCTGCTTGAAAAAAAGTGAGCTCGATTTGAGAAAACAAGGAGAAACAAGACTTTTCTGGATCACCTGGAGGAGTTTCAGAATTCTGTTTGTCTTTTTTTAGTTTGTTTGTTTTAATTTTTACCAGATTTGCACGTCCATGTGGTTTGAAGAGTTACATAGTTCAACAAGGCTTATCACAAGAAATAGCAGTTTCCAAGCCACTCCGCCTCCTCAATTTTCTGCTTTTTTAGAGACAACTGCTTTTAAATCTTTTAGTTGTTTATTTTGGTACTTAACACACGTGTCTAAGCCACTTCTTGGTTTTTCTCTCGGAGGCATTATCTACTGATTCTTAAGAATTTGGCTTTCACGATCGTTTGCCCACCCTGGTCCACACCCCTCATCTTCTCGATGCAATTCTATCATAATTTTGGTTGGACCAATGTTTCGTGGTCACATTCTCGTGACGAGATACATGCAATTCGCTGCTGAGCCACGCAGTATAAAAGAGTACCAAGATTATTTTTTAATTTTTGCGCCAATTTGAGGTTTTCCCAGAAAATAGGATCATTTTATTTGTTTGTTTGCTTAGGTTTTCATGTCATTATTAATGTAGCCTCCAATTATCTCCCAGTTGGCTATATATGTTCTCAATAAGTTCAAAAGACATCATGTTTTTCATCGATTCCTCTTTTTGGAGATGTCACTCCGGGAACCTTCTGACTTGCTCCATTCTGGAATGTCGTTCTCTGTGCCTCCTGGACAGCTGATATCCTTGGACATCCCTCCATCATTATCCCGGGGATCCTTTGGCCTTGTTCTTGAGTTAGATTTCTTGCTGCCCGTATCCCAACTTTCCTCTTTCTTGTTCTACTCTCTCCTTTGGGTGACATACCTCCACCTCTACTAGCATTTTTTTCTTTGGGTAAACATAGCCTAAAATTTACCATTCTAACCATTTTTAAGTGTATAATTCAATGACATTAAGCATATTCACATTATTGTGCAACCATGACCACCATCCAGCTCCAGGACTCTTTCCATCTTCCCAAGGTGAAATTCTGTCCGCATTAAACCACTCCTCGTTCTCACCTCTCCACACATCCTGGTAACCAATGTTCTACTTTCTGTCTCTATGCATTTGACTATTCTTGGTACCTCATATAGCTGGAATCATATATTTGTCCTTAAGAAAGGGTATATGAAAGGTAGAGTTTTTGAGTACATGCATGTCTCAAAATACCTTTATTTCTCACTTATCGATAATTTGGCTGGATATATAATTCTGTGTTGGATGTACTTCTCATGTTTAATTTTGCAAGCACTGTTTCAGTATGATATACTGGTTAGATCACAGAGTCTGGAGCCATACTGCCTGGTTTCAATCCCAGCTCTTACCATTTATTACCTAGGTCATTTGGGCAAGTTCGTATTTCGCTCCTTCGTACCTCAGATTTCTCACCTGCAAAATGGAGGTAAGAAGAGCGCCTGTTTCACAGGGTTGGGGTGAGGATGAATCGTAAAGCACTTACTATATAGTTCAATAGAGTTAAAGTCTAGTCTAAAATATTAGCTATCATTGCCTGCAACTTCTAGTGTTGTCATTGAGTCTGAAGCTGTTTTTGATTCTTGATCCTTTCTAGGTCACTTGTTTTTTGTTTTTTCTTTAGAGGTGGTTAAAATCTATGTATACCGGGGCGCCTGGGTGGCTCAGTCGTTGAGAGTCTGCCTTTGGCTCCGGGCATGATCCCGGGGTCCTGGGATCGAGCCCCACATCGGGCTCCATGCTGCTAACTGGGAGCCTGCTTCTTCCTCTCCCACTCCCCCTGCTTGTGTTCCCTCTCTCGCTGGCTGTCTCTCCCTCTGTCAAATAAATAAATAAAATCTTTTAAAAAAAATCTATGTGTACCAATACTCTGAAATTTCATAGTGATGTTCCTTTGTGTAGGTCTGTTTATATATTTTTTTAAAGATTTTATTTATTTATTTGACAGAGATAGACACAGCCAGCGAGAGAGGGAACACAAGCAGGGGGAGTGGGAGAGGAAGAAGCAGGCTCACAGCGGAGGAGCCTGACGTGGGGCTCGATTCCATAACGCCAGGATCACGCCCTGAGCCGAAGGCAGACGCTTAACTGCTATGCCACCCAGGCGCCCCTGTGTAGGTCTGTTTAAAACCATTTTTCTGAGCACTCAAGAGGTCCTTTCAGGAAACTCATGGACTTCAATGGGGGGGGAGAAATCCTATTAATTAATCAATTAATTATTTATTTAATGATAGCCTCCCCTCTATTTTTTTCGGTCCTCTCTTCCTGAATACCTATCATTTAGTTGATCTGGTCTTTCCTTTATTTTCATATATTTTCACCTATATCTTTTATGCCTTATATTTTCATGTATATAATGTTGAAGAGCTCTGCCTGTTCTTAGTTCCTTTTTTTTTTTTAAACAGACTGTTCTTGTTTCATGGATTTATATCTTCTTTTATCTCTCTGAGAACAGTAATTTTAAAAAATGGTTTTTCTTCTTTTTCATAGTCTTTTTTTTTTTTTTCTGTGTGCTCTTACCACATCTTTGACCTTAGAATCTTCTTTCTAACATCTGGTGATTCTTGGTATCTGCCAAGTGGGCAGAAAAAGCTGATTAGAAGCTTTGTGTGTGTGGACGGGGTTTGTCAACGATGGGCTTCACCAGAGGGTGGCTCATCAGGAACCCTTCACGCCACAGAGAAGAAATATTGCCGTCTCCTCCCTGGAGGGTGTCTGTCAGGATCCCAGCCTGCTGGGGAAGAGGGCTTGGGCCGTATTTGAATTTTCATTGAATCCTCTTGTTTTTAATGCACTCACCCTCTCCAGAGAATAAGCCTTCAGTGTTTTGCTGCTGTGGGGGGCAGTCACCCGGCTGTAATGACTTGGAGAGGGTATCTAATTGATTCTTCAAAAGATTTCAAACTAAAGCTGTTTTCTGCTCGGTTTCCCAGTTCTGCCGTTGAAATAGGGATTCTTTTCTGTGTTCACTCTCACCTGTTAGTTTGCTTTTGTGGGTCTTCTGTCAGTTATCATTAGACTTTTCTTTTCTTTCTTTCTTTTTTTTTTTTAAACAAGAAGGGAGCAATTGTTCATGTTGCTCTTTCCACTTTACTCACCAAGAACATCTTTCCAGGTCAATAAATGTTCTCTGAACTATGTTAATAGTCATCTTGTATTCCTTCATATAAATGTACCATAATTTATTTAACCAACTTTCTACTGCTGGACAAATTTGGGTTATTTCCAGATTCTTTATATTGCAAGCAAGAACGTGTTAAACATTTTTGTTGCAAAAATTCTGTTTCACCCTTAATTATTTCCTCAACTTCAATTCACTGCTCCTTTGGACAGTACCACTTTTGCTAGCCCATTAATTCCATGAGATGTTCTGTGAAATAAATATTCTGCAAACAAGTGTGTTTGGGATTGCTGACATTCTGGGTGGGTCAGTAGTTTAACAAAGCTCCACAGATGATTTTGTCGTACAGTGCAGTTTGCCAACGGCCGTGATCACAGACTCGGCTTCCATTTTACCCAGGAAAGCTGCTCTGATGGAGGCCTGAGTAGAAGAAAAGCCAGCAGGTGTCTTAGTCCATTTGGGCTTGCTATGACAGAACACCATTGACTCGGTGGCTTACAAACCACAGAAATTCCTCACAGCTCTGGAGGCTAGGCTATGAAGACACTGGCAGATTTGGTGTCTGGTGAGAGCCCATTTCCTGGTTCAGACAGTCATCCACCGTGTCTTACACGGCAGGAGGGTAAGGAAGCTTTCCCAAGCCTCTCATAAAGACACTAATCCCAGTAGCTTCTGCTTTCGTGAGCCCCACCTCCAAATACCATCACACTGCAGATGAGCGCTCCACATGAATTTTAGGGGACACAAACTTTCAGTCAATAGCAGCAGGGCAGGAGTAGGGCTGGCTCGGAATGACAAACAGCCCAACTTTAGTTGAAGACACTCAGCATAATCCACCTACTGGTTTTGTTTTTTGTTTTTTGTTTTTTTTTTAAATCATCAGGAAGTCTTTAGAGCCCTATACAGTGGGAAGTAATGCTTTGGCATGATTTTCTTTTAAAAATTCATGAAATAAAGCATAGTTTCTTCGGAAGCCAAATTTTGTAGCCGACACTAAAAGAAGAAGGAGGAGGAGGAGGAGGAGAATTTTAACACTGTGGAGAGTTTTGAGGGAGTGCTCCAGAAGGAAAAACAAACACCGTTTCAGCAATGTCAAATAAAAGGCCAAGTCTAGTAATTCTCAAACCATACTGAGCAGAAACCTCACAAGGCAAGCTTGTTAAAATACAGATTTCTGGGCCTTATCATTCTTAACCTAACTCATCAGCTATGGTGTAGGCCCTAAATCCTACGTCTATACCAAGGATCCCAAGATATCTGAGTTGGTGGTCCCTGGACCACGATTTGAGAATCTGGCTTTAGACAATGTTTTGCCAGAAATTACTAGGGTTGCTTGAATCTGGAAACATCTCTAGAATTCTCTTTGTTGGCTGTCACAAGATCTTGGGGTTGGGGCTGAGAACACTTTTTCCCATCAAACAGGGAACCAAGCCCAGAAGATATGCTGGGGTGGCCCAGTTTGGAGTGGTTTTCATGGAGCCGAGTGTGCACGCAAACATTTGGGATGGGAGGCCTTCTTCTTCTTCTTTTTTAAGATTTTATTTATTTAGTTGACAGAGAGAGAGGCAGCCAGAGAGAGAGGGAACACAAGCAGGGGGAACGGGAGAGGAAAAAGCAGGCTCCTAGCTCCTCTGATGTGGGGCTCGATTCGAGGACCCCGGGATCACGCCTCCAGCGGAAGGCAGACACTTAACGACTGAGCCACCCAGGCGCCCCAGGGATGGGAGGGCTTCTCACTGTCTTGTCTGGCTGTTTCCTGGGGTTGCTTAAAATTCATGCAAGGCTGTCAGAATGGAAGGTATACAGAACCTTGTAAAGGCTCTTAAAAACGGTAATTAGAGAAAAGGAAAAAAATAATCAGTTGGCTTGCTGCTTGGTCCAAGGAACAGGAAGTGGCCCCTTAAGATGTGGAACCATATTTTTGGGGTTCCCTGTTCTCTGCCCCTTAACTGTTTGTAACCTAACACTGCTCCTCTTTCTTCTAGTGCGGTGGTCTCTACTCTGAATAGCTCTGGAGTCTGACTTAAGCGCCTACACTCAGATCTCTGACCCGCACAAGCAGCCAGCGCCCTCACCCCAGAGGCTGGGCCTGGGGTTAGGGTTCAGGCGGAGCGCGGCGAAGCTCTCCCAGCTCTCTCACCAGTTTCCCTGCGCGCTCGGGAGGGGGCGCGGTCTCCGCCCGCCCAGTCCTGACTGCGGGTCAAAGGTCGCGGGCGGAGAGGCCCACAGGCACCCCGCGCTGCCCGGAGTCCCGCGACCCGGGCTCTGAGCGCGCGGGCCGCAGCGTCACGCGCCACCTGCCCCCGCGCCCGGCCCGCCCCGGTCCCTGGAGGCGCGAGCGTCACCGGCCGCCGACGGTAAGAGCGCGCGACCCGCTCAAGTTCTAGAAGTTCGGCAGGTCGGGGGCTCTGCCGGCTCCTCCGCGTGCCCCGCCTTTCAAGCTCCGACCCGCGGCGGCCCTGCGGCGGCCCTTGCGCTCCTTGTCTGCCGCCGCGGGCCGAGCTGTGGTTGTGGGGCTTCGCGGCGCGCGGCCCACACTCCGGGGGACAGAGGCGCGGGGGCCTCGTCCCCGGCCCTCTACGCCCCGGCCTCAATTTCCGCCCTTACGCGCTTGGCCCTCGCGCAGCCAGGCCGCGCGTCTGTCTTGACAAGTACACCCCGTTTGCCCGGCCCGGACGGGTGGCCAGCTTTCTCTTCGGTCAGCACACGAAGCCGTTCTAGAAAACACACCGGAAGGGGGAGCTTTGGGCCAAGGGAAGCCTTTTCTGTGCAAAACGCCCGCCTCCCGTGCACCTGGTTTTAATAAGAGCCTGGGGAGAAATACGGCCGGGATCCCAAAGGATCCCCAAGAAATTCCGTCCAGAGAGAAGGAAGGGTGCACGTGGACTGTCCGTGAGCCGACGCACTCACTGTACGAAGGTTTGTGAAGACCTCATGCACTTTTCAACTTTATCTGTAGCTGGGAGAGGTTGTAGGTGGCAGTGATGTTGGAAATGGGATATAAACAGCAGTTACAAACACTTTTATTAACGTTGAAGACAAGAAAATTGCACAGTTATGCACAATGTATTCTTTTCTTCCCTGTTTTAATAACAACAAAGGAATATTGAAAAACAACTGCCACCCCTTCCTAGTCTCCCATCGCCTTAATCCATGTGCACACGATTTTTTTTTTTTTTAACATAGTTGCAATTAGAGGTACATGGTATTCTTATTTCAAATTCTGGAACAAGGGAGGTAAATTACATCCGGACAGAGCGGATGTCTTCATTAGTTCTAGGAGAAAGATCTTTCAGTGCATGAGCTGGAAGTTAAAGATTGTATCATGCTTTCAACCTATATTACAAAAGTTTAAAGGATAAAGGACATGAAAGGCTTTTTAAAAAGATCCTTGTGAGACATATAAATGTAAATATATATTCACAGACATTCTTTTTGCATCATCATTTAAAGCCAAGGACAAATTTTCTTTCCAACATAGCACTTTGATCTTCCTGCTCTTGAGGAAATAACTCTACCATGTACTACAACTTTGAGAGCACTAGTTTTTCATCAGACATTTTTAAAAACCTTAGTCAGCATTTAATCAGAGGCCTCAGGGTCTTGCACTTCTGTTCTCTCTGCCTGGAATGCTTTTCCCTTGCCTTTGCTTTGCTACCCCCTCCTTATGTAGATCTTAGGTCATATTCATTTCCCTGTCCACCCAATGGGACAATGATATTTTATTTTTTTCAAAGCACTAATCACGATCTGAAAATATTAATTTGATTATTGCTGTCCCCCCACCTCAATAATGTAGGGGACTTTGCTGTTTTACTTGCTGTTATATCCTAGAACCGTACCCCCCACTCCCAGTATTGGCCAGGACTAGTATTTAGTAAATACATTTTCTAAAAAACCAATCTTCGCAGTATAGTATAGCCTGGGGAGCACTTCCTGAATGTGACCCTGGAGGAAACATCTTTCTGTAGCCCCCGGCCCCCCACCCCTTGCTTCTTTCCCTTGGTGGCTTGGGTGCAGCTGCTTTCCGATCTGCCCTGCCTTCTTAGGGCCCCACCCACAGTGACCGGGGCCAGCCCCAGGAAGTAGGCCCTGGAGGCAGCTGGGGCCTCAGGCAGTTTTTCTGGGGCCAGATTTTGGACTAGAAAGTGGCTGGGATTCTCCCCCAGGAGGCCTGGGACTGCTTGGCCGCACAAACCCCCTGACCCTTTAGCACTTCTCAGTGCCTGGCTGCATGCATGAGGCTGCAAGGTTCGTGGTGGGAGCTGCTTGTGAAAAACGCTCTGTTATTGTTGGACTCCAGGCACAGGGAAGAATTAGGGGAGTGACATGCGTTAAAGTTGAGGTCTTTCCTTGTGGGCTGGGCCACGAGGCTGCAACTGGCCTGCTTGCTGGCAAAAGCTGTGGATTCCTGCGCAGTCCTACGTGGTTCACTTCTCAGAGGAAGCCTTGATGAGGAAGAGGCTGGGACTGGGGGCAGAAAGTTTGGAATTTCCCATGGTTCCTTGGGGATTGATTGCTGTAGGGAACTACCCTGGCCAACACCAAGGTGAAGTGATTGGGCCTGCTTGCCTTTCCTCAAGGCCACATACAGCTCCCGGGCACTTATAGGCTGCCTGGGCCTATGAGAGAGCTGAAGTCAGCCCCTGCCGGAGGAACCAATGTTCTGGGAGCTGTCAGGTGTCAGAGAGGAAGAAGCTTTTCCTTAAGCTCTGCTGTGGCCAGCACGGTGCCTGGCACACGGTGGGTGTTAAGTCCGTGTTCATTCACGTAGGGAGTGTGAGAGTGCCCTCAAGGCTGTGTTTCAAGCCTGGGTGTGTCAGAGAACATAGACTCTGGAGGCCCACTGCCTGGGTTCAAATCCTGGCAGCCCCGTGTACAAACTGTCTGTGAGCCTCTGTTGTAGTTCCCTGTGGCCCACGCTCTGCATCCGTAGGCTGCAGCCAATAATGCTCTCCGCCTCGTGGGGTTGTGCGGAGCGTGAGATGTGGGCGTTTTGGAAAGCACTTAGAACAGAACCTGGCACATAGTAATAGGGTAAGGGCTAAACAAAAATTAAAAATAAAGTATGGCAAACATAACAGTTCCCTCGTGGGGGAGGACAGGGAATGGGATCAGGGAGGGGCACACTGGGAATTTCACAGTAATTGCCAGTTGGGAACATGGGTTTCATTATACTGCTCTTCTGTATGCTTTACACATATAAATGTTTTAATAACAGCTCAGTATATAATAAAACGTTAAAACTGCACACCTCAGTGTATTCTGTACTGCATTTTAACACATTGAAGACTGTTGAGGCGTTAATTTGTGCAGCCTGCCTTGTTCTTGTACAACCTTATGAGGGAAGAACTATGATTATTTCCAGTTTACAGATGCAGAAACTGAGGCTGAATAATTTACTTAAGGTCTGCGTTGTTACACAGAGGAGAGCCAGGATTTAAATCAGACTCTGGGTTCGTAATTGCTGTGTATGGCTTTCTTTCTTTCTTTTTTTTTTTTTTTAAAGATTTATTTATTTATTTGACAGAGATAGAGACAGCCAGCGAGAGAGGGAATACAAGCAGGGGGAGTGGGAGAGGAAGAAGCAGGCTCATAGCAGAGGAGCCTGATGTGGGGCTCGATCCCATAACGCTGGGATCACGCCCTGAGCCGAAGGCAGACGCCCAACCGCTGTGCCAACCAGGTGCCCCTGTGTATGGCTTTCTTAATGTGTCATTGATACAACGGGTTGTATCTGAACTTTAAAACAATGCATTACCCTGCCAATGTCCACTCACATAAAATTGCACACCGTGACATAGTCGTGTGAATCAGGATTTTCTGAATCATGTGACACCAATCAGAACACAGAAATCAGCTGGATACGGAAATGGCTGAGTGCAAATCACCACTCCTAGTCCTCTGCTTCAGGTTTTGTATTCACTGAAACAGCCTACTAGTCTCAAAGTTCACTTAATAATAAGAAATACTGTAAATTTTAATTTAAAATAAATGTATATAAAATGAGATGCCACTTATATGTGCTTTTCTCTGTATATAGAACACATATAAAATCTTCCTATAAAACATATATTGGGATTCCATTTAAGATTTCATTAGAAAAAACGTCTGTGATGCAAGAAAGAAAAAAGAATACTATCACTGGCTTAAGGATATAACTGAGGTTTAGGAATTTGATGGCGTGTGTTAAATGTTATTCAACAGACATTTATTAAATGCTTTTATGTATAAGGCATCGTCTTAGGCATTTGGGGAAACTAAGAGATGATAGCACAGTTTTATATTCAAACTTGTCTGTAGTCCTTCAATATGTAATACTTTATATAGTTGACTTTTGGACTATACAGGTTTGAACTGTGTGAGTTCACTTAAATGTGGATATTTTTAAATATTACAGTATTGTAAATGTATTTTTAATATTATAGTATTGTAAATGTATTTTCTCTTCCTTAAGATTTCTTTTAAAGATTTATTTATTTGAGCAAGAGAGGGAGAGAGAAAAAGAGTGCACGCATGCTCACAAGCACATGTGGGGGAGGGGCAGAGGGAGAGAGAACCGCAAGCAGACTCTGTGCTGAGTGTGGAGCTTGGCCCGAGGTTTGATCCCACCACCCTGAGATCTCGACCTGAGCTGAAACCAAGAGACAGAGCTCAACGTACTGTGCTACCCAGGTACCCCCTGCTTGTGATTTTCTTGATAATGCTTTCTCTAGCTTGTTCTAATGTAAGAATACAGTATATAATACATATACCATACAAAATACCTGTTCGTAAACTAGTAAAGCTTATGTGAATTTTCAACAATGCAGGGGTTGGTACCGCTAATCATTGTGTTGTTTAAGGGTCAACTGTGCTGTTGACTGTTTTGGAAACTTACGACGCTAAACCAAGCTGAGTGTATTATGAACTATGAGATTCCTACTATTGAAGTGTTTGGGAGAATTCAAAGAAAAGATCAATGATTTTACAAAGCCCCAGCATTCGAGCCGGACTTCAAAGATGGATGAAGACAAGGAGAGGGGTGCCGGAGTGGCTCAGTCGGTTGAGCGTGGGACTCTTGGTTTCAGTTTAGGTTATCATCTCAGGGTTGTGGGATGGAGCCGAGTCGGGCTCTCTGCTCAGCTGGGAGTTTGCTTGAGATTCTCTCTCTCCTTCTCCCTCTGCCCCTCCCCCAGCTCTAGAGTGCCCCCCTCCTCCACTGCTTAAAAAAAAAAAAATAAATCGTTTTTTAAAAAAAGACAAGGAGAAAAGGAGGGGTTCAAAACTGAGAATGAGCAAGTGGCTGGTGGAGAGGGAGGGCTGGGTGTGATGGGAAACCTTGAGGTCCGTTCAGGGAATGGAAAATAGTTGACATGACTACGGGGTTAGGTTCCCGGTGGTGGGAGATACAGCTAGGAGGGTAGACTGGAGTGAGAACCACAAAGAATCTCACATGCCAGACTAAGGGGTCTGGTCGTCTTTATCCAGTGGGCAATGGGGAGCCACCGAACGTTTCTAGGCATAGTTGTGACATGTTCAGAACTGTGATCTGGAACATTCTTCTGATGCTGGCTGTTATGAGGGAAGAAAATAGAAATATGAAGACCAGTGAAGATAGTCATAAGGACATAAACTAGTATGATGGCAGGGGACAGGGAAAAACAGGTTGATGGAAGAGGTATGGTTGGAGTTGAATTCATAGTTCCATGACTGATGGAATATGTTGACAAAAGGAGAAATAAAAAAGATTCTAAAGATTTGAAATTGGATCCCACTTACAAAATAGAGAAGTCAAGAGGGGGAGGAGTTAAGCATATTTTGAAAATGATCAATGGGTGAGGATCTGCCGAATTAAAATTTCTGTCTTACAGAACTCCTCTGAGCCTTTAGATAGAAGGTATGCTCCAGCATTTCCCAGGTTGTCCACAGAGACCCCCTCTCCTCCTCCCCAGACTTCTAGTAAGGAGCAAGCCTAGTGCCTTGGACCTTTAACATCAGTCCTACATGATAGCAAGGAAACATCTCGAAGGAAGCCTTACTCCCAGGACGCTGTGTTCTGGAACCCAGGCCAGTTTGCATTTGCCTATCTCTTCAAGCAGCTCTTCTAGGTCCTATTTCGTCATGCCTCTGATTTACAGCATAGGGAAAGTGCATTATCAACTTTGACAGGAAGAGGAGTGAGGATTTCACTCTTGTGCCTGAAGGGTTGGGAAACTGGGGAAATTTGAATTTTCTTAGGAAAAAGGCCTGGAGGAGGTAGATGCTCTTTGCTATTACCCGTGCTCTGCTACCACTCTCCTCTAGACATTGTTTCCTTAGAACAGGTCCTTGGGTTTTGAAACGTGTGTGCATTTAACAGATCATCCAAATGGACGTATCTCTAGGTCTGCTACAAGCTGTTCAAGGGACATTGAAGGACATGATTCAAAGGCTTCCCTTAGTAGAAGGCCATCACTGTGATTTAAAAAAAAAAAAAATCAAATTATATACCTAACATGAAGCTTACATTTTAACTTTTAAGTGTACAATTCAGTGGCCTTAAGTACATTGACATTGTTATACAACCATTCACCATCATCCATCTCCAGAACTTTTTCATCTTCCCAAACCGAAACCCCATATCCACTAAACGATAACTCTGCATTCCTCACTCCCCACCAGCCCCTGGTGACCGCCATTCTGTTTTCTCTCAGAATTTGACTACTCTAGAGACCTTGTATAAGTGCAATCACATAGTATTGTCCTTCTGTGGCTAGCTTTCTTCACTTAGCATAATGTTTTCAAGGTTCTTCCATGTTGTAGCATGGGTCAGAATTTCCTTTCTTTTTAAAGCTGAACAATATGCCATTGTATGAATAGACCACACTTATCTATTCATTTATGTGCAAATGGACCTTTGTGTTGTTTCCACCTCTCTGTGATCTTGATGAACTTCTTTAGCAGTCCCTGCATGGAACTTCACTCCCCACAAGTTGGAGATGCCTTTTGAGTTTGTTTTCATTTTGTGTGAGTTGATAGTAGAAAATCACAAGCCATCTCACTAAATCAGGATGAGAAATTGAGCTCATTAAACTTTAGAGAAAATATACTTTTTAATCCAGACTTCAAGTAGATTTGGATGGCCACGGTTCTGTACTTGACTGGGGGGGCTTGGTCCCAGCAGCTCACCAGGGAAGGATGAGGGCCCGCTCAGCTCGCAGTTCAGTGTGGGGGCCTGCTGTGCTCTCCTACATCTTCGTAAAGCCTCAAACTCTGGGGTGGAGGGGCGGAAAAGTGAGTGGGTTGGTTGGAGCTCCTAGACACCACGGAAAAGAATTCGGGTGTTTCCCAGGAACATGCTGCTTTGGAAGCTGCTGCTGATTCTTAGTTTTGAGTAGGAGATTCATTGGCAGAGGAATTTGGTGGAACGGGGCTATAGGGAAACCACTAGAATCCAGCGCTCAGCCCAGCTTCCCACACCATCCTTTTCTCCTTCCCTGAAGACTTTGGTTTAGAGAAAACAAAATAGCTTTGACTGAGTTATTAGGTTGGAATAATTTCAAGTCTAGTTTAATGAGTTTCTTCTCCTTTGCCAGCCTTACAGGGAATCAGTTTTATCATTTGAATTTACTGGTTCCCAAATTGTGCGCCATGGCGCCTCGGGGTGCTGCAGTAAAAACGCGGGGGTACCGTAAGATAGACTAAATTTTTAAGGGAAACACAACTATACTTGACAGTTGTGGGTTGCCCGAGAACTACTAGCTCGAGGTGCTCATAGTTTCAACATTAGGTCGCGCTGCATTCCTTCCAGTGGTGTCATATCTTTGTGAAGCTGGGTTTTTGGTGGTTGGAAGCTGTGATAAACACCGAGTACCTCATGAAAATCAGTGTGGAGTAGGAGATGAGAGTGGCAGTGGCCAGTCTGGTTCCAAAGCATAAGAAGTTGTATGGTGCCCAAGAGGTATACAAGCCCATTAATAAGTACTTGTGACCATTTAAGAATGAAATAAAAAATGTATTTTTTCAATTTGTGTGTATTATTCTTTCAAATGGCCACAGAATTGTTAGGACATAAATACTTCGTAAGTTGTTTGGACTTTGACACTTAATGAATGGAACTGTTAAGTATTTCTTTCATCTAAGGGGTGCCATAAAAAAATGACTGAGACGCTAAGGGCACCATGTACCAAGAGAATTTGGGATTCTTTGCTTTAATTTATCAGAAAATTCCCAAAATATTTACTTTTAAATATATCAAATATGGGGCTGGAGGTGAGGTAACAAGAGAAATAAAATAAGCACGTTGCTTGGAGATTTCTTGAAGTAAATGGCTCAATTTTTCTGATTATAAAATTTAATATGTATTGTTTATTTTTAAAAATCCAGAAAGGTACAAAATAGAAAATAAAACCTCCATATTTCCACTCTATTCCTCTACCCCTTCCCAGAGATGTCCGCTGTTAACATTTTAGTGGATATTCTTCCAGACTTTTATTTCTCTCGTGTATATATACGATTAGGTGTTGTACAAACATTGGGTCATAGACCTTCTATTTTGCTTATTCCTTTTTAAAATTCACTATATCACAGCTATCTTTTCATGTCAACATGGATAGATTTGTAATCATATATAATGCATATATATATTTACTTTAAACAGATTTACAAATAGACTTTCAAGGGAAAAAAGCCTCCCAATTCTAAAACCTAATTTATTACCAAAGTGAAGAGAATTCCACTGTTAGAGTGGCTCAATCATGCCCCCTTGTGGCTCGATATGATATTAACATTTTTCTTCAAAGATTTGCCTGGAAGGCCTTGCGAATTGACATGGAAGATAAAGAAGTGAATGAAATCAGATCTGTTTTAGAAACTCACACTCCATAAGAGGAGAAGAAATGTATAGTTAAATAACTATGGGAGGAAAGAAAAAGTAATTAGGTACATCGTAAGAGAGCTGCAGTTAAACATCCTGTAGGAGCAAGGGGTTAGTCTGTCTCTGAAGATTAAGGACTTCATGGTACACTCACGGGGCAGTGGTAACCACAATAATAACAGAAAATGTTTAATGAGTGCTTTTAAGCCAGGCACCGCTCTTTGCACTTTTTATAGCAAAGATGGAATTTCTCTCTTCTAGGCTTTACCCAAGGGAAGGATTTCGACGCAGAGGGGGTGATGAGATGGAATGAAGGCAGGGGATGGTACCCGAGGTAGGGGAGCTGCAGAAGTAAATGCAGGAGAGTCTGTACAGAGAGGGCTGGGCCTTGCAGATTGCTCTGAGTAAAGTGGGAAGGGACACCAGAAAGAGGTGAGTGCCTCAAATCCCAGGCTAAGGAATGTGACCTTAATTCTGCTGACAGGCAATGGTAACCAGTGACTCAAGTTTTTTGATCAGGGGAGCAATTTTATCAGAGCTGGACTTTTGGAAGATTAACTTTTCAGTGGTGTGAAAGATGAGAGGCTACTGCACCAGTCCAGGCAATGTACAATGCCACTCAGAAGAGGTGCAGCAGAAAGTAGAAAGGAGACATGAATCTGAACTTGGTTAGGAAGGCGGCAATGACAGAATCTCTTTCTTGAATTCACAGTTTTATTACTGATGTAAACCACAGTAACATTTGGTGAACTTTGAATGGTGGTCTTCATACCCAATGGTTCATACCATTTAGTTGTATGTGAACTAGACAGATTGATTTGCCAGTGTTCACATGCTGATTTCCTCCTTCTCCTCCAAGAAACTAATTATTTTAGGGACACCAGCTAGAACACATTATTCGGCCTCTCATTTGGTAACTTTGACAGAGCTCAGGTCCTCTGGTAGGGCGTACTATTCCAAGCCATTTGCTAAATTTGTAATCATGGCATGGTATTTGGAGAATGGTGTTACAATGTGTTTCTCTTTTGCAATGAATATGAAAGCAGAAGGAATTTGTTGAATTCTGAGCAAACGGCGTTTGGGTTAGGCCCGAGGAGCTGATTCTAAGGCTGGGAGATAACTGGAATTGCATGATCAAGGGGGCTTCAGCGCACTATTTTGTGGACATTTAAAAAGATGAGACAGTCAAGCGAGATGTTGGGAGTTTTGTTTGCCTTCCAAAATGATCTATTTTATTTTATTTCTAAATGGTTAGCAGAGAAATCCTGCCTTTAATATTATAAGCACCCAGTGCAGTGATTCTCAAAGCAAAGGTCACAAGTTCAGTGGTGAGCCATCGGGATCTTCTTGGCGGGCTCACGCGTATCCCATAAATGTATAGGGTGTTATTATATAATAAAAAGTAAGGTACATCAGCTCACATTTATCTCTAATAAAGCTAATAACAAATGATTCAGATCTCTTCCTCCCAGTTCTTGCTCAGCACGGGCTTTCCCATGCTTATGTGGGAGTGTCCCTTACACAGTTCAGGGCTCAATGATGTGGAAAGAAGTGATCATATTGATTGCTCTTCGTGCATTTTCCCAGTAACTCTTAACTTCTCTGCACTTCATGGGTCCTCTGGAATATTGTTCCTTGAGAAACTATCTTGAGTTAGGTCACATTTGAAAGATAAGTAAGTTGAATGAGGGAAAGTTATGTCGGGTATCCAGGACCCAGAATTCAAAAAGCTTCACCTGGCTTTCCTCTCTATTAGAGGAGATGCTTTTGCTGGTGGGTAAAGAGGTGTGACTGAATAGAATATATAACATCACATAATGCAGTTCTTGGATTTGTGGATCACTAATTAACATGCTTGAGCTGTTTCAAACTTTGCTGGAGTCATGATTCAAAACTGGTTTGTCATCAGTGTCCAGCAGTGTCGTATTTCAAACCCTATCAGATTATAGTTGTGTACTTTATCACTTTTTAACCATTTAAATTACATTCCTGTTAATAGGATCTATGTTTTAACATCAACAGGCGGATTGGCGGATTGCATGGTTCATGTCTAGTTGAGTTTTTATGGCTAATTGGGCACATATGTACTAAACTAACCCCTCTCTTCAGAAGTGAAGGATTTTACTAAAAATGAGCATATTTTTATTACAGGCAGTTTAGTTTCATCTGCTTAAGTAGTTTTTTAAACATGAAGCATTTTTCAGTACAAGTGTGCCTTAATGTGTTAACTGTATTTTTTAAATGCAGACTTCTTTCACTAGCTTAATGGGAATTCACAGAAATCATAGCCTTTTAATTAAAGCCAATCTGTTTCAGTGCCAGACATTCTGAAAGAGTCCAGTGAACCAAAAAAGAACACATTTCTGCACTGGAAGTGTGCATATGGGACCCTTCAGAAGCCTGACAGAAATGCCTGATGGAAGGATTTGAAACAGGAAAAAGATTAATAAAAAGAATGTCAGAGTAGTTTTCAAAATAGCTTAAATAATGTGTGTACTGAAATAATTTTCTACACCACAGGATGATTTGATTGAAAAACTGAAAAACTGTGACTCTTGCATAGTCTTAATGCTATAAAAGTCCAAATCTCACTTCAGAATGTTTAAAGTAAAAAAGAGAGCTCATGACGGCTATATTTTTCAAACCTAAAGTCGGTATAAGTGACTATATTTTCAGAACTAATTCAAGTGGTCTGACAAGCAAAATTTGGAAGACAAAGGAACAGAATATTTAAAATTGAAAGGATCCTGGAAAATCTGGGATGTATAGTCATTGTAATGACGTCTTAAGGAAATCACAGGATACATTTGGGTACAATTTGGTCAAAGAGAAAGAGCCAGGGACCAGAAGTCAGATGCACTTAACTAACCGTGGGACTACACAAGTCCCTTAACTTTGCTCCGTTGTAAACAGTGATTATATCTACCATAACAATTTTGTGGTTATTGCGAGGATCCTAATGAACTATTGGGTGTAAAATCTTCTGGAAAAGTAATGCTAAAGTGTTATACAAGTGGAAAAATTGCTGTGGTTTTGAGTAACCATGGCCATGCAGGGGACAGATTTTATTTGCCATGGCCTCAAGCAAGTGCCTAGCACCTCCTGGTATAAGGAAAGGCTCCATAGACAGAGCGGAAGGAAGGAAGGGAACAGTTCTCTTTGCTTTTGTTTTATTCTCTCTGTCAGAGACTTGGGCCAAAAAAATAAAACTAAATGTGTGGTTTGGGATTCTTTAGAGTTTTACACAGGTGCACGGTGCTGGTACCCAGCCAAGTCTGAACCACACGTATAAATACAAATAGAGTCTGGTAGATATCCTAGTCTTACATGTGTGCAGGATGTTTGATGGGATTTCTTTCTGTGGTATTGGATTTGGCAGTTAGAAGTGTAGTTGCAGATGCAACATTTTAAAGAAAGCCAATGACAACGCGCCCCCTTCTCCTTTCTTCTCCATCCCTTACCTTTCCCCATACTATGGGGCAGCCTACTATGTCCTTCTACCTCCAGTCATTGACTCAACCCTTCTATCTCATCTTGAAGGCCTTTCATGGAGGTTCTGGGGGAAGGAAGAGAGGACAGAGTCTCGTTGGCTGTAGCCTTTTGGAACAACAGTGTTCATTACCGCCCCCCTTTCCATGAGGGAGGGGCAGAGGCTGGGGGGTAATTCTTTCAACAAATTAAATGAGGGGAGAAATTCAGTCTTGCTTGCAAGAAGGGACAACTGGCTTTAGGTGCCCTGTTGGACATATGCTTAGGTAGCGGCAGCCTTCCAGATTTGTCCCCTGGCCTGCTTAGCGGGGGAGAGGAGCGGAGAAGGATGGCAGGAGGCTGTGGGGCTGGCGGCCAGGCAGCCTGCACGTGCGCGGGGTGGTGTAGCAAGGATGCCCGAGTTGATCGTGGTCAGGTGCACGCTATGGTGCAGGGCGGTTGAGTTTGACTCTCATGCTGGTTTTCCGGCCCCAAAGCGTGGCCCATTGGGCGAGGAAGCATGCAGAAGACTCACACTCCCAGCGGCAGCGTGCCCTGCAGGGGAGGGAGGTGATGAGGTTTAAACTGTCACACTGACATCTGAAACTGAACTATAGCACTAAGTGACAGTGACCCAGAGGTGACCGAGCTTGCTTGAGACCCACTACTCCAATGTGTGGGGAAGTTTGACAGCACACAATAGAAAGCAGTGATTAGAAGATAGAGACAGAAAACAAAGCCAAACCCAAACCGTTCAGTGTTGTGCGGCACTGAGCAGAGACTTTCATGAAGTTATTACATTAATTAGAAACTGTCCTCATGTGGTTTGACTCCAGTTGCTTAATCACAGAATCCAGACTCTGAGCAGATAAGACCTTAGAGATAATTCCTTCTAGGCTAGTAGATTTCAGATGCTGTTCCAGGAAGTCCAGGGTGGGGGTGGCAGCCTACAGAGGTTTCACAGGACCCCGGATGGGTGTAGACGGAAGGAGTAAAGGAGTACGGAGGGAGGTAGATACGCTGAGAAGGTGGGACTTCTGGTTTCCCTCCCTTTAGCTAGAAAAAGGCTGCTTTTATCTGCTTTATACTTCAGGCTTCATTGCAAGATTACTTTTGTCCAGAGGGTTCCCCAGTTTAAAGAAAAAGCGCCTTTATAATCTAACCCTCTTAATTCTGTGATTAATAAATTGAAGTTCAGACTGGGGGAGTGACAAGCCACAGGCCCCAGAGCCTTGAGCGGCAGAGTCAGGACATAGGCCATTTAATTCTGTGCCCTTTCCCGAACTGAAGGGTGGCATTAGCCTCATGAATTCAAGGTGCATTTATTAAGCAGCTACTAGATAGAGTCCTGCGGTAGGTTTTTAAAAAATTTCTCCTTCTTCCTAAAAGATTAATGCAGTATTGCATCCATTTGGTGCCTTTACTGCCGGAAAAATAACAGCCAGCAGGGGCTTTCTTGGGTTACCTCGCTAAGAGATCTCTGCAAGTCAAACACTATTAACTTTAATGAAGCGGCTTTGATGGTGGGGAAGAGACAGCCGACACCACATTTCCCTAACAATAAACCACTCTGACAGATAAAAACAAACAGGCTCAAGATAACATATAGCATTTCGGAGAACAGGGCCAATAATGAATGTAGACGGATGTGCACCCGGCTTTCCTCTAAAGCTGTGTCCCTCCATCTGTTGTGGAAACTTCTAAAAGGCTGGGCACGATGATCTAATCTGGCTTTTACAGAAACCACTGCCTGGGTTATTGTAAGGGTGGCCCTGGGAGGAGATCTCAAAGAAACCTAGTACTACCCTGGGCTCTTTCTGAAGACCCTCTTTGCTCGGTGTTAGGAGTCTCATTTGAGCACTGATGGTTGTTTAGCCAGTGCTAGCAACCGTGGTATGGGATCCCCCGCCTTCCTGGCCGTGGGGAGGCCTCACCCGCTGACGTCCTCTCCATGGGGCACGCTCTCAGCCGCCAGGAGAGAACCCATGACCGGTGATCACTGACAGAGGGGGCTGCCACGGCTTTCCTCCGTCCTGGCAGATCCCAGCAGAGAACTTGGCCTAATACAGCACCAACAGTAAAAACCAGTGAGCGGCGGACCAGGTTTGGTGTTCGTGCCTGTTGGAGGCAGCAAAGAGGAAAATGGTGTACGGTTTGGAGCTTGGTCATGATGTGGCCATTAGTCATTAAACCTAGATTTCAGTTAGACTAGGATGAGTAACAAATGCTACTTTACAAATAGCTTATTTCAATTCCCTCACCAGGCTGTCCCTTAACCAAATACCCTCTACTATACCCTATAGCGTGTCTTTTTATTGGGGGCTGCTTTTATGTGTGCAGTGGGGGAGGGATCCTTATCATTGTACTTGTGAATTTTTAAGTTGTCTTCTTCCTGTATTTTCTCATTTGATCTTTACAACCTTCCTACTGAAGTAGGTTTTTGATAGTCCCACTGACTTGCCCAGGGTCGTACAGGTAGTAAACACCAGAGCCAGCACTGGATAGATTTCAAGGCTTATTCCACTCTGATGGAAAGCTCTGAGACTTCTCTCTCTCTTTCTCTTTGTTGGGGGTGG
The DNA here is from genome assembly GCF_002007445.2 of Ailuropoda melanoleuca. Classification (NCBI taxonomy): domain Eukaryota; kingdom Metazoa; phylum Chordata; class Mammalia; order Carnivora; family Ursidae; genus Ailuropoda; species Ailuropoda melanoleuca. The sequence goes on along the minus strand of NC_048233.1, from coordinate 63,013,839 downwards.
GGTGTGGGGGGTAATGGCCAGCAAATGAAAGAGCCCACCCTGGATTACCACTGAAATCCACTGATAATTCCAGCACCCTAGTGTGGCCTCAAAGGCCTTGCTCTTTCCATAAGAGTATCTTAATAAGACAATTTAAAAAGTTGCCCAGGTTCCTGCTTTCAAATGGCAAAAATTATTACTGAGTCTCTAACTCAAAGTTTGAAAGAAAGAGAAATTCCCATTCCCTCTTCCCACACCCTTGGCTGCAATCAGATTTTCGTCTGTTAGACACACTGGACATGGGTTAAAATGAGGACCCTTCCCTCAGGAGTGGGTGATGAGGACTTATTTGCTCGGGCGCTTGTGTTCGGGTCCCCAGGCACAGGACAGGGGCCATGAAGGGACTTAGGGCCCGGCAAAGACATGCTCTTGTCTTCCAGCCTGAGAAAGCCTCTCAGAGGCCAAAGGGACTGGGTTTTGCGGGAGCCCTCAGTGGCAGCCAAGGACTGATTCAGGGTTGCTCCGGGGATTTCTCCTGGCCCCTTTTCTCTGCATCAGAGCAGCTCTAAGGGTGCTCCTCCCTTCATCTTTGACTCTGGTTGCTGCAGGCTAACAGCCCAACAGAAGACAGTCAGTTTTAAATGGGGGTTGAAATAAGGGATGCTTTAGGCCCAGAGTTGATTTGCCACCTCTTCTCACCCAGTATTTTTTTTTTTTTTAAGCAGGCTCCCCACCACCTGTGGGGCTTGAACTCACGACCCTGAGACCAAGAGTCTCATGCTCTACCTCCGGAGTCAGCCAGGCGCTCCTCACCCAGTATTTTATATGCCGATGAAATCACAGTAAAATGAGCATCAGGGACTTGGTCGAGGGAAGGACTGCAGTGAAAGTAGCCTCAGGTGCGGGGATGGAGTGTGCGGTTTGTTTCAGAGAGTGGACGATGCGGTCCGATTGGGTGTCCCCGAGCCTGTGCTCCGTCTTGATCCGTTTCAGCTTGGAGCGCCCCCTTCTGGGCTACTCTGTACCAGGCGGTTCCTGAGCTCCGCCCTGCCATAGCCCTGTTTTCTCCTACCAGGAGGAATGCTCTCTTCGGAGGTCCTGGCTGGTTTAGCAATTAGGAATTTTGAAACATTACAAAACTCTGCCCTCTAGTGGTTCTTTGGGAAACATTCACAATCTCTTTAAAAAAGAGAGAAAAGGGAAAAAAAGAAGAAGAAGAAAAAAAAAGCCCGCGCTTAATGCTAGCTGTATTTAAAACAGATCGTCCAGAGAGCAAGAAGACTTGAGAGAGCAGGGTCCCTGCGGCTCCGCAGTTGAAAACCCCTTTCTGCTTCAGTGTCACTCTCTGGCCATTGATAAGTTTAGGAGCCGTCCAAATCCATGTAGACTGTAAATAAAAAATGAAGCAACACATCCCTGATACAAAACTCTTTTTGGATTCCTCGGTCTTGCTCAGGACAGTGCCTCAAAAGCCCTTTTACTTGTCATTTGTTTACATTACTGACGGATAACAGGGTCGGTTCTGGGATTGCGTCCACCTCCTCTCTGTTTCTGTATGAAATATTCCTTTGGCATTTCTCACCCTCTAACAAGTATTCCTGTTTTCTTGTGTGTTAAGAAGAAAACGCCTTCAGTAACATAGCCATTTTAATATTCAATTTCTCCATCTCTTCAAAGTGAGGACAGATCTTAATTTATATGGCAAGCTGAACTGTGTGCTCTCTTCCTAAAGTTTTTAACTTTACCCTTAAGTTGACTCTTGCCTACTCGGTGACCTTGCACCCTAATTTTTCCGTTTACTTCCTGTACTGCATTTGAAGTGCCTATAAATCACATCTTAGGTCAGCCCTTTCCTTAACATGAATAATATTTGTATTCTCGCTGTGCAACACAATTTTACAACAATGCCAATTTATTTTTTTGGCAGTCTAGACTTTCGTTCTTTTTTCTTTTCTTTTTCAAAGCCCTATTGAATTTCAAGCCTCTCTCTTAGCTCTTGTGGTGATTACTGCTTTAATGCACTAACTTTTCACCTCTCAAGGCATATCTGGAAAATATCACATGTGAGGTTCTAAGTGGGCTGACCCAGTTTGATGGGGGTGCAAAGGCAGAACTGGGCCCAGTCAGGCTGTGATGCAGAGGTAGACTGGGAGGGAGGGATGGCGAGATAGGCTCGGGTGAGTAGATTCTCACCTGGCGTTTGGGTTGACCACTAACAGGTTTACTGCCCCTCCCTGCGCTCCCCTATACACAGGACCCTCCTTTAATTAAAATAACATACTTTAATGATCTTGTAATCATTGGTTTGTTTCCAGAAGCTATCAGGTTGCGTGTGGAAAAGTCAGTGGAGCAGGAACGAGATCACTGACCTCATCTCCCAAGCCACGGAGGAGGGGATTTCAACATTTGGCACAGGGAGGGTCGAACCAGATAGAATTTTTATCTCCATCATATCTTCTAAGAGCCTAGCTTTTTATGATAATTTCTGGCCATTTCCCTTCTTACCATTCCTCCCCCTTGTGAAAATCACTCAACTGTAGTTTGTACCCATTTTTTGTTTGTGTCCTTACACTCTGTGTGTGTATGTTGAACGTTCTCTGTTGGAGGGCTTAGAATTCTTAATTATTTATGCCCTGACACAGTGTGAAATGCATTGGGCACCTGCCCAGGCAGTCAGCAGTATTTACAAATCTCTGGGAACTCAGAACTTCAGAGTGTCGTATCTGGCACATAATCAGTATTGTGACCCAGTTTGCTTTTCAGGTAGATGTAGCAAAATGTGAAGAGAGAGGGCCCTGCAGTCAGGTGACTTCCCTGTGTGATGGTGGGCACCTCACATTTCCTTTCTAAGCTTTATTTTTTTCACCTGTAAAATGGGAATAAGAGTAATACAGGTGAGGAATAAATGAGGTGACTCCCATAAAGCACTTAGCACATTGTGCTCAGTAACGTTAGTTGTCGCAGTTGTGAAGCTGGCAGATCCATTATGGGGGATCAGTTTGCATGGTACAGACCTGCACTGTGGAGTCAGAAAGGCCTGAGTTTGGACTCCTAACTCATCAGTATTAGCTCAGTGACTCTAGAGGCTCTTATAACCACATGAGCCTTTGTGTTCTGTGTAAGTCGATGACCATATCCCTCCACCTCAGGGCTGTTGTGTTCTGTTAGATGCAGGATGTACCGTGCTTGGCACATGGAACTTAACACGTGTTAGCCAATTTCCCATTCTCCAGGTCTTCTAAGATGCTGTGTATTGTCTCCAGTAGGCATTTCAACCCTAGTTTTACTTGATATGAGTCAGAGAAAAAGAAAAAGGGATCTGTTAGAATGACACTGCCCCCACCCCAAGTTAAAAACAACCATTTAATGCTTTCTTTCAGATATCTTCAAAAACCCGGGAGCCTTTGGCTCCACAATTTAAAATACTAACTCAACTGAAACAAATATTGCTGTTCTTTTAAAATTAAGTGAATGCGTGTATTGTTACAGAACAATGGATTGAAAGTTCTCCTAATCATTCTGTAGGAGAACACAGCTCCCCGATTGGGACGCGTACTCAGTGCCACCGAAGTTCTTCAGGGCGCCAAGTGCTTTGGATGGTAACAGTCTGGTGGGGAAGGGGTCATGGCGCGTGCTTTCTGTGCGCCTTGGTCCCCTGGCTTATACCTACTAACAAAACTCTGGGCAGAATTTTTGCTTGAGTGTCCCAAAGGATTTTTTTCTTTCGTAAATAAAGAATTCAGTTTATAATCAGTGCTTTCTGGGGGTTGCAGAGGTGAAAGAAGGGGTCGTCCATTGACATGGGAGCTCTACATGAAAGTCTGCTCTGCTCTGACGTGGGGCCTGTCAGCTCCACAGGCAGGTCCGTGAGAAACAGCAACACCCACTTTGGTGTGAGCAGTCTGTTTTCTGCTTACATATACAGACTTGATTTATAATCCCAGTCCGGACAGCATCTGAGTCTAATTACCTGGGTATATGAAAGTTCAGGAGATCTCAACTAAGTTTGCAATTCAGGGATGCGCTTTACCAGAAGCAGATGGAAAAAATAAAACACTTTAGTTTATGACTATTTTTCTATTTGGGGGAAGGAGAAAGAACAAAAAGAGTTGCCAAATTGATCCTTGTCAAGCACTAATTAAATATTATTCATGATTAATTCTGATGTTGATGTATTCAGTGTTTTAGCGGTGTCATAAATATTTGAAAGAATGAAATAACTCACTTCATGTAGCTCTAATAAATCACGCATACCACAGTTCCCACGTGGCCTCGTGAGCCAGCCCCTCATTATTATTTTTTCAATGCATACACTTGTTAGTGACTTTTATGGAATATTATTAGAGATGTGAGGAAATAAGTTCCTAATTATGCCTTGCAGTTGCCATGTCATTCAGTTAACAAATACTTTTAAAATTACGAAGAATGAACAGTTTCTATTGTTTAGAGATAGATGCTGAAATATTTACAGATGAAATATCTGGGATCTGCTTAAAAAAAATACAGGTTGTCTGAAAGAGGGGTGAGTGGGTGGGAATATAGATGAAACAAAAGTAGCCATGAATGGGTAATTCTTGAAGCTTAGTGATGGTCCATGGGGGTTCGTTATAATATCTTCTATTTTCGTGTATGTGTGGTATTTCCCATAATGAAATATCTAAATGATTTGTCCTTGGGAAGGAGTTCAAGGTTATTTCTCAAGGAAAGTTACAGTGATCAGTTTTCGTTGTAAGCATATGTTCCTTAAATCACCAACCATGGGTCAGAACATGTCGCACATCCAGTTTGGGGCTGATAGACTGGTGAGGAGGAGGACGAGCAGGACGACGCCAGTCGTAGCTTCTGCTTCTTTGAACGTCCGCTGTGTGCGAGGCCCTGGGCTGCACGCTTCACACCTTTCTTTCATCCTTGAGATAGCGATGCAGGTTAAATATTTTCATCCTTGCTTTGTAGGTGAATAAACTGAGATAGAGATGAAATTACTTGTGAAGGTCGCACGCTCTATGACAGAAATGAGGCATCTGGGTCCCAAAGTGAATTGTCTTTCCCTTTTTAATTTATAAGGAGACTGCCCATAGTGACACAGTTGAGCTGGAACTATGAATTCAAGTTATGTGAGCAGGAAGGGACTTTAGAGATGCTTTCGTCGGAGATGGCAAACAGATGACGTGCTTGCTCCCTGCTCCCGTGCCCATGGTAGCACGCACGGCTGATGGATCGTGGCTCAGAATGCCACTCAACATAGTGTCCCAAACAGGTCAGTTGGCTCAGAGCTGGCATTCCTTTAGAAACCTATTCAGCACCTCTCATGCCTCTGACCACCTTACCAGATGAGAAAACTGAGGCCCGGGGAGGGGCAGGCCTGGCTCAGAATCTCCCAGTTAATAGGTATCAAAGCCCTCATTTCTTCTGGCATCAGTCCAGGGCTCCTTTCACCACAATAGCTAAGGCTCCTTCCAGGTCAGACTTTTATGATCCTACATGTCTGGATACATGCAAACTGCTTAGAACAGTGCCTGGTACAGTCTAAGGGCTGGATCGGTATTGGCTATTATTATTATTATCATTATTTATTATAAGGAGGCCAAAAGTAAAATGTGCCCTCTCTCAGATGTAAGAGCTGTGCCTAAAACCAGGTCAGTTTGCAAAAGCATCTGCTGGTTTCCTAAAATGGTAACAGAGCCCTGGGCCGAAGCTGGCCAGACAGCTGCAGCCTCAGGCCCCAGGGGCCCCTGGCAACACAGACTGCTCAGCCTTTGGTCCCCAGTCACTGCTCCTCAGGAATGTGTGTGGAGAGCACCGTTCTGAGGGCTCTGTCTGCTGTAGATTGATGATGGAAAGCAGCCGACCTTAGCGTTGCCTCTGTGTGGCGCCAGCAGCACCCCACCAGCCTCACCTTGTCCAGGCTTGGCAGATCTATAAACCACTCGACTGGCTCGATGAGTTCCTGTTCTGATATGGCAACCAGATTTGGGGTTGGCCCCTAATCGGGGGTCTCCCTCTCCTGTCCCGAAGACTCTTGAATCGTTCGATGACTCTGACCGACATTACTTCCACCACTCACACCAGAATTTTCATACATATGGAAAATGTCCTGCTGCCAAAGGCTTTTATTCTTTGGTGGTTTCGTGGGTTGGTTCTGCTTTCCCCAGGAGCTTAGGAATGATGCAGGTATTGTGAGTGGAATTTGTTTTTTTTTTTTTTAATCTGTGAATTAAACAGCTAAGAAGCCCGTGTAATTTGTGTGACAAGTGACAGCTTGTGTGAAAATAACTTACCCATATCCTGTTACACATTTGCATCCATTACACTCAGTAAAGCCGTATGTCACTGATAGACCATTAAGTCGTAGTCACCAATGTTTTCCTAGGTGAAAGGGTAATTATTTTTGCTGTTTGTTCATAATTTATTAATAGTCAATGAAGAACATTAGGGTAAAGGATTATTTCAAACAAAGTGACAGATCAAATGTGTGGAAGGCCTAGTGATCTAGCGGTTGATAAAGAAAGCTATTAGCATAAAGATAAGCTTTCGTTTGGGATCTGCATTGGCTACTACTGATTGGCATTTCAGATAAAATAGGCGTGTACAGAAGACTGAATATGGAGAGTACCAGTAAACGGTTTCGCTTTGGATGGAATCGGCTGTGTTCTGGAGGATGAGCAGATCTCCTATTGTGTTATATGCATGCCGGGGGTAGTTTGCAGCGTGATTTCAAGTGGCACATGGATATTTTTACTCTTAATAGTTATGTATTTATCTTAAATGTGCTAGGAAAACAGTATAACTTACAAAACGTGTGATTTCTTGGATTATTTATGTTTATTTTGCTTAGGCTGAGGTTAAATTAGATATTTATGTTTTGAAAAGTGAGTCAAAGAAAAGAAATAAGTGAATAACAGTAAAGGTAGTGGTCAAATCTGACAAAAGTTGAGATAATGATATGTGAATTAATGATGTTTAAAGAACAATGGACTAAAGACTCTTTGGAACGTTGTGATTAGCTTTTGTTCACTGGGGATGGCCCGTGTCTTGACGTAGTATGTCTTGTGTCGAAACCATCTGGAGCTCTTACAATATTCCACCTTTGATTTAAATTTTCAGCATAATGTTATTCTTTAACTTGTGAAGCAAAAAACAAAACAAAGCGTGGAATGTGATTCAAAGCAGGTATTGGGAGGAATTTTTCTTCTGAGTGTGAGATGAAAAAAGATGAAAGTCATAAGTGTGTGCTTGACTTAAAGATAAGCTGAAGTCTTGTCTAAACTCTGCCACTCACCTCCTATCTGATCTCTGGAATGACCCCAACTTTCCCTGGACCTCAGTTTCCACATCTGTATAACTTAGGAGTTGAGTTGCCCTCCAAGTTACCACCTGGCCCTGAGTTTTTGACTCATTCAGAATTCTGAGAGGTGGGAAAAGTGAAGCTACCCTTAGTGGCCTGATGTTCTGGGAAATTTAATGTATTTCTTAGCCTTTGAAATGGGAGTTACTAACATCAGAAACTCAGTTGATCTCTTAAAGTGGACTAAATAACTTCTTTAAAGGGGGCAGCACTCATCTGGAATGTAAATTGGGGTGTGCTTGTTAAAGTAAAACCCAGTTCCATTTCTTCTTTATCACACACAGCTTTTTGGTAATTGGTGTCCCTAACTAGGCTCAGGGACAGGGTCAATGGTGATTTCCCAAGGGAGCAGAACTCTAAAGCTGATTCTTGTAAACAGAGAGGAAGTTAGAGGAATGGGAAAGACGACTCAATCAGAGAGTGTAGCTTGAACTAAGACCTGGAGAAGGAAAAGAAGATGGTTCATTTAGGGAAATGCAAGTACTCACGGACACAGCACAAGATCCTTGTGGCGCACCCCTATGCCTGGCACGTGACAGGTGATCAGGACAGGTAGTTGCTTGGTCAGGCTGCAGTGCGTTGAGGGGAGGGGAGTGAGACATTGGTGAGCAGGACTGTCCCCCGAAGGGGCCTCAGAGGCCTTGCCAAGGACTGAAGAGTTTGCTATGGCTACTGCCCACCGGAAGCAGGCAATGGTTAAGGGGCGCCTGGCTGGCTCAGTCAGAAGAGCATGTGACTCTTGACCTCAGGATTGTGAGTTTGAACCCCATGTTCGGTGTAGAGATTACTTAAAAAGGAGTCTTAAGAGAACAAACAAACAAAAACCTTTCCTTTAATAAAAAAAAAAAAAAAATGGAGGGTGGCTCAGTCGGTTAAGCATCTGCCTTGGGCTCAGGTCATGCTCCGAGTCCTGGGATCGAGCCCCACATCGGGCTCCCTGCTCAGCAGGGAGTCTGCTTCTCCCTCTGTCCCTCACCCCTCTCTCTCACTCTCTCTCTCTCTCTCAAATAAATAAATACAATAAAATAAAAAGAGAAGAAAGCTTTGAGATCAGAACTGTGGGAAGGATGGAGGCTTTGGGATGTACTTGCCCTCCTCCAACAGCTCAGTTCCTGTTGGGGTTTTCCTGTGAGGGAATCTTCCCGAATTTGGTCACTTGAAGGCCCCCTTGAGGCTCTCATGATAAATGTCCTTGACCCTTTAGCCGGGGGCCGGCAGAGGACCAATGACTGTGCCTAGCATGGCCCCCACTGTGGTCTCAGATGCTGACTCACAAATCCCTCCCCCCCTTTTTTTTTTTTTTTGGTGAAAGCTGACTCTTCCATTTGAGTTTTGTGCTTGGACAAGGAAGCACAATCTCAGGAGATATTTCTGTGGATTAAAAACCATGGGCGTGTTTCTTCTTGCAGAAATTCTTCACTTTGTAGCTAATTTGCACAGGCTGTGCAAGTGCCATTCTGGAGACAAGCTGCTTGATCCTTCTGCTGGGTGTAGACACGAGCAGCCTGTTCCCTCCTAACACGCAGATCTGGGGAAGCCCCTGCCAATTTGGTGAAAGTAGAGCATTGGAGCGCAGGAGACTCAGTGTGAGCGAGGCACCCCGGGCTGGGTGTGGGTTTCTAGTTAGCTCCATGACGGAGAGAGGAGAGGGAGCATCTGGGCAGGCGGCCTCTGCTATTTGAAACTGAAGTAAAGAGGAGCCCCTGCACCCCAAAAAACACACCCCCAAACTTAAAACGAGTTCCACCAGCACTGTTCATTTTAAGCTTTGCATTCGATGTCTGTCCGTTTGAGGAGTTAAAAAGTAAAAAAAGAGTGGCAGACTCGGACTGCCGAAGTTCCAGATCTGGCCCTGCGGCTTGCTCGCTCTGGGGCCCAGGGCAAACGGAGCAATAATGTGCCTTTTTTACACGATTCTGGGGTGGAGGGAATGTAAAGAACTTGGCCAAGCTCTCGGGAGGTGTTCATGAATGGCAGCTCTTGTGATTACCTGGCGGACATTGTCGTTTTTCTGGTAACCATCACCTTTCCCCCGACACTGAACCCTGTAGTAACCATTAACAACTTACGTGCATGGAGTATGGAGTTTAGCAAAGTTTCTATGTTTCCTGACAACTAGGAGTTCAGCTGAGCTGGAAGGTAAGTAGGACAAGTGTCCCTTCCATTGTATAGGGGAGGAAGCAAAAATTGGAGCAGCTAACGGATGTGACCAAATTCCTCAAGTGAGTAAAAGACGAGTCGGCACACAGATTTGATCTTCTGATTGAAGTCTTGTGCTGTTATCGTGCCATAGCTTTACTCTTACGCCAAGAGAGTCCCCTCGCTTCTGTAAGTGAACCATCCTTACTCTTAGGAATCAGAGCACCACCAGCCACCGGGGCCCTGACATGAGCACTGGCGGGGGCACCTCTGTGTCCTCATTTCAGGGGCAGGCAGGAAGGGGAGAAGTTAACAGGGCTTTGGCAGGGGTGATACAATCATGACTGTGACAAATCTTGAAAACCCACACCCAGTATTCCATTCCATTGGCGTTCGGGGGAGGGCTCCTTGCTGCTTTGTGGCTGCCTTGGGAAAACGCACAGGCGACATCAGGTTGGACAGTGAGTGTGATTCAATCTTTGCAGGGGCAGCAACAGTTCCAGGGATGCCCCCTAACCACCCCCCGTGTAATTCACAGTGGACATCACGTTTGGGTCTGAGAGTATAACGCTCATCTCTCTCAGAAGGCTCCGACTCAAGTCTGCATCCTCCAGCATCATTTCTTGTTGGTTCATTGTGGTTTGTGGAACCAGGTCACCTGTACTTTGTAGATTCTGGTCCTGTGACCTGCAGGTTCCTTCTCATTAGAATGCACCTCGGATTCCATAGTTTTGAGTTATTGCTTAAATGCCATTCCTTCACGTCCACGGAGACTAATTTTACTGCAACCGAAGACCTCAGTGTGAGCTACCCTTGCGGAGCGTCCTGCGACGTCAGAGAGAGGGCAGGACTGTGAGCCTCCCTGCCTGGGTCTTAATCCCGGGCAGCTTGCTGGGTGGTAAAGATCCTTCATCTCTGTGGCTGATGTTTCTTCTTGTCTAAGATGAGAGAGCTGAGGCCGTATCCAGGTCTCCTTCAGCTTTTTAAATTCTATGATGTTTAAGCGGTAGTTTAGGAACAATGTAGAAAAATCGATTGGAACACTTCACTAAAACTGAGAATTGCTGAGTTGTGGAGACATGAATATTTTTATTCTTTGAGAAATTTGTTTTGTAGCTGACCCAGGGATTAAGAAAAACATATTATTAGGCAGTTTCTATGTATTGCTTTTGCATGGAAGCTAAAGGCTTTCTATTAAAATTAAAAAGTGTATTTATTCTTATTTTCTTTTTTTTTTTTTTAAAGATTTTTTATTTATTCGACAGAGATAGAGACAGCCAGCGAGAGAGGGAACACAAGCAGGGGGAGTGGGAGAGGGAAGAAGCAGGCTCACAGCAGAGGAGCCTGACGTGGGGCTCGATCCCATAACGCCAGGATCACGCCCTGAGCCGAAGGCAGACGCTTTAACTGCTGAGCCACCCAGGCGCCCCTATTCTTATTTTCTTAAAAAATATCTTAAGAGGGGTTGTCATCCCGTCCAGAAGTTCCTATGCGTGGTTTATGTTCAGAAACATGGAGAAAGGTCAGAAACATTGAAAAGATCCAGGATCCCTAGGTATCTCCCAGACCTGTGGAATTAGAGTATCTGCTTTGTAAGGCCCAGCAGTCTGTGTTTCAGAACAAGCAGAGAGTCAGACAAACTTCCTGCGTGATCCTGATGCACAGCCCAGGTCTGGGAATCACTGCTGGGTCGGCTGACGTTGTGATTTTGGCAAGTCAGTTTCTGATTCCTGGCTCTGCCTTTCTCCTTCCAGTAGTTTTTTTTTTTTTTTTTAATGTTTTTTTTATTATATTATGTTAGTCACCATACAGTACATCCCCAGTTTCTGATCCTTCCAGTAGTTTTGTGTTGTGCTCAGGGTGAGCTGCAGGGAATGATCTGGGTTATGGATTGGTCGGTGTGTAGGAGAGGAGGATGCCCAGGCCTGTACCAAGGACCCGGGATGATTTTTCCCATCTGAGCAGGTTGATCATTTGGCTGCATAGCACACTCTGTCTTTGGTGCCCTCTTTCCAGGGACTTCTGACCTCCCGCATGTGCCCCTGACCCAGTGCAGCTCCCTCCTCATAGAAGTCAATAATACCATCCTACTCGGATTGCTTTCTTTCATTTTGGGGTCACCATTTTATTGAGATACCACTGACATTTCATACAATTCACTCACTTAGAGTGGGTAGCACAGTGGATTTAGCATATTCACAAATAGGTGCAATCATCTCTTTTCAAAGAAACCCTGTGCCTCTGGCCACCAGTCCTGCATGGCCCGCCACATCCCCCAGCACCGGGCGACCAGTGATCTGCTTTCTGTGCCCTCTGGCCCCCAGTCCTGCATGGCCCACCATATCCCCCAGCACCGGGCAACCACTGATCCACTTTCTGTCCCAACAGATTTGCTTCTTCTAGACGTGATATATAAACAGAGTCAGAGACTACGTGGCCTTTTGTGACACTTTCACTTAGCATGTTTCCAGGGTTCATCTGCGCAGTAGTGAGTATCAGCACTTCATTGCTTTTGATGGCCCAGTACTATTCCATTGTATGGCTAGCCTACATCTTGTTGATGTCTTTATCCACTGGTGGACATTTGGGTTGTTTCCACTTTTTGGCTATTATGAATAATGCTGTGTGAACATTGGTGTACAGATTTTTATGTAGCTGTATGTTTTCATTTCTCTTAAATATATACCTAGGTAGGGTGTTGTAGGCCAGATGGTTACTTAATGTCAAACTTAGACTGTTTTTCTTTTTTTTCTTTTTCTTTTTCTTTTTTTTTTTTAAAGATTTTTTATTTTGTATTATTTATTTGACAGAGATAGAGACAGTCAGCGAGAGAGGGAACACAAGCAGGGGGAGTGGGAGAGGAAAAAGCAGGCTCATAGCAGAGGAGCCTGATGTGGGGCTCGATCCCATAACGCCGGGATCACGCCCTGAGCTGAAGGCAGACGCTCAACCGCTGTGCCACCCAGGCGCCCCTGGACTGTTTTTCAAAGTGGCTGCACCATTTTACATTCCTGCCAGCAGGATAGGAGGGTTCCAGTTTCTCCTTGTCCTTGTAAACACTTGTAATCTTGCCATAACAAAAACAGCCATTCGAGTGAGTGTGGAGTGATATCTCATTGTGGTTTTCTTTCTTCCTTTTTAAAGAGGATTCCTGCCAAAGATAATTTATTTAATCCATCTACAAAAGATCTCTCTCTCTCTCTCTCTCTCTATATATATATATTTATTTATTTTAAAGATTTTATTTATTTATTTCACAAAGAGAGAGACAGCCAGTGAGAGAGGGAACACAAGCAGAGGGAGTGGGAGAGGAAGAAGCAGGCTCCCAGGGGAGCAGGGAGCCTGATGTGGGGCTCAATCCCAGAACCCTGGGATCACGCCCTGAGCCAAAGGCAGATGCTTTAACGACTGAGCCACCCAGGTGCCCCTACAAAAGGTCTTTTTAAAATAAAAATTAACTTTTAATTGTTTATTGTAAAAAAAAAACAAACAACCTAGAAAACACAGATAAACAAAAAAGTAGAAAACCCAAATCACCCACAATCCCACCACCTAGGAGAAACCAGTGTTCCACTATGGAGCATCTCCTCTTAGATTTCTTTCTTATGCAGTATTCACTTTTAAGAGGAGAATTTGGTAGACTCAGTGAAACCAATGGTAGGATTATGGGGGAGATATTTTTGAGCAAGAAGAACCCTGACCTTTCTCCTTCCCACCTGAGATAAGATCAGGGTTGTGCCTCTTGGCTGCATTCCTGTGAAGGTTCTGACCTATGTGGTAAATGGAAGAAATGCTCTTCTGTCTGACCCCAGCAGTCTGTTGAGAAATATATCTAACTTTTAGCAATGTTGCTGTTAGCAATCGCTGAATGAACATCCCTGATGCCACTTAGACTTCCAGTATGGCCTTGGATGTGGGTTGGGGGTGGAAGGTTCTCTTACACCTTGAACCTAAGAAATTTTGACCTGTGCTGTGAGAGGCATACTTTCTTTTTTTAAACATTGATCACATTGGACTCATTGGATGAAGGAAAAGATCATGCGTGTTGCAACCCTGTCTTTGATACATGACCCACATGTTGGCATTGATTTAAAAAAGGCAATCATTTTCTAACAGCCCCCTGATTAAGAATTCAGCAGTAACTTCTTATTTTCATAACAACAGAAACTGTCAAGACTTCATTGTAGGGGCACCTGAGTGGCTCGGTTCGTTGGGCATCTGACTTCAGCTCAGGTCATGATCTCAGAGTCCTGGGATGGAGCCCCGCATCTGGCTCCTCACTCAGTGGGGAGTCTGCTTGTCCCTCTGCCCCTCTCCCACTCATTCTCTGTGTCTGTCTCTCTCTCTCTTTCTCTCTCAAATGAATAAATAAAATCTTAAAGAGTTCACTGCGAATCCATGATTTGTACCTTAGAACGTACGCTCTCTTATCCACAGTGGTGCTCTAACTGGCAGCTAGGTGCCAAGGCTAGCGCAATCTATTTTATATTTTAGCTCCAATAATAAAAACTAAATATTGTGGAGCACTCACTGTATGTCAGGTGCCCTCCAGTCTTTTACGTGCATTATTTCATTTCATCCTCACAGCTGTCTTACGAGGGATGATTAATCACGATCCCAGTATTATGGATAAGGAAGCTGAGGTTACACGTCTTGGCTTGGACATGCAGTCTGGCTGTGCTAGCATTCCAGAAAATGGTACTTGTCTAAAACTTATAATAAAACAAAACAGGAAAACAGTATGATTGAAGAAAGAAGGTTTGCTTGTCTGGACTGCCTGTGCCACTCCCTGACTGAAAGGCTCCTTCTGTTTTTTGTTGGATGTCGCACACTGGGCTACCTCAGGGGAGGGCTCCCTCTGTCCTGCCCCTACTGCGTGGAAAGGAGGTCTAGAATTAGGTGAGGTAAGCCTCTCCTGCAGGGGACACCACTCCAACTATACACTTTAGGCTAATGAAGCACTTTTTCTGGGAATGCACTTGAGGAATGAGAAGAAGCTAGGATTGTTTCAACTCCTTTGTCTTGATCTCGCCATCTTGAGACACCAGGTCGTGAGAGGAATGAGAGCTGTGCACTGGGATCCTTAGGAGGGTGGGATGGTAGCTCGGGCATGGGAGCCCTTGGAAGGGCCTTGTTGGGGAGCTGGACGATCTGTGAGTGGTCCAGGGCATGGCGGCAGGAGGACAACGTTAACCGCCAGCTGGCTGTGAGCCAGGCACTGTGCTGGGCTCTTCTTGGAGATTGCGTCATAACAAGTGCTGTAGTCATAAATAGCTAATACAGTTCTATTTTATTCTGACCACCACTCAGTGAAGTAGGTGTTATTAGCTGCCTGAAACCCTTTTGGAATAGAGCTGGTGTGAACAGTTAAGACTGTCATCCCTGTTGAATGGACATGTTTGCAGGCACAGAGAGATGAAATAATGTGTTTCCCAATCCCCAGATGACAGAGCCAGGGCTGCAGTTCTGCTCTGATTCCAGAGGCCGTGTGAGTATATATTTAGTTAATTTTCTGGAGCCTATGAATCTAAGTCCGTGCACTCTTGTGGGACCATGGCGTGGGGTTGGAGCGAGTGGTCTAACCTAGTTGGAAGGAGGCCAGGATTCCGTGATTGCTGACTTCATGTCCCATCTTTTACCAAAAACTAATAGGAATGAGTTGAGAGTTTCAGGCAGTGTTTCTAAAGCCTTTTGTGGTTAGGGCCTCAGGATTAGGGTCAGACCTAGATTGGAGTTCAGACCTTGGGTTACTTATATATACTCCATTTGCTTTTATTTGTGAGAAGGGGGCAATACTGCCCATTTGGCAGAGTTGTTGGGATGGTAATGCTTGGTACATGGTAAATGCTCAGAAACGTTAGCTGTTACTGTTATCACCACCTATGGATGCCCTTTCGTATTCCCCTGACACTTTTTTTTTCTTTTTTTAAAGATTTATTTACTTATTTATTTCATGGAGGGCAGAGAGAGAGGGAGAGAGTTTTAAGTAGACTCTGTGCTGGGCGTGAAGTCCCACAGGGGGCTTGATCTCATGACCCTGCGATCACAACTCGAGCAGAAACCAAGAGTTGGCTGCTTAACCGACTGTGCCACCCAGGCGCCCCTCCCCACACTTTCTTATTGTCCCTCGGAGGGGCCTCCTTGACACCCTCTACCATCCACCCCCATTGAGACTCAGGAGATTCAACGATTTTATGGAAAACTATTCAGGAATTTTGTTGATTCTGCCTTTGTTTGGAGTTTGCTGTTTAGATGCCTTCAGGCTCTGGGAGATTCATTGGCTGCACTGGGTCTCCCAAGGCTGTGTGTAGCGCTTCCATATTGACACCTATCTGGGGCCAGCGCGGCTCTATCAATTCTTTACTAAGACCCCTTATTTTTTATTTATGATGCTTGCGTGTTCATTAAAAATGGCACTCCCTGTTGGGGATACCATCAAGGCTTTTAGCCAGTTTTTATCAGGTTGTTAGAGTAGATATGAATATTTTAATAGAGTGAAAGAGCAAAGCCTTCAACAAACTTAATTTGTTCTGGAATCTAAGTGACAGGCTTAACAGGGGTGCCAAGTAATTCAGTATAATCAGCCCAGATAGTGGAATAAGGAACACAATTAAATGGACCAGGGAGCTTTTCCAGAGAGGCCACAGGGGGATTTTCTACCCCTGAGCAGCCGTAAATCACTGTGTCCTGCATCCTTTGAGTCCAGGTAAGATCTTGCATAGCCACAGGCAGCTTCTAGCCCCTGTTAAGCTCCCAGGAAGCCAGGGGGAGCGTTTTTGCAGATTCCATTTTAACATTTATAGAATTCTTTTCCCAAGATGCCGATCTTATTAAATTATGTACAAAATGATGGATAAGTCAGGTCAGTGCTGCCCATTAAAAGCGTATTTGGGGCCTCAGTCTTGATTGCAATCCTAGATGCCTTGGCTGGTTTCTTGGTGTAGTTTAAAAATTATCCACTTGGGGGAGCTTTATGATTGAATTTTAAAATCCATATTAGATTTTTATATGCGACGTGAGATCCAGATGAATACCACCCCCCGCCCAGTGACAAGCTACTGAAGCAAGCAATGGTTGCAGAAATACAATGATAAATCAACGTGAGTGGTTTTACTTTATTGGCAATTCCTCCCTCTGGATTTTGAAGTTATTCTTGATTTTTTAAAAGCTTCCCTTTCAAACTAAAATAGTTAAAAGATAAAATAAAGAATAGCAGTACTTTCTGCTATTTCTCGGATGAGTGTTCTGCATATGTATGCAGACATCAACGCATACTTAAATAAATGCTTGTCCTACTTAATTTTAAATAGCCAAAGCACCAGAAAAATCTCCTTTGAAGTTTTATGAACATGGTCAATTGCAAAGAAGATAAAATCATGAAACCAAATGTCTGAGCAGGGAATGCTATTTTCCAGAGTATTCGCCATGTAACTCTCCATCACTCTTTCTCTTTTTCACATAGGTTGGGCACGGAGAGGTCTAATGAAGGACAGTCCCTTGCTGCCTGGGCATATGTCCAGGTTCCAGATGGTCTTTGGGGTCTACCCAGATTTGGACAGTTTTGAAATAATGGAAAGCTAGTTAGGGTTCCTAATTAGGACATTTGCTAGAGAATGTTGTCACAATATGGGCGCACTATTAACCCATTTTACAATGGAATAAAATGAAACCAATTATAAACCCACATACACAAGTGTGACTCTATGTGCCCACCTGCCCGCACAGAGGGGGCGGGAAAGTGTTTCTTGGGGGGGATGGCTTGCTCATTGTCTAAAGCTCAGTGTTGTTCTGTTCTCTTCTCTTCTCCTCTTTGTCTTCTGCTTTTGAGTTGTCAGGCCATTATAGATTCTCCCCTCATTTGCTTAGTGTTTAATTATTATATTAATATGGCTCTGCTATTTTGACAAAGCCTCCTTCTTATTTTTCCTTTTCACTCTCCAGAAGAGGAAGGGAGGAACGCCGGAGGGTCGCCTTTCAGCCTTTTGTCCCTCCGGTGAAGGGCATCTCTGTATCTGAGCAGCTGCTGCTGTCCCTGCACTTGCTTCCTTCTGTGCCATTCCCTCCCGCCCCCAACGCTCGGGCTCACCTGGCTCCACCTCTCTCTCACTGGGCGGCCTGGCCTGTCTCCACGCGAGCATCACACTCTGTCGTCACTGCTCTGCGAGGACAAGTCTCAGGTACCTGCTCCAATGGGGACCCCACTCCTCTCTCCCCCCAGTCACTTGTTCACCATCTTCATTGGTCACATCGATATGACTTTCACTGTCTGCTCAGTGGAGGAGAAATCTCACTTCCTCAGGAACCCTGTTGCTCCCACCAGGAAGACTTTTCTTTAGGAGAAAAAAAATTGCTGCTCACTCTTATTTTTTATTTTCTGGTCTTTGGCTTTAACGGAGTGGTTTTCAAACTTTTCTTTGTAACCGTGGACTTTTTTTTTTTTTTTTAAATAAATCATTCACAGAGGCCCAGAGCAGTCCATGCCTGACTTCAGAGAGCTCTGTGGCAGATTGTTTTCTAAGACAGCTGAAACCATTGCCGCTGACATCTTTTACAGGAGGACTCCGCTGCTTCTCCCATCACGGGCTGCCATCTGCTTCTCCTCCCCTTGGACCGACAGAATGGGGGATGTGCAGGTAGCAGCGCTGACCAGGTCCCACCCCCGGCCTCGAGAGGCCTCGCAGCTCCCACGTGCGTCTTCACGGGCCCTTGCTCTGAGACACCCGGGTGAGGAAACTGCCCCTTCTGTCCTCTTGGGTCCCTACCCTCAGACCACCGGGGGAAGAAGCTGCTCCACTCTGCCAGAGGAGGAGAGGCAACGGGGATGAGAACCGAGGCCACCTAGCTCACATCCGGTACTGAGCGCTGGGCACGTGAGGAAGCATCTCGGTCCTTCCCGTCCAGGTGGTTCCCCAGCTGACGGCAGGAGGATGAGCGAGCCTACCAGAAAAGCAAAGGAACCACCCAGCAAAGTGCAGAATCAAGAGAAATCGTCACTTCTTGCGATTTTAAGCCACTAAATTTTGGGCTTACGTAGATGACTGAACTAGAAATAGAAATAGATGGTGGAAAGAGGTGCCCTTCAGGAAAATCTTATGCTAAGTCCTCTGTGTGTGTGTAAGCCAGCTTATTTTTAATTATGAAATCAGTTTCCGTGCTTTGACAGTGCAAACGCAGAAGAGACGGCTTCCAGCGACCCCACGTTACTGCCTCCCCCTGCCCGTCCTGCCCGCTCCTCCCCGCGTGCCACACCACGTCATGACTGAGCTTGTTGTGTGTGTTTCTACACTGTGAACACTTTGTAGATGCTTTGTGGAGAGCTTTACATAAAATCGGATTTATGTTTATAAAGCCTTACATCTCTTACGTTGGCTAAGAGATCCCTGTATCTAAGGGCACAGAAAGGCCCACCTGCTCTGATGGCCGCAGAGGGAGGATTCAACAGCCCAGCCTAACCCCACGCCCTTGCGGCAGGGCGGATGGGAAGGATAGTGGATGGGAAGGCCGCTGGCTTAGCACACTCCAGCGCCTGCTGGAAACTCATAGTCATCAAGATCAGCCAAACCGACTAGACAGATGTAAAGTACGCATGTTACTTTTCTACTGCAAGTGGGTGATTTTTTCAGTTCTAAGGAGACAGCTGCTAGGGCTGCTGTTGCACATGAACCTATCCTTGAATGTTGGACTTGGTGTCCATTTTCCTAGTACGACCTGGGTAATAATTACCATATTCCCAGTTCTTACTGCATGTTGGGCTCTGTGCTCAGGACTTCACATACATTGTCTCATTTAGTTTTCCTAAATGAGGAGGTGAGGCAGGTATGATTGGGTTCATTTTACAGATAAAGAAGTGAGGACTCAGAGCGAAGGCATTTATCCATCAGGGCCGGGGCACCGCACAACTCCAGAGGGCACCATTCACATGGTTGTCTGTGTAGTTCACGTGGTGGCCCTACCTGAGGTAGCAGTCGAGGGGGTGGCAGAGCTGGGATTTCAGACTCCCAAACCTGAGCACTTCATTTTATACGACTTCATTAAAACGTTTCGGTTCTCTAACTACTTTATTTCTTCTATCTCTATCTCTGTGTCCCAGTGTCAGTCTATCCAGCCACCTGTTCATCCATCCATCCATCCATCCATCCATCCATCCATCCACCCATTCATCCATCCACCCATCCACCCATTTGTCCATCCATCCATCCATCCATCCATCCACCCATCCATCCATCCATCCATCCACCCATCCGCCCATCCGTCCCTGCCTCCTTCTCTCTACCTACCACTCACCCAGTCATCTGTTGAGTCAAATCAGTGAAGGTATGGAATGTCAATAATTAAGGTCTGAATTTCCAGTTTCTTGAAATATACATGGAAACATGAATTCTCTAATGTGCATTCTTATTTTTAAGTTCATTTGAAATAAAAATTTTAATTACTGAATGTTTAAAACAACCAGAAAAGAAAATCATTTTCTAGAAACCGATGTGCCCACAATACAGATTTGTATTGTGCCGTAATTGCTTCAGATTTCTTTTGTCCCTCATTTTAAAAATGAAAATAGAATAATGAGAGTTGAAGCTCTGCCCCCTCTTTTACTTCTTTCCCTAGCTTAAAGATGGCATGTCATATCCCCATGCATGATTTTGTATATTTACTACATCTGTGTGTATCCATAAATAATACTTAGTATTATTTTGAGTTTTTTAGGTTGCATTTACCATCAATATGCTTTTGCACCTTGCTTTTGCCCTTCAACACTATATTTTTTGAGATTTATTCATTTTGACATGTATACATCTAACTGATGAGCCGTTAAGTTGTTTTACTTCTTTTGCTATTACAAACAATGCTGTAGAGAACATCTTGGAACAGTCTCCTTGTTCACAGGTGCATGAGCTTCTGTAGGGCAGACACTGGGGAATGGAAATGCACGTCTTCCGCTTTCCTGTTCAAAATACTCTTCGAAGTGGTTGTGCCTGTTTACCCCCAACAGCACTCTACGGCAGTTTCTGTTTTCCCACATCTCGCTACAGCTCATGTTATCTAGTGTGTATCAAATGGTGTCTCATTTTTGATTTCTATTTCCCAGAGCATCATTGAATAGTTGTGTAGGTCATTCAGATTTCCTTTTTGCGGAGTGCTTAGTCATAATTAATATCCTTTGCCTATTTTTCTACTGGATAGTCTTTGACTTTCTTATTGATTCATAGGAAGTTTCTCGTTTCTGGTGTTGCTGTTGTTGTTGTTACATCTTTTCTGGAAACAGATCCCTTATCAGTTAATTTCATTACAAGTACCTTCTATGTCAATAAACATAGTTTAGCAAGCTCCGTTCAGTCTCTTGCAACTGTGGGTCTTCACATCTCCTGGGTAAGCATTCAGAATGTTATAGGTCATTATGTATTACTGGTCATTACCTATTACTAGTCAGTCAGACATGGCCAAAAACCAACATGGTAAGAATTAGACATTGCTAATGACCTCATTTATCAGACCTCGATTTCTCTTCTTCCTAACTTTTGCCTATCAAAACCAGTCTAGCAACTGCTGAGTCAGCACAATGAACTAAAAGGCTTGTTCCTGGTGGTAACTAATGAGTCAAATCAATGAAAGAGAATGAATTCACAATAAGTCTCTCTTACCTAAAACAAGCCAATCCCAAGCATAAATAACCCACATTATATTTCATGTGTCCTGGAGAGAATAAGTTCTTTTAATTGAGTCTTCTCAGCCAGGTGCATCAACAGCTTCAATAATGACCTGTAGGTAGGGGCGCCTGGGTGGCACAGCGGCTATGCGTCTGCCTTCGGCTCAGGGCGTGATCCCGGCATTATGGGATCGAGCCCCACATCAGGCTCCTCCGCTATGAGCCTGCTTCTTCCTCTCCCACTCCCTATGCTTATGTTCCCTCTCTCGCTGGCTGTCTCTATCTCTGTTGAATAAATAAATAAAATCTTTAAAAAAAAAAAGTAATGACCTGTAACACTGTGGGATCAGTGGCCCTAGAGTAGGTCATGGAATCTGTATATTAAAAAGCTGCTCCGGAGGATTATCTCTGTGACCTTATTTGGAAATCTCTGAATTCGGCCATCTGGTTTTCTGGGCACCACTCTGTCTTTACTATGTGTCTACCTTCTGTGGAAGAGGGTATTTTCCCCCAAGGTAAAGCAAGAAGCAGATCCAGATATGGGAAGAGGATCCCAGGGAAGAGCAAGAGCTTCCTCCCCGTCTCAGGTACCCCCTGCAGACTAGCTTCCTATCTGAAAATCTCTCTCATTCCCATTAATTGCCATTAGGAGTCTTCACAACTCTTTCCATCACTCTGGCTTGAATGAAACAAGCGCAACAGAACACAATCCATTGCATCTCCTCCAAAGTGAGACACACAGGGGAGCTGGGGGATTGGTTTCTTATTGCTAACCTGGGAACTGGTTCCCTGATTCCGAAGATTTTTGTTTTATTTTGTTTTTGGAAATGTGCTCTAAGTCTCATGATCCATTTAAAAGCACGGTCACAGCTGCTAAACCTCTTGGAGTAGAACCCTGAAGACTTTGTGTGACTCTGTGTTTTGCTAACGTCAAGATGATCCTCCTTACCTAGGTTGTTCCAGAGTCAGGCAGAAGGAACCCAAGGGTGGGTCTGAAGGAGGATGTGGGTAATTATCTAGTCCAGCGGCACCTCCTGTTGGCCCTTTGCTGCCTGCCGAGCTCTGTGGCTTCCGGAAGTGGTTGTTAGGACAGGGATGGACCAACAATGTTCTGTGCTGCGTAAGCTAGGGAGCATTATGTTGAAACATAGTTTTTGAAGTTTCACTTTAACAGAGGAACAGGACCATCCTAATCCTTGAGTGCTTTAGTTCTCCAAAGAACACAGGAGCCTCCAAGGAGTTGGCTAGTTTACATGGGAAAATGATTCTGGCCCTTCCTTCCTGCAGATCAATTTTCGAGGAGGGTGAAGGGGTGCTTACACCCTTTCCGTGTTCTACTCACACAGTCTTGTGATACGGAGTCTGGCATCAGCTACAGAACAGACTCCTTCATGGGGCTGCATTAACTCTCAGACTAAATTCATGCCTTGATTGTATTACTCAGGAACTGGTGCCCAGGTAGATAAAATGGCCTAGTTTCCTGGCTTACTCAGCTTTCTGTTTGTTCTCCCTTTTCCTTTTCTCTGTTTTCCTCTTTCAGTTCTTTCCATCGTCTCCTATGGAGAGAGCCAGTGTTCAAATCCTATCACTTGCTAGCTATGTGACCTTAGGCAAGTCCTTTAACCTCTTAAAGCCCCAGCTTTCTCTTCTCTAAAATAGCAATAATAATAGTGCCAATCTCATAAGGTAGAATTAGGACTGATAACTTGTAGGGCCCAGTGCAAATGAAAATGTGGGGTCCTTTTTAAAGAAATTATTAAGAATTTCAAAATGGTGATCGCAGAATGTGAAACCAAGTGTGGGGCCCTTCTGAGCACAGGACACTGGGTGTCTGCATAGGTTACACCCCATGAAGCATGGAATCAATGAGATAAGTAGTATTAGTATTACTCCTATTAGTTTGTGTCTTCTGTTTCCTTTTTGTGCTCTAGGTTTTATGCTCCAAGAATAGCCAAACATGCCTTCATCGAAACACGCACACCCATACTTATTATTCAGTTGTTCTTGGGTCCCTTAAGTCTATTGAGTTCACTTTTTTTTTCCTTTTCTTTGCTTGAACCTAATAACAGAAATCATTAGGTATAAGGTTCTGCTTTCATTCAGAATGTCTCCATTTATATATTCCACTTTTCCTTTGATCCTTCTCCATGTTCATCTGAGTGTAATTATACCCACTACTTTTGTATTCTCCTTATTTCCATGTTGTTCCATGGTTTTCCTAATTAGGTTTTTTAAAAAGAAAATCATGAAATTAGAGAGGGAGACAAATCATAAGAGACTCTTAACTACAGGAAAAAAAACTGAGTGTTGCTGGAGGGGTGGTGGGTGGGGGAATGGGGTAATGGGGTGATGGGCATTAAGGAGGGCATGTGATGTAATGAGCACTGGGTGTTACATGCAACTGATGAGTCACTGACCTCTGCCTCTGAAACTAATAATACACTACGCTATTGAATTTAAGGAAAATTAAATTAAATTAAAAAAATAAAAAAGTCATTTTAAAAAATTAATGAGGTGTTAATTCATTGTTAACAATTAAAACAGATGCTTAAGAAGGAAACGGGCTAGCAAGGGAGGAAATGGGATGGAACCAAGAACTGGAGAGCGAGACAGAAGAGAGATTTCGAGGGCTTACGTGGCTTGGTGACTGGGGTTTGGCTCATAATAATTACAGCTGACATGCTGTGCTGAGTGCTTTCCAGAGCTCATGTCATTTGATCTTCACAAAAACCTGAGATGATAGATGGGGTTGTTGTCACTAGTAAACAAAGGAGAAACAGAGGCATTGCGGCATTGCGAAGTCAGTAACTTGCCTTAGCAGAGCTAGTCGGTGTTGGCTCAAAACAGGAACTACTCAGGTAGACAAGCTCATACAGGGCTTGTACTCCTATAGGCATGCGTGTGTTTTGTTGTGGTTGGTTGTTAGCTGTGACTGCAGTGTGTTGAAGTCAGTCCTAGTCCTTTTGTCATTTCACCCCTACATACCTCATTATGCATTTCTAGAAAACATGGATATTTTCTTATGGAACTGTAGTCCCATACTGATACCTAACAAAATTAGCAGTAATTCTTTGATATTCCTAAGATTTTTATTTTATTTTGTTTTTGGAAATGTGCTCTAAGTCTCATGATCCATTGATCTCATGATATGTAACCCAATCATATTAAAATTCTCTTGATTGACCCCAAAATGTAATTTTTAAATCTTGATTCATACACATCAGGGAGCAAATAATGATCTCTATATTGCTATGGTTGTTATATTTCTTAACTTTATTTTCATCTATAGCAGACTCATCTTTTAAAAAATGCCATTAACTGAAAAAGCCTGGTCAACTGTCCTGTTGAAGTCCCCAACTGGGGTTTGTCTGTTTGCTCCTCCTGATATTACTTGACTTGCAGAACCTGTTTTTTTAATTCCTACACTGTAGGTCGCCTCTCTTCGAGATGTTGTTCTGGGTCATGCAAAAAGCAAATCTCCTTTATTAAATCTCTTTGAGAGATACCCAAAAAAATTAAATTTGTTTCTCAGTGCTTTTCCTTTGGCTTTTTGTATTTGTTTTTAAATATCAGTCTTGTATTTCCCCGAGGGATCATCATTTAACTCTTTTCTCTGCTATTTTATGTTTTGTTTATAGGTTTTTCCTTCTTCAAAAATGCTTTAGTGAACATCTTTGCAAATATAGTACTTTTTTTTATCATGTCCTTAAAATACTTTTTGTCATTTCTAACCCAGAGTTAGGGTGTCAAAAGTTATGATCACTATAGTGGTTCAGAAAATTACTTTAGATAGGAGTGCATTTTTTTTTTACATTAAAAAATTAAAACTTACGGTTTCTCAGATTCAGTTGGAAGATCCCATGGGTTCTTTGGGTAACCACAGACTTAGGGGTGAGTGTATAATTGAAGATGTGTCCCTACAGTCTCTCCTAATATTTTTCAAAGAAATGACAAGAGAGATTGCATTGCACGACCCACAACAACATGTCCAAGAGAGGCAACATACAGTGTAGGGATGAAATGAAGATAATTGAAGTGATGTCCAGACATACTGGCTTAGTATGTCACAGTATTGTGATTTGGGCTCATTTCAGTACACCCGTTTTAAAGATTTTCTTTTTAAGTAATCTCCACACCCAGCATGGGGCTTGAACCCACACCCCCGAGATCAAGAGTCTCCTGCTACATGGACTGAGCCAGCCAGGCGCCCCAGTACACCTATTTTAAAGGAGACTTTGTTTTGGTATGGTTTAGTGGGTTCCTGGTTGGTTGTTCTAATGAATTTTACCAAGAGCCAATCCATTTCAAAAAGATTCTTTGTCTGTTTAAGTATCTAAAGCAAAGTAAAAACAAGAAATGAAAAATCCTGGTATCTGATGTCTGTTACATCCCAGGTGGTTGGTTTTTGTTGTTTTGCTTTTTTCATTAGATGAAGTTTTGCAGGTGTCTTTTGTAGAGACTACTTTATTGTGTTCAGGAATCAAGAATGTATTACAGTGCTGATTTCATAGAAGTGATACAGTAATTAGAATCAGTCTCCCTGATTCTCTCACACCCTCATGCCTGCCTTCTTACCCAAGTCTGTAGCATCTTTCCTCCTTCATGTGACACTTGTTGGCTGCATTAAGTAGAGATCAGTTGAGCTGCCATAACAAAGATCCTCTAAAAGTACAGTGGTTTAAATAATGTAGGAACTGACTTTCCTCTCATATCCAGGGTGGTCCAGGTAGATGGGACAGCTCTGCTCTCTGCAGTCGTTCAGGAACTCGGGCTCTTCCAACCTTTTAAATCTGTCATCCTTTAGGATATAGCCACTGTCTGTGTGATTGAAGCTTGATCCTTGCCATTGTGAGTTCCGGTTCATGAGAAAGAGAGAGAGGAAGTCTGGGGTCAGGGAGTTCCTTTTGACTCAGAAGTTGTACACGTTACTTCCACTCATATTCCTGTGACAAGAACTTTGTCAAATGGCCACACCTAAGTGCAAAGGAAGCTTAGCAGTGTAGTTTTTGGCGAGGCAGACATGTGCCTTGGAAGAAGAGGAGAATAGATTTTGATGGGCAAGTAGCTGTCTGTGACATATTATTTATGATGGTGGGCTCTACAGTCAGACAGACAGGAGTTCCAATCTTGGCTCTGCCAATCACCATCAGTGGGACTTAGAACAAATGATTTATCTTCTTGATTTACTCGTTAGAAAAACAGAGATAATTGTTTCTATTTTCTTAGGCTTGTTATGAGAGTCAAGTTGAATGAGCAAGTTCATGCAAAGTGCTTAAGGAAAAAAGCACTGGTAATTAAGAGCACAGAATTGGACTCAGACTGGTTGAGTTAAAATCCTGGCTCTGCCTTTGCTGGCTGTGTGGCTTTAGAGAAATTACACAAAATTATCTGAGATCCACCTTTTTTGTCTATAAAATGGAGACATTATTAGTACCCACCTATAGAAAGACATGAATAGACACTTTTCCAAGGAAGACATCCAGGTGGCTAACAGCTACATGAGAAGATGCTCCACATCCCTCACCAACAGGAAAATGCAAACCAAAACCACAATGAGATAGGGATGAAATGAGTGGCTGAAATTAACAACCTAGGAAACAACAGGTGTTGGCGAGGATGTGGACAAAGGGGAACCCCCCCGCGCATTCACACTGTTGGTGGGAATGCAAACTGGTGCAGCTGCTCTGGAAAACAGTGTGGAGATTCCTCAAAAAGTTAAAAATAGAGCTACCCTATGAGCCAGCCATTGCACTGCTAGGTATTTATCTAAAGGATACAAAAATGCTGATTCGAAAGGACACCTGCACCAAAATGTTTATAGCAGCAATGTCCACAATAGCCGAATTATGGAAAGAGACCGAATGTCCATTGACTGATGAAAGGTTAAAGAAGATGTGGGGTGTGTGCATGTGCTCATGTGTGTATATGGAATATTACTCAGCCATCAAAAAGAATGAAATCTTGCCATTTGCAATGAAATGGATGGAACTAGAGGGTATTATGCTAAGCAAAATAAGTCAGAGAAAGACAAATATATGATTTCACGCATATGTGGAATTTAAGAAACAAAACGAACATAGGAGAAGGGAAGGAAAATTGAAATAAGATCAAAACAGAGAGGGAGGCAAACCATAAGAGACTTAAATGTAGAGAAAAACTGAGGGTTTCTGGAGGGGCGGTGGGTGGGGGGATGGCACTAAAGAGGTGATGGGTATTAAGGAGGGCACTTGTTGGGATGAGCAGTAGATGATGAATTACTGGATTGTGCTTCTGAAACTAGTGCTGCACTGTTAACCAACTTGAATTTAAATTAAAAAAAAAAAGGCTTCAGCGAGGTCCTCCATGCTGGATTTATTAAATGATTTATTCAAGCTTGATAAATCATGATGGTCTTCTTATAGTTATTATTATGTCTGTTCATTTTTTAAACTCTTGTGTTCATCTCCAAAAAAGAAATGGTCAGTTTTCATAGTGTAAGCATGCATCTGTCATGAGTTGCTGTATTCTCTTATGTCTCCTATTACTGCTTTGCTCCTGCATCCTGTTAGTATGTTTATATATTCAGAGTATGTACTGGTTCCTGTTTGATTTCTTGGGCAGGCATCTACTGATGACTTTATATTCTCAGTCACATAGACTAGGCTAGTTAGTGTGAACTGTATAGCTTGTTTCAGAAGTTGAGTACATTTGTTTTCATAACGGCCTCAATCCCATGCAGCCATTTTGAATGGATCAAGCTGGCCAGAAAAATCTCTCTATGGATAGCTAGGTAATGTAATAAAAATGGAAAACACAGGGATGATACATGGCTGCTTAACCTCAGGGTATTTCTCTCTGGCATCATTGCAGTGACCCTGGATTACATTTTTCAGGTCTAATTTTGGGATATATTTGCAGATTCTGCTTCTCTGATTTCATTCAGATAACCTTACGCCCGCAATTGCTCCTCTTCTCTTCCAGGGACCCCCTCCATGATTCCCATATGACTGCAGGGATACTTCCCTCTTGCCCGTCTTGCCCCTCTTGCCACCCACTACTTACAGAGCTGACATGCTGCTGTATTGTACCATTGTGCTATCCTGAGTATGTGACATTCAGCCTAGCTCCAATGACATGAAATGAGGGGGTATGTATGCCTTTTTCAAACTTGAGACTAGCGAAAGACAAAACCCCCTTTTGTTTGAAACCATTGGAAGTGTAGTTTTGAGTTCTTGTTCTTTTAGAGAAACTGTGGGGTTGGCCCTTTTCTTCCCCACACCCCCACCCACTGGCTGCTGTAGTTTTGCATGGAGTAATTGAGCAAATGAAATACCAGACCTATAAAAGGTAGCATTATCAAAGTGAATGAACGAACGCTTACCTAGCAGAACTGTAAGACATGGAAAAATAGGAAGACAAGTTAATGATCTAGAAATTGTATAGCTTTACTGTCTTAGAATCATGGCAAATGGAACATATGGCATTGGGTCATTTTTTGCATTGATATGAAAAGAAAATGAGTTTATTTTACAAATAAATGGAGTTTGTGTTTCTGTTTGCTATTCATGACTGTAATGTTTACTTCTCTTGAAATAGAAATATGTCACCTAAATATTAAATATAGAGAAAGATTTTTTTCAGCTATTAATGAAGAATTTTTTCTTTACATGCCATGCCTTCATCCACTTCAATAAACATTTTATCCTTTTTCCTTCATTTGCTATTACTTTGTCTGATGAGGCTGTCTGTGAACAGAGGCATCTTAAGAAAAAAAAAGGTGTGGGGGGAATTGGTGAAAAGACAGACATGTTAAAATTGTTATTTGCCTGAGTATTAGAATTTCAGATTAAGGCCTAGAATCAAATTCACTTCATTTTCTCATGGATTTTAAGATATAATAGCGTTTCCGTTTCCCATTTTGAAATTCAGAATAGCCCCAGAATTCCATTAAGGTTGCCATTAAAAATTTACCACATTCATCGTCATTGTAGTGAACGTTAAGTATTTTTTTATCTCCACAGCATCCCTTACCTCAGAAGCCTTCTTTTCCTTGTAGAAACCACCCTTGCCCTATTCTCAGTTCATGTGACCCAAGCCTGGCCAATTGAAGTCCCCAAGTTAGTCCAAGTCAGTTACAAGACTTTAGAGAAAAAGGAGTTCTCTGCCCGTTGAAAGTGCTGGCTAGAGATGCAGTATGAACTGGCAGAGGTGATCTCGGCTCCTGCATGGTGAGAGTCTCCTGAGATCGAAGCCAGCTCAGAGAAAATTGACCCATGAGATGGAGCAAGATTTCTGGTCATATTGTTTGACTACCCATGCCTGAAGTGATATTTACGTCTTACTACTGAATTTCTTATTTCCCCCCTCAAAATATTTTGAGTCGGTTTCATCCACTTACAGTGGGAAGAGTTCTGGCCAATACAGCCATCGTCATTTTCCTCAAGGAGCGTTTGTTCAACACCTGGGTCACTGCATATTAATCAGTTTACATACGATAGGAAAATATAGTGTTAATAGAACAGTATAAAATTAGCAGGGTCGCCTGCCAGCTTTCTGCCCAGGGCAGAAGTCCCTTCCTCAGGATCCTTCATTGATAGTCACCCTAGAATCAAAATCCCTTCATTTTTTCAAGGATTTCAAGATACATTAGGGTTTTTGTTTTCTATGCTGAGTTTCAAAATAAGTCCTGAATTCCATTATGGTCTTTACGTTAAAAAGTACACCCAATTCACCATGCAAGATAGCTTACTATCTTGCAAAGTAGTGCATTCCAGTTTGGAAAGTTCTAATTCTCAGAAGGTTTTCTCTTCTACTGAGTTGAAATAGGTTTTATATTTATTTCATTCATTGGTCCCATTTCTGCTTGAAACCATGCAGATTAAAGCAAAGCCCCTCTTCCACAAGGTAACACTTCAGATATTTGAAACATCAGTCATATCTCTACTCTGTCTTCTTTGCTCCCAGCTACATAACTTCAGTTTCTTCTCATATCCTTCATAAAATGGTGATATCCAGACCACCGCAATTTCTGTTTGTTAAGTGTTCCTTTGATATGGGACCAGTACTGAGTTGGCACCTCCTTTGTTTTCCTCTAGATGTTTAATATGAGTACAGCCCTACACTGAATTGTATTTTGGGTCTTCTATTTTCCACCTACAGTTTCTGATTTATAGTAAGCTTGCTGTGACCTAGTACTTTCTTTCCCTTCCAACTTTTTATTTATTTATTTATTTTTTGGGTCTGAACAGTTCTTAAGCCAGGTCTGTATTTAAGTTTTGATTATTTGAATCTGTACTAGGATTTTGCAAACAACCATAAGCTTTCCTTTCCTAA
This sequence comes from Ailuropoda melanoleuca, assembly GCF_002007445.2. Taxonomy (NCBI): domain Eukaryota; kingdom Metazoa; phylum Chordata; class Mammalia; order Carnivora; family Ursidae; genus Ailuropoda; species Ailuropoda melanoleuca. The sequence goes on along the minus strand of NC_048233.1, from coordinate 62,983,420 downwards.
ATATCCAGCACCATGTGAAGGGTATTGTTTTGCCCATATGTTTCTGCCTCATTTGCGACCTCTGTTGTGTAGAATGATGGAAATATTCAGTTATTGACACTTGGGCCATTGGAATAGCCCACTGACTAGATAAGAGTATTCATTTGATCAATTAGGAGCGGCATTCAGATCTGTGGGTAAGAAAGAAGCTAAAAGAATGGCTTAACTACACATAGAGTCATGTGGAGAGAGCCAGTCTAGAGCTGGTATGATGTTTGCATAAAGACGTTAAGGGCTCAGGCATCTTCTGTATTTATGTTCTACCACCCCAGTGTCTGGCTTCCGTTGTCAACATTGCCTTCTAGTCTAAGACTGTGCTTTCTAATATCTTGTCACATTCCAGATGGTGGGAGAGACAAAGGGTTGCTTTTTCCAATCATATAAGCTCCTTTTAAAGCATTCCCCCAAGTCCCCACAATCTTTCATTTCTATTTCACTGGATAGTGTTGAATCATTTGGGCATAACTAACCTCCAGGGAAGCTGGGAAATAGGACCTTCATTCTAGGTAACAGCATAACCAGCCAAAAATTGGGATTCTGCTACTAATAAAGGAAAATGGATATTTTGGAGACCCCTAACCCCATTCATGGAAAGCTATATTGAAATATTTTCCTTCTGGCCGTGGAAGTAAAAAGTAATGAAAAGATCTACTCAATTTGGACAATATCTTTGGACACTTTTGGATGGCCTTTGGGTTTGGAATACTCATTTTCCTCTCCAGGAATTTTCCTGAAGGCCTTTGTGGAACGTCACGATGCATTTATTTTTGCATTCCTTCCTCCTCCCCTCCTGGCTGCCTAATTTAGCATTAATCTGCAGACTGTAGGGTGGCAAAGATGAAAACTGCTGGAGCCCAGGACATGTTCGAATTAAAGCGGGAGCAGGGGCAGAGGGAGAGGGAGAGAGGATCTCAAGCAGACTCCATGCTGAGCACAGAGCCTGACACAGGGCTCAGTCCCACGACCCTGAGATCATAACCTGAGCTGAAGTCAAGAGTCGGACACTCAACCGACTGAGTCACCCAGGTGTCCCCCCCCAACCCCTTTTTAAATACAGTTAAGAGTGAGGTCTAGCCTTTGCTTCTTTATAGAACTGTGGAAGTAACTAAATTTGACATAATCTTTAACACAGAGCTTGCTTGGATAGCTCTGATACGCACAAATTTTAGTTACCGCAGTTTGCATAACGCCAGTCTCCTAATGATACTGTTCAAATTTCAGTTACCAAATATAGTAACTGAGAAGTTGCATAACGCACAAAAAACTGTGAGGCTAGCTCCTTAGTCCACAAATCACTGTGTAAGTGACAGATGCACGTCATAATCAGTGACCAATCATGTCGCCACTTCTAGTCTGTCAGTGATGGGTCACTGTGCACGTGTTATTCAGCTCAGAAACAGACAGCAAAGTATGTATTTGTGTTTCCTCCTTGTTCCCCGGTGATAAACCCATGTGACATTTTACGAATAGGGATTATCAAAAAGAGAACTGGCCAACACAAGTGCAAGTGCAGCAAAGAAGCAAAAATGATAATACTGCCAGTGAAGTTGGAATCAAACATAAATGGAGCAGAGAAGGAATAGTGGATTGTGGGCGTGTTGACACTGCTGCCTTTTGAAAGACATGCAGTCAGAGGAACTTAGAGAAGGCAAATTTATTGACATAAAGGAGGAAAGTAGTTGTGATGAAAGGATAAAAATGTCCCAGAGGAGGTGACACCAGCAAAAACGTCACATAAAAGGAGCTCTTGGAGATACTTCATGACATTGAAAATACAAGCAAGGGATAAAAGGTTGTAAGCAGATGCAGCCTTAGAAAGGAAGGCGACAATTTGCCGAGTCACAGAAAAGATGCTCACTCCATAGTATGAGTTATATGATGACAGGAAGCCAAACACTGTTCAAACTAATCTTGATAAGTTGTTTGCTTTTTTTTTTTTTTTACAAATAAATAAACCATTTTATTTTCAATGTTTCTAGTATTGTAGCATACTAAGTAAGCAACATTTCCCCCCATTTTCCTGTGTATTTATAACCAATAGTGAGAAATTTTTTAATGTTTTGACAAAAATTTTTAGAGGTCATGGGACAAGTGTAATGTTTTCTGCTTACAGTCTTGCACAGTCAACCTGTGTGCTCATTTTAATGGTCCTGTGCTACAGTGAGGACTGCCTCTAGTTCACAGTTACACTCTAATACCCACAGCAATTTTACAACTTAGGCAAATATTATCACCCCCATTTCTTCTATTCATTCATTCATTCATTCATTCATTCTTTAAATGAGGTCTCACAGAATGAATGACTACAAATGAAAGTCACAGAGATCATGCAGGTTCCAAATTACATAGCTGAATAACTGGCAGGACTTGAACCATGAGAATTTCCCTTTAAATTCATAGCTTCTTACAGCCCCATGAATATGACACCTACATTCTTTCCAAATAATCTCATTAATATGTGAGGTATAAGTAGGAAAAATGTCCTAAATGTAGAGTCCCCCAAAATCTAATGTGTCTCATGTCAGATTTCACTGATTGGTGGATTACTTATTGTTCATGGGTTGCGGGCAACAGAGACTGACTCCAACATAGTAGATTACTACAGCACTGGTCCCCAGTGAATCCTGTCTCCCTGCAGCCACCTTTCTTGGCAGGGTTTCTTTGCCACTCTTCCCATTAACAAATGAAGTATATTCTCCCACCCCTTGAATTTGGGCTGGTTTTAAACTACCTTTAATCAATAGAACGTGTTGGAAGAGAAGTTACACCTTCTGGAACATTTCTCCATCATTTAAAGAAGCCCAGTTTAGCCTACTGGAACAGGAGAGAAAACGTGGAGATCTAGGTGTTCTAGCTGACAGCTCCAGCCATTTTCCAAGTAGGTTGAGTGAGTGAGGCAGTCTGGGATCAGTCAGCTCAGATCTTCCTACTGACTGGAGATCAGTTCCAGTCCCAGCTGACACAGAGCATAGACACAGCATCCCAGCTGAGCCCTACCCAGATTGCTCATCCACAGAATTGTGAGTACATAATTGGTGGTTATTTTACGGCATTAAAAAATGTTGGAGTATATTGTTACACAGCACACCACTAACCAGTAGAAGGAGAATATATTGGAAGGATATGGGGTTGTTTGTAAGGCTGAAGAAATCCTTGTAGCAGGAATTACTTAGTAGTCTTGCCTGGGTATCACTTAGAGAGTGAATGAACTCTAGCTGTTTCTTCTGTTCTTGTGTTGTTCTGCTCAAGATTCAGAGTGCTGAGGGGGAAAATTTGATGGGTCACATGTCCATCCTATGGGTGGATTGATTAATGAAAGAAGTGGGCAGAAGGGACTTCCAGTGTCCTCTTAAGCTTCTGTAGTTGGGGAGGCAAATACTGGACTTGTCCCCCCAGAATTGTACACAGATACTGCCACCAAAAGAAATCAGGGTGGAGGAGGAATGAGCGACAGACATCTTCAAAATGACACCTGTGCACTACAGTCACTTCTCTTTCTTGATAAGGATTTAAAAACATTTAAAGTATACAGTTTGTTATTTCATGGCAAATAAATTTGTGGTAAATCAAAGGAATTTTATGTCCATGTAACAGGTATGTAAGTCAATATACGGAGAAGAATTGCATATTGGACTGAGAAAGTTGAAGGTAAAAAGGACTTGGAGGGGCGCCTGGGTGGCTCAGTGGTTAAGCATCTGCCTTTGGCTCAGGTCATGATCCCGGTGTCCTGGGATTGATCCCCATGTTGGGCTCCCTCTCAGTGGGGAGGCTGCTTCTCCCTCTGCCTGCCTCTCCCCCTGCTTGTGCATGCACGCTTTCTCTCTCTCTCTCTTTCTGACAAATAAATAAATAAAAAATCTTAAAAAAAAAAGGACTTTGGAGTTTATCAAGGCCAAAGACCTCATTTTATAAGTTTGTGACAAAACTCGGACTAGAACTTGGGTCTTTTCCACTCCCCTAACTGTCCATAGCCTCAGTTGGGTATGGGATGGAAAAAAAATTGACCTGATATGTTTGAAATCTGCATATTACCTTCCTTTTGGGTATGGTCATAGCAAGGAGTCTTTGGGAGGCCTCTCTGACTACGTGTGGCACCTTCCTTATCTTTCCTCCCAATAAAACACCCATCCTCTCTTTTCTACTCCCAGCCACACTCAGAGGCACTCAGGCCAATATTGCTCGGGGCCAGTCTACACCTGAAAAATCAGATGAGGTGAATGTCCTAAAATCCAAACTAGCTGGCATGTGAATCAGGACAACATTGTCAGGTCAAGACTCAAACACTCTTAGAACTTTGGTTTGGTGACGGCTATGCATTGTATTTTCCCTTTGTCTTAAATATCTTGGTTTTTTCAAGGTTATTTGGGTAAAAATAGCATCTCTGCATTCTTGTCAGATTCTGGTGCATACTGTTCCTTTTAAAGTCCTAATCCCGTGACACCTGTTGAGTAGACTGGGGATTATGGCCTCTGAGAAGAAACAGCCCACTGGAGAATCTCAAACTATGAATTATGAACACGGACCTACCAAGGAAAAAAGACCCTGATTATTATTAATGAAAAACTGTTGCACAAAAATAAAACAACAACAAACAAACAAGGACAAGCACATAGAGGAGGAAAATTTTTATGAAATTAGAGTTTAAAGAATATTTAGGTCTCTGGTCTGGGAGAAAACGTAAGAAATTGGTGATAGTAGATGCCTCTGGAAAGAGGGATGGCTGGCTGGAGATCTAGGTAGGAGGGACACCTTTCAATTTTGGGACATGTCTTTGAAGCCTTACCAAAATAACGAAAGGAAAACAACAAAAGAAGTGAAGTGCTACAAAGAGTTCCTTTACCAGGAGCAAGCGTTTTGTTTTTATAACTTCCACTGTTTTTTAATGCTTCAAGCAAATTTTGGTGAATGAATTATAAAGACATCTCCCTTAGCCTTATTCTCTTGACTTGTTAAGTAATACTGGGCTTTCTTTGGCTAAAATTTCCATTGTTGCTACCCTTAAGGGATTTTTCCCCACTCAACACATCTTATCTCCGTTTTGTCTTGGTATTCGTTGATTTTTTTTTTTTAAGATTTTATTTATTTATTTGACAGAGATAGAGACAGCCAGTGAGAGAGGGAACACAAAGGGGGAGTGGGAGAGGAAGAAGCAGGCTCCTCGCGGAGGAGCCCGACGTGGGGCTCGATCCCATAACGCCAGGATCACGCCCTGAGCCGAAGGCAGACGCTCAACCGCTGTGCCACCCAGGAGCCCCGGTATTCGTTGATTTTTATGATGCTAAAGATTCAACACATAAATAACACTCCATTTTCCATCTTTCTAGTCTTCTTGCACAATATTTGATATTTGGAAAATAGCTCCCAACCCACCTTATTGTCATGACATTTCTCTTATCCTCTTAAAATGTGGTCATTCTATTAATGGACCATTTTACTCACCAAAAAGATGGATTGTTGTGCCGTTGGTTGGCTGTTTCAGTGTGTAATGGATTAAATCGGGGTTGGTAACTAAAGGTTTCACATTGGCATACAGGGAGATAGCAGTTCCCAGCGGGTGCAACTTAATGGAGATTTTTTTCCATTTTGAAAGGCATGTTTTTTGATGTTTCTGCCATGATTTTGCCTCCTCTGGAAATAATACCAGAATTGCCATTATTTGTGATGGGAGAGAGACGGTAGAAAGAAAGGATGTTGGCGTCAAGGTAAAGGTTTTGGCAGATCCAGTGCCATCTCATTGGTTACAAAGCCTTTCTGGAAAGCGTGCAATTATTCACCTTGCACAGCACAATTAAGTAAACAATTCATTTAGTCTCTCTATTGATACTCCGTTGCAGAGGGACTAGGGTGGCTCGGGAGATTGGAAATGCGAGCCGTAGCTTTTTCCCTCGACGTAGGTGGTTTGGATGTGTTCCTTAGGGTAGTGACCACATAGTGTCTCCATCTGATGGCTGTGCAGTGACCCGTGGGAAATAGATTGGTGGTTTCAGGCCCATGGAGAGGCGGTCACATCTCAACATCCAGGATCCCAGCTGGCAAAAATATGTGAGGATTATACTGACATGATTCTATTCAGTTTGTGCTTTAGTGAAATTTAGATGTTGAAAATCCTCCTTGCAGGAAAGTGAGCTTTAGAATATCTTCATAAAACTCTAAGTGAAGTTCTCCCAGGCTTCCACATCTGTCAGATGGTTAGCACACTTGGCCTGTTTATTTTGGCTTCGAGGCTTCGAGAATTTTTAGGGTCATAAGACTTCTCTCACATTTGTGAATGTCGAGGATAATATATCTACTCACAGCTAGTACAGACTTCCTGAAGAAACGTGGTACTTGGGTACAGGATTCTGTGATCAAGTTGTAGAAAATTGTCGCACATCTTGGTACTTTCAGACTGAATGAGGCTTCCTGAAATGAAACACATGTGCTTATAAATTATAAAGGTGTGCTTATAAAGTGCCATTCAGACTTAAGATATTTCTTAACCTAGGCCTGGGGGCCATGTTGATTGACCCACTGTTCTGCCCCCAAATTGTCACTTTGCAATTCTCATATTTAATAACCTTTTCTACACACAGGCGCACACACATACAAATTTACTACTTTTTTTTTTTTTTAATTTTTATTCATGTGACAGAGAGACACAGCCAGCGAGAGAGGGAACACAGGCAGGGGGAGTGGGAGAGGAAGAAGCAGGCTCCCAGCGGAGGAGCCCGATGTGGGGCTCGATCCCAGAATGCCGGGATCACGCCCTGAGCCGAAGGCAGACGCTTAACGACTGCGCCACCCAGGCGCCCCCAAATTTACTACTTCTATTACTTGTTCTAGTTAGAGGAAGGAATCCACGCTTGGGCCTCAGGTAGATAAGCTTTTCAAAACTGAATGCAATGCTAAATAAAAGGAAGATGTATGTGCAAAATCCTAGGGTGCCATAGTGGCCAATAACGTCTCCGTAACCCTGCAATACCGTAGAAAGTTGCCATTTGCCTAAGGATCCTTTGAAGACTCAGAGTTATGGCAGCGTTGAGCATGTAAGTATTAGTAAAACATGGGTAATAAAATTCTCTTTAGAGCTCGGGAGGAAGACATGGGCCTGGGCAGCGGGAAGGGTAGCCTCTTCTTTGCACCAACTCATCTATCCCTAATATTTTGTTGTGGTTTAAGGGTTTTCCTAAGGATTGGATGCCTCTTGGTGAGGACATCAGCTAGGTCTAAGATTTCTGGAATTTGATTTGTCAATGTCAGGCATCATGTTTCAGATGGAACGTGCTCACACCCCCTCCCTGCAGTCCCCAGCACCTCTATTTGTCCCTTTCCCACGTGTGTGACAAGTGGAAAAGATGGAGGAGGACACAGGTGAGTTAGTGTAGCAGAAGTTGGGCACCAGCCTCTATTACTAACCATGATTTGTGTCCTTGTGAGGAGCCGACCTCGTGGGGGCATTGCTGGAGGGCGGCCCGTGATTGGCCACCTGACGGACTACTTGCCTGGTGGGGTACATTACGTGTCAGATCAGTGCACGCCTACCAGTTCTGATCTCGGGAGTGGGGTGGAGTGGTGGGGTTGATGGATGGGTCCAATTAGTCCATGGAAGGGATATTCACCTAGTTGTAGTCAGTAATGGTATTTATTTCTCTATTTTAAAGATCATGATGGACTCTTATGCTCTTTTGGGTCCCTGTGGATAGTACTATGATGAGAATATTTTAAAAACTCCTTTGCTTTCTTGGCAGAAGAATTGAACACGCTGGAGAAAGGCATGGGAGAAATAGCAGGCGTGGACCTTTCCTCATCTCCCTTTCCCTTTTCTGCCCAGCCTGATGGTGCTGGAGGCCCACGAATCCCTTGGGTGTGGACAGAGCCACTATATGTAGGTCCTGAGAGAGTTTGGGGACGTGGTGGAGTTGAATTTGTGACAGCCCTCTTTGTTTATGACATACTTAAAATGCCAGGGTTTGCTTTATTTTGTGACTTGGTTAAAGTTTATTATTTGAACTTCAAGGTATCACTTAAATACAGAACTGAATTGGAAGAGGGTTAAGTTGGATCTTTTCATTGACAAGAAAATTAGCAAGTCATATATTCATCACGGAATTACAGAAACACAATGGGATTTGTTTTTAACTCCTTTGGTGAAGACCACACTAATTCCTTTTGCAAATTATTTGAGAAGAATCTTGTGGGAGTTTATAGAACTGATTCACTCGCTTTCAGGAAGACCGATTTGACTTTTCTCTCCTGAGGTTGGCAATAAATGCTTTTATTTAGTTTAGAGGAGAAAGGCTTTATAACCTCCTCTTTTCCATGACTCATAACTTTCTGAGCAGTCACATTGTGCTTTACAATGAGGGGTGTAATGAGAGTTTGGGGAAAAGTGTTACCTAAATTGAGGCAGCCATTTTGAGTGGAGAGCATGAAATAAAGAAAGAGGAGTAATTGATTTTTCCAAACTTCAAATCTGCAATGTGCCCAGGCCCTAAGAACTAACTTTCCTGTTAAGAGGGAAAAAAAATTGGTGGATATCTTAAACAAAATTAATTCTGGCTTTAAAGCTTTCATACAGACATTTTCAACTTGCATAGGCTGTCCATAATTTCAGGAAAAGTGGGTAGCTTCAGGCTAGATTGTTTTCTCTGTTGGTGGGTGTAAATGTATATGAAAGCTATTTGTTTCTCATGTAAAATTGGATCTGTTGACATAAGCATTTTTTTTTAAAGCTTGGAGATGTAAATCTGCATGAAAGACTTCACTCAAAGTTGTCCTCCTGAGAACTTGAATTTAGTCAAACATGTTGCTGTGAGATGAGTCACAATTTGAAATATTTTACATAGATTTCTCTCTGAATTTTGTATCAGAATGGTTTTGTAAAGGAGAGTTAAAAGTAAATGCCAGTAGATTGAGGAGCAAAATGGAAAGCCTCTAGTGTTGAAATGTCATATGGCAAGGGAATATTCCAGCTAAAATAATGATATTTTGTATTTATCATCTTCTCCCTTTTCATTTGTTACCTCTTTCAGAATTCACAGTCTGTTCCTATCTTCATATTGGAAAAGAACTAGAACTGGACTACTAGAAAACTATAAAATCTGATAAAATCTATCCTTAGACTTAGGAAATTAAAATATTAAAAATTTTCACACAGATTTCATTATCATTTATAGCTTAGTAAAGCAGAAGAGGCATCACATTCATATAAGGTCCAAATTTGCATATTTTCAACAACATAGTTGAGGCAAAATTTCGAGCTTTTCTTCTCTCCTCCCATCTGCCTGCCTGCCTGCCGTCTTTCCTTCCTACCTTTCCTTCCCTTCTTTCCCTGTCTTCCCTTCCAGCCCTTTCCCTCCCCCTCCTTCCCTTCCTTCTCTGCAGTAATATTTAGAGCCCTACCATTTAGTACCCCATAGCATATGTTTAGCAGGCTCTCTTCAAAACAGGATGCAAAATTTTATGCCCCTCCATAACCAGTTTGCATTCAAATGCTGAACCTCTCTATCAAGAATTGGAGGAGGGAGGAAAGGAAAATGTAAATACATGGCTATTAAGTACATGTCATCATTGTACCCATTTGTCATTGCTGCTTCATTCATATTTTGTCCTGTCAGGAGAACTGGATTCTAGCCTCGGTTCTGTCATTAACTGGCCCTTTAACTTTGGTCTTGGCTCCTCACCGTCTCTGAGTCACTCTTTTCTCATCTGTTAAAGTGGTTGGAACAGATGATCAATAAAGACCTTTTCTTGATTGTATGCATACTCTATAACTTCTCAGTCCTCTTTCTATGGGCATTTTAGTCTGTTTCCTGTCTGACTTCCCAGTTAATGGGGGATTTCACCCATGGCTGACAGGATGAAAAGTGAGAATTGAGTTCTGCAGAATTTTTCTCAAAGCAACTGGGAAGCTGCTTTCTCAAAGCCAGAGAGATGGCTCACATGGAAGTACATTGCTCACCAGGTTGTTAATCCAGATACACAGAAGTCATCCATGTAGAAGTCATTTCCCTCTCTCTCTCTCTCTCTCTCTCTCATTTTCTCTCCCCACCTCTTTATCACCACCCCATCCAATCTCACCTGTCATTTCTACTTCCTAAATATTTCTTGCCTCTGACTTCTGTGTCTGTTGACAATGCCCCAGATCAGACCACCATCATCTTTTCCCTAAATGACTGCAGCAGCCTCATAACTGATCTCCCTGCTGCCAGTCCTTCCCTATCCATTTCCCACACAATAGCCAGTGAGAGCTCATTTGATTCCACTCTCTGCCCCAGTAGTGGCCTTCTTGATTCCTATAGCATGCCAAGCTCTTCCTCTTGTCAGGAAACATGCTATTCCCTCTATCTGGAACGTTTTTCTTTCTTTCTTTCTTTCTTTCTTTCTTTCTTTCTTTCTTTCTTTCTTTCTTTCTTTCTCTCTCTCTCTCTCTCTCTCTCTCTCTTTCTTTCTTTCTTTCTTTCTTTCTTTCTTTCACATGCCTGGAACATTTTTCTTCACTTCTCAGCTTAAATATCACCTCTATAGAGAGACCTTCTTTGATTAAGCAATTGTCTTTACTGTCTATCACTTTTCTCTTTCCTTCTTGGCACTCATTATAGGTTGTAATATATGTATTTACATGTGTAAAGAGTGTCTTTACAAAAACTTAGGTGTACAGAGAGATGGAATGCTATTTCTCTATGGCTGAACCAAAGCCAGCTCATGAATTTCTCTCTAAATGATTTCCTCTCACCCTTCTTTTCTTCTCCCTTAAGGCAATTAAAATTCTGGAGGAGCTTAAGTGTTTTCTTCACATCAGGGATGAGATGTCCAGTTTGTGCTGTTTATCACTGATGGCCTCTACTTGATGTATATTGAGTTTTGAAGGGAATCTATAAATAATACTCCTCTTCCCCTCCCGAATTCTGGTCAGTTGAGCTGTAAGACAAAAGAAGGCATAGGGAGACTGAAATAGCACCACTATCATTATTAAAGCCAATGTTAGAGAACGCGTTTTATATTTGTGGGCAAGTGGATTTGCTCATCGCAGCTCTAGCCTGAGAACGCATTCTTAAAATAGTTGCCAACAGTTAATGCTGAGGTGGTTTTAATTAGAAAAGAACAGTGGTTGTCTTAATCTTTATTCTCCTGCATCTCTGCTTGTGGGAAGAGAAGCTTGGTCACGGTCTTGGTGAATTTTTACGATACAATTTCAGTTACTTCTTTTAAAGAAAAGTTCCAGAGCACTGAGTGTCCAGTCCTATTCAGCACTCTGAAATATTTGTTGAAAGAATTAAAGTGTTTGTTGTACATGGGCATTTTCCTAAATGAGTTCATTTAGTTTTAAAACAGAAATGTTGGGAAATAAGAATTATTTTGTAGATGTTTATTTGTGTGTGTGCGTGCACGTGCGCACGCACAGGCGCGCATGTGTGTCCCTTGGGGGACAGAAGTGCAACATTAGAGACAGGCATCCTCTAAGGTGGCCCTAAGTGATCCTTGCCTCCTGGTTTTCAAACCTTTGTGTAATTCCCTTCTGCCTGAGTGTAGGCTGGACCTGATGGTGACTCACGGGTAATGAATAGAATATGGCAAAAGTGATGAAAGGTCATTTCTGTGATCAGGTGACATAAGTACTGCAGCTTCTCTCTCTCTCCCCTGTCATTTTCTGTCTCTGAGGGAAGCTGGCTGCTACAGGATGAGCTGCCCCATGGAGAGACCCATGTAGCGAGGAACTGAGGGAGGGCTTTGGGTAACAGCCAAGAAGGAATGGAAACCTTTAGTCTAACAGCTCTTGAGGAACTAGATCTTGCCAACAACCAGGTGAATGTGGTTGGAAGTGGATCCCTCCCCACTTGACTTGAGTCTTCAGATGAGACCGCAGCCGCATTTGACAGTTTGGATGCAGCTTCTTGAGAGAACTTGAGCTAGAATCAAGCAGCTAAACTGTGCCCAGATTCCCCACCCAGAAACATCAAGGTAATAAATATTTGTTGTTTTAAGCTGCGAAGTTTTGGGGTCAGTCGTCACACTACAGTACATAACTAAGACATTATCTGTGTGAGGTAGGGATAACAGAATGTATCCTAGCCAGCGTCTAGTGGTAGAGAGAGAGCACTTGGGAGGTGCCCAGTACCTTATTGATACTTATTGCTATTAGTAAGTGATAGACAACCCAAATATCTGTTAAATTATTCTAGGAATTAATATTCTCATGTCGCCTTACAGGAAAATGAGGTCTTTTGGGGAGAAGGCAGACAATTGTAGAGGGGTACTTCTGTATCTTTTATCTGGGTTTATTGTTAAGTGCATATTTCTATATTAATTACTGTTCCTAAAGTGAGGAGGGAATGGAGGGGGATATAAACAATTACAGCACATCACAGGTGGTAGAATATTAAAAGTGATAGCTGCAGGAGGAAATCACATTGAAATATGGGCCAGAAAATCTGGCAGCAGAAAAGACAGCAAAACAAGTTTAGATGGACTTGGGATTTTGATGAGGTTAACAGATTTAAGTTGAGGAATAGTCCTCTAACAGTTTCCTGCCACTGCCATGTTTTGTTAATGCAGAATATTTTCATCATGTTCTTTTCCATTCTGCAGGGACTGAGAGAATCCCAGTATTATTGTATATAGCCTCTGAACTCAGATAATACATATGGGGTGGGAAAGCCTCGTAGTTGGGAGCATGGGCCTTGGAGTCAGATGGGCAGGGCTCTAGGATTCTGAGCTCCCCCATTCTACTCACTAGTCTTGTGACGTTTGACACACTGTTTAACATATCTGAGCCTCAGCGTCCTCAACTTTAAAATCATAATGGTATCCACTGAGAGGAATAGAAATCCATATAAAGATTTACCACAGTATTTTTCATATACCTGAACGGTAGCTGTCAGTTATTTTTATTTTTATTACAAGTACTGAACACCATGGCTGACACATAGTAGGCATGCAGTATCAATTTCCTGCCCCTTCTGTTTTTCCTCTACTTTCTCAAATCTAGCCCATATTTTTTGAATTCTATTTATTGATTATATATTCTCTAATTCAAGAAATATTTTGATGCAGAAAATCTTAAAAAGGCACACTGCTAGCTTAAAGCCTCTCTGCTTTCTCCTTTTATTCCTGAAGGTTTTATTGTTAGCAAAGCTTTCTGAGAGCTTTCAACCTAAATAGCTTGAAATCACTAGATAAGAGAAGATTTTTTCTTTAAGTTTAGAAATTAGGAGCCAGCTGAGCTAGAGGGGAGATATTTATCATGTCATTATTGTGTCTATGTGGGAACGAGTGCTGTTTTGTATATTCTCTATGAGTATCAACTTAGCAGGAAGGGCTGTAGTTGTCTGAAACTGGGGGCGGGGGGAAGACAAGAGAACTCAGTGCTGTATCAACAGGATGGAGTATTGTAAGAAAATTACATAAGGAAAATGAACAATAGGGGGTTGTTTTAGACAGAAGGCACAGGGGTTAACAAGGGTTAATCTACACTGCAATAAATTTTAATTTTTCCTGTTAAATAAACTTTAATTTCAATTTAACAAGTTTAACATTGCAACTATCAACAGGTTCTCAAAATAATTCTGCCTTTGTAAGCTGTTGCATTTAAAATAACTCCTTTGAAAGGAGTAATTTTTCATCTCAGCTCAATGCCTATGATTGAATTGAATTCATTACTCAGTTTCTAGGAATGTATTAAGCATATCAAAGACAAAAAAATTGTGGTATTGTCAAGGAGCTGAGAAGTGTACAAAATTCTCCAAGATCAGGTTTTCATGACATGTGAAGGAATGGGGGTAGGTGGGGATAGTTTAGGGTACTGAGCAGTGAAGAAGAGTTTAAAATTCAAAGTAAACCTAATATAAGGAAATAGCAGCTTGAAAGTGAAACCCAACAAAGTCGACAGTTGACTCAAGTCCCTTCAATTCTTCTTTAGTGTGGAAGTGATTTTGTTTGTTTTTAAATAAAACCTTATCCGTGGTCATGTTCAAGTGTCCACGGATTATCCCTAAGCAAAACCATTCGGGGTTCACTTCTTTGCTCCTTCATTCATTTGTTCACTGTTCATTTGACAAATATTAATGAGTACTTAGTATTTGGTAGGCCCTTTATTAAGCCCTGGGATACAGTGGTAAGCCATGCATGCCTAGGTTTTGGGAAATGCTGCCTTTTCTATTGAACCCCATCCCCCCTCTGCAGAAATATTCACAATGCCTGTTAGCACATTAAAGGCTCTGAGAAGTCCTGCAGTGAAGAAACCTGTTTAACCTTCTTCTTCGATACAATTTTTCATAGACCTTTATATCCTTAAGGGACTGTTCTTTCTGGAAACACACTGTGGAAAATCTAAGTTAAGATGAAATAGGCAGTGCAGAAGGACAGGATGACATTGGATAACAAGGCAAGTAAAACAGTGCTTTAATTCATACTTGTTGATTGCAGGGACTGTGTCGCCAAGCAGCTTGGCTCTCTACTTAATGAAGAGGAAGCATGTACTGCCTCAGTTTTGTCCACATCCTTTCTATTCTCCGTATTTGCACTGGCCACATTGTTCAATTTAGGACATAATACAAGTTCAACATGACCAGCAAGGTTTTTCAATTTGTTCACAATGGTCTTGGAGCTAGCTGTTTGCCAAAAGAAACCTCCTTACCATTCATGATGCTTCATTTGGGGAAAATAGATGAAAATGTTGAATATATGGTTAAATTGGATTCTTTTAAAACCATTCCAGTAAACCTATCATCTGAGAGAAGAGGTAATCAATCTTTGGATTGCCTTTTTTTGGAATTACATACTTTCATAAAGTTAAAATACCCCTCAAAAAAGTATATTTGTGTACTACAAAGAATTAATACATGGGGAGTAATGTAAGCACATGGTACTTTTAATTTCTTGATGGCCCCGGGGCACCGTTATCTGCTCTTTTCTGGGAAATCACTCATCATGTAGCTATTGGGGAAAGGGAGCACTTCGGCCCCTTTTCTGGGAGCAGTCCAATGCAGTATGGATATTAATTAAATTTATTAAACAAATAACACAGCGACTCGGGGAAGCAGGGGTCCATCTGCCAGTTCTGCAGACAGATCTCTGCAGAGACGCGAGCTGAATGGTAGTTAAAGCGAAGTTGCCGAGCTCAGCAGATGGGCTCTTGTCTCCAGTGGGGGAGATTTGGTGGCGGTCCAGCAACTCTTTCCCCCCTCCAGGTTTTTGTTCCTTGCAACTGTGATTGAAGAAGCCCTTCTCTGTCTTTTCCCAGCCTTGTGCCTCTCTCTCCCACCCCACCCCGCTTTGTTTATGTGAGCCATGTTTAAATCTGAGTGATTTGTTAGAGAGGCAAGTCCCGGCTGATCTCATTTTGTGTATGTGCTGTAAAGCTCAAGCAGAAGATAATTAGGAAAATGTAATCCCATTGACTTTGCACCCCACTTGTGTACATTGCAGCAACTCAGCCTCGTGCCCTGGAATAAAGTCTCTGAACGGATTTGAATTTAGTCAGCATTCCCATTCCCTGCCTTTGGTATTTCTTATTTTGAAGTTTAGATGCTTATGATTCTGAAAATCGTCCTTTAGATTGCCTTTAGACCTGCGTGCCTTTTAAAGCATGCAATTTAAGGATTCTTATCTGTTTGTTTTTTCCTTATATTTTCATATTCTGTTGGCAAGTGTCTAGGTCCTTAAATCCCAGTGTCTCCTTGCCATCTGGGATGAGAGGTCATCGGCAGTGTTAGATCTGCTGTGTCTTTTAGAGACCCTCCTCCCCACCTCCCGACCTACCTCTTCCATGAAAAAAGACAGTGAATTTGAAACCTTTCTGTAAGGAAGGACGACTTCACTTTCAGTCGATGATCGTCTCCCAGTATTTGATATACGTTTTGACAAAAGCCCACTTAGACAGAATTTAATGCTAGCACGTTAGATTAATGCAAATCACCCCCCCAACCCTTTATCTCTACCTGAATCTTGGCAAAAATTATTTTGTAGACCGCTCTGTCATTTCTGGCATTTCATGTCCCCTCACCTGAGACCACTGCCTTTCTCGGGGGGAAGGTGGGGGGCAGACAAAGCCTGCTAGGCAGATGGTGTGCTCTATTGATGGTAAAGTTTGGGACTAAATAGATACCGCCTTGGGCTGAGTCCTGAAATGCCCTTACCTTAGACAGAGAGGTCTGGTTCCGGCCAACCTGCCAGGGGGACACATTTGCAGAGATAAAGGTGCCTCTGTGGAATTAGAAACCCTTCCCGTCAGAGTGGGTTCCCTCCCTCGCCCCCACATTCTCTGCCAGCAGAGGTCTCTGTTGATTACAGAACCCAAAGAGAACCCTGCATGAATCTGGGGTTTTGATTATCCCCAGGTATACTCAGTTTTGTGGGAAGATGGGGGCCAAACATTTATTCCAGTTTGTAAGAAGAACCAACAAATGGATCTGTGCACCCAGAGCACAAAGAAATAGCACGCCGAGGCACTGTCCAGGCAGGACAGTCAGTTCCGTCTCTGCCGCTCAGGAAGGTGTTTGGCCAAGTCCATCCTTGACATTGGTCCGTGTTTGTGCTTTTTGCTACCCAACTTGAAACCCCAGTCTCATCGGGTTTAGCCGGGGGATGCAGTACTTTCGCTGCTGTTGCCAGTCCCTGCCCCTCACTGAGGTTCCAGCCCCCACCCCCGGCCATGCTAATATTCATAATAGGAAGGCTTCTGTTACTATGGCAAATTGTTGGAATGAGGTAGAGATTTTGTTTTTCATTAGAGCCCTGCCAGCGATTATTGTGAACTCTGAGAGTTATCGTTCCATCCCAGTTTCTTTATGGAATTTAAGAAGGCACAGCAAAAAAGACAGTCATGAAGTGGCTGGTGAAAAATGTTTGTTTACCAGCAAGTCATGGGTGAACTGCCGATTTATTTCTCTAATTTGTTGGGAGTCAGAATTGGCTGGGGGCAGGGGGAAGACTCTACATTTTGAATTCATAGGCTATTTACCAGTGTCGGCTCTGCTTCTCCTTCCACCCTGGTGTACCTGGACTAATTTTGTTCTCTGATTTAAATCGCAATCTAGTGGCTCTGGCATCTCAATTTAAGGGAAGATTGGATGTTGTTTTTCAAAGGGAATTGCAAGTGTTTTAGTCTTGTCTGAAAACAGATTGTGTCTTCTTTCCCAAGGATAAGCTTAGGAATTACATATAAATCTCAGGGTTTCATTCTTAGCAAAATGTTTTCAACCCTCTTGTCCACACATTAGTATAAATGAATAAAACAGAGAAAAAGCCAGAAAACACCCTGACAGACAGTGTGTGAATCTTTCTGATCTGCTTCCTCAGCCTGCCATTCTACTGAACACATTTTGTTTACTCTACGGCTTCTAATTGCTCTATTGCAGATTTTGTAGGCAGCATGACAACTTGGGAGTAAATGCATAAAAAAGCTTTTGATGGGGAACAGAAGTTAACACTCAATCTGCAAGGAACCAGAGAGCAGCTTGAAAAATAACAACTTATTTAAAAATTATCTGATTAGGGCAGGTATTTTTCAGATGTTCTCATTTATTTGGCCATGATGTACCTTTCTTCTAGGAACTCAAATGCAAACTTTAAAATTTTTCATTCGGGGGCTCCTCGCCTACTCCTTACTATCTATCATGCGTCTGACAAATATTTTGTCAAGAACCATGTTTGGGAAGATCACCACCAGCCTTATGTGGCAGTGTCTCAGAATTACATGCTGTAGCTCTTCAAAGCATGGACCTCACTGTGTAGGACAGGGACTGGGGAATGGTATCTCCAAGTGACACCCAGGCCTGGCAGCTTGTACCTGAAAAGACTGACATTTGACCTGTGCCTCAGAGGGCACAGTACAGCTCCTGAGAGAAAGTAAGGCTCATGGTCTTTGTCATCCTTAATGATCCTTCAGCTTGTTCCCATGGCTCGGTCTTATTTCTGGTACCATGTGTGGAGCTTTTCATAATCCTGGATACAATAAATATTGATTGATTGTTGATTAGATTTGCATTTGGTTTCCAGGAGCCAAGCAGAATAATCCAGCACACTATGTTTTGGCCTCTGGCCATCTGCGTCTTCTCGGGTCCAGGAATCCCTCCCTTATCTTTGCTGTGCTTCAGGAAACTGCCTTCAATTCTTCTGGTCTTGTCTTCTGAGGTCAAGCTGACAGAAGGGCCATCCTGGGGCTGTATGATTCTTTTGTTCTCACTGTACAGTATGTTTTAATTCAAATTCAGCATCTTGAGGTAGGAGGGGAATTTATAGATACGTAGCTCAGCTCCCTCCCAGTGGCAGCCATGATGGAGGGGTCATGCTGCTTATCCATTTGTAACTACAGAGAATTTATTCCTGCATTGTTGCAGTCTTTAATTTTGTGAGTTTTAAAATACTGTAGATGTTAGAAACTTATTCATTAAACTCATGAGTAGAAATCTCCATCTAAGGAAACCCAGACTTTGTTTTAAGAAGTGATGAAAATAAAATCACAATTCAGCTCACTGGTATCATGATATCCGTCTCTACATAATACGTCTTCAAGTCGGCTTACATATATTTAATGTTTATTTATGTATATATTTCCAAGTGTACTTATATTTAATGATTGCTAGCTACCATAGCTAGTTCCTGGGCTAAGCGCTTTACATATGTCTTACCATTTAATCTTTCCAACATATCAATATTCTTATTTTAAAGGTGAGAAAATTGAAGCAAGGAGATGCTAAGTAAGTTATCCAAAGTCTAAGGAATCTAAAATAATCTAATGTCACTAACAGCCGAGCCTGGATTTGAAACCAAGTCAGCTGACTCCCATATCCTTGTATTTAACTGCTCTGCTATATTGCTGGCCTATATTTCTCACTTCCTTAGCTCCAAAAGCAATCTGAGGCCTCTTCAAACAAAGGTGCACATAAAATAGCATAGTTTAAGCCGGAAGAAAAAGAGAAATCATGTGAGAACCCTTCAGATTCTTGGAGGCCGCAATCCCATTGTGT
Source organism: Ailuropoda melanoleuca (assembly GCF_002007445.2). Taxonomy (NCBI): domain Eukaryota; kingdom Metazoa; phylum Chordata; class Mammalia; order Carnivora; family Ursidae; genus Ailuropoda; species Ailuropoda melanoleuca. The sequence goes on along the minus strand of NC_048233.1, from coordinate 62,964,434 downwards.
TTAAATTTGTACTTTCTAAGTCAACGTTGCCAATTTCTTAAGCTTTCTACCTACTGGGGAGAAGGTGGGTTGCTACACTGGTAACTCTTTGGGGGCAGAGGCCTTGCCTTGCCACCACTGTGTTTCTGGTGCCTAGCCGACAGTGTTAAGATTGATCTGAAGGAGAGGGCTGGCTGGGGAAGACGAAGCTGGGTACATAGATTTGATTCAGGCTGCCGCTGCTGAGGCACACTCATTCATAGCAGGTGCTGGGTCAAGTTGGATGGCATTTGTGACTTGGGAACCCAAGGCAAAAATGGGATTGGGAGAGGAGGAGAGGTAGAATAAAATAATATTTATCTTTCTTATCTATTCTCCACTGTATGCTGTTTTGCATTTTTTGTATATATCACTGTAAACCACCTTGAATCCCTTTTAGAATGAGGCAGGATATAAATAAATGCTTATATATTTATACAGACACACATACATACACATAAAATATTAGACTGAATTGACCTGTTTAATGAAATCCTTTGTTGTCTGCTGAGATAGATAAAGAAAGGGTGGTGTCATCACCAGGAGGAGGCTAATGATTGCCAGATTCACAGACTAGGTGGGGAGGCATGAGCCAAGATGATGAGCAGGGGTGGGCTTTCCATGTGCTGTGGGAGCCATCCCTGCAGTCGTCCTGGGGAGCGCAACTTCCAGGCCTTTGCCATGCCGCTCGCCTTCCTCTGGAACTTGAGAGTTCCCCTGAAAACTGAATGCTGTACCTCAAATTCATGCAGAAAAAATAGACTTGTACTTTCTTTATATATTGCAAACAATTTTACTTCTATTCATGCAGCTGGAGACTGTATTTAAAAATAATCGCATACATCACCGTATGTCATATTGACCTTTAGTCAACTAAACCCCCTGGTTCTCATCAGAGACTCCCCTCAGATTAGTGCAGGTGACGTTTTACACCTAAATTCAGGACTTTGCATTCATTACTCCCATTTCGTAGATGTAGATGCAGGTCCAAGGAAGCTAAGTAAGTCTTCCTTGTCTTTTGCTCCTGCCTTTTTTCTCTTGCTTCTTCATTTTTATTTGTTTGCTCCCAGTCCGCAGAGCTATGCCTCTTTCTGTGGTTGATTCCATGTGTTCATGACCAGGTGGTAGCAGAGCACTGAATGATGGGGTTTGAGGGGATTTTCACAATATCTTCTCTGGGTGGAGAGTATTTGTAAAATAGGACAAACAACCTATATCGGGTGTCTCCCATACCGTCATTATGCTAAAATGATTGCCTGCCTTGCCCTGTCATCTTCATGTACTAGGTCTCCAGCCCCTGGAGGAAGGGGGAAGAAGGAAGAAACTCTGCACGGTTTGATCAGAACTCAACGGCCCAGTCATCACTGGCTGCTCTTGGCACACCCTTGCTTAGTTCTCCCTAGAGAAGGTTTGGGGGTGAGTGTGGTAGGCCTTTTCCACAGGGCGGCACTTTGGCTCCCCTTGTCTAATAACCAGTGTGGCTTGGCCATGTTCAGGATGTTGAAGTCAAGCAGTGAGGTTTTGTTGTGTTACAGACAAAGGTTTACTGCAGGAGCTCATGGTGCCCATCATTTATTTTCCATCAAGACAGAGAGTTGGTTCATGGGTGGCCCTTTACACTCCAAGTCAGGCTGGATAAGTCTCACTCAACATGAGAGTCTCTCAGATATCAGGACCTTTTGTTTATGAAGAAAAAACTTTGGGAGGTAAGAAAGGGTCTGATCAAAAAGATTCTTCCTTTGGATAGGTCACATTGCAAAGAAGAAATCATTTTTCTGTCTCCTATAAGCTCAAATAGACCAGGACTGCTGTTTCTCAGCTGGGGTGACTCAGGGAATAGGAGCATCTTGACTTAAATAATGAGTATAGCCCTTTTTATCTCTGACATCTGTGTTTTTCTCAGCCCTTACCAGGGGTCACTGGGGTGCAAAGACAAGCTTTGGTTCAGTTCTTCAGAACTTTTACTATTTGTAATACTTGTCAATGTTCATTCATTCATCAAATATTTGTTGAGTGCTTTCTGGAATCAGGACAAAATAAGAAAGCAACAGAAATGGGTCCCTGCCTTCAAAGAATCTCTGTCTAGAGGAGGAGACTGATATTAAAGAATCACAGTAACAATAGTATAATTACAAAAGTGGCAAATGATCTCAAAGAGAATGGACAGAGAGACCTCAGTTAGTCTAGTGGTTACGTGACAATTCCAGTAATCCCATCCATGAATGTGGACGTCCAGATGTGGGTTGGGGGCGGGATGGAGTGAAGAACCAGTGTGGGAGGGTGGTAGGGAACAAGATGTTGAATAATGTGGCAGTAACTATTTATAACGGCCATGAGTTGATACTTTTCATTTAATGCTCTTGTAGAGCTGGGATGTTTTAATCAAGTGGATATGTCACTTTTATAATCAAAAGATTTTAAAATAAAAACTAGAGAAGATGGATTGTTGGCTTATACACAGCATTTACTTCTTACAGTTGTGGAGGTTGAGAAATCCAAGATGAAGTTGGCAGCAGGTTGGTGTCTGGCTAGGGGTGGCTTCCTGGTTTATAGACAACTGTCTTCTCACTGTGTAAATGGTGGAAGGGGTGAGGAAGTGCCCTGGAGTCTCTTGTATAAGGACACTAATCCCATTTCATTAGACTCCACCCTCACGACCTAAGCACCTCCTAAGCTCCCAGCCTCCAGATACCATCATGTTGGGGATTGGGTTTCACCATATGAATTTTGGGGGGATAGAAACATTCAGTCTATAGCAATGTATGATGTGTAAATCTACTTATTCTTAGCCCAGTCCAAGAAGGGTGCCATTCTGGAGTGGAATCCTACTTTTCCTTAGGACATCTCAGGTCCCACTGTGAGTGAGGGTGTCAGCATCAACCCATATAATATGCTTAATTTATCTTTTAGTCTTGATATAAAAAAATAAACACAAATGGAAGTTCTTGTGTTTTCTTCCTGCCTCCCCATGCGTCTCATCTTTGGATCATCCTGGACAGATGCTTGATACATATGCCACACTTTGGAGATCACTGGACTAGAGGACAGGAAGATTGTTTGGGGATACGAACGGCAAACAGAGTAAAACATCATTTTAAAAATGTAGGGGTAGAAGTGACTGATTCTCTGTGGAGCAGGTGAAGAGCTTGTTTCTTTCATTTGTTCATTCAACGAACAATACATTGAGCAATTCCTGCCAAGTGCTGTATTATACGCTGGGGAGAAAAAGATAATTCACTTAGTCCCTGCCCCTGGGGAGCTCCCAGCTTAATGAGGAAGACTGAAATGCAAATGAGAAACTGCAGAATAGTGTATGGAAAGAGGTAGTACAAAATGTTCAGAGGACCTCACCTTCTGTGTGTCTTTGTTCCTTTTTTAATGGACTCTACTCTGACCACTGCTTTCAATGGCAGTGCCTCTTGCAAACAGCCTTCCCCCCATACAGGAGATGTTACAGTAGGCATTACCCTACTGTATCTTTTTTTATGCCACTTATCACCTTATAACATTCTCTATAATTACTTATTATTACTTACGGGAACTTAGTAAACATTTGAGAGTGGGTCGGTGGACTATTCATTCCTTATATTCATGGGGCAGAATGAGGTGTTTAGGTCATGGGTCATGATAAGCATGTACAGGGTTTAGACACATTGATGTTTCACTGTCTTTACTCAAAAGCAGAGTTAAATGAACATGACCCATTCCATTACTTAATAAGTTGCTAAACATTTCCTTTGTGCTAAACAGTATTGATGGAAATATTAACTCAGCAGTAGAATCACAGAAAAGATGCAGTTGTTCTAGTGACCCCTAGGACTGAACGCACCAGGTACTGTGTTCCTCTTCCATGCTGACACTTCGGGATGCAATGTAAGAAAGAGAGGTGGTTAGGTTGGGATGATAATAACAGTGTCAAGGTTATAATGTGATGCCTGAAACCGACCAATTAGTGCCATGCAGGGAAAGGGCTTGCCTTTTCATTCTAGACAGCCCTGGAATGTTGAAAATGACATAGGATGGATAGGAGGAAGGACAGCTCCTCGCTCCTAGAAAGGTCCTTGAAACTCATGCCCTATTGGTGGTTCATTTTAGCTCAGCTAAAATTTGCATCTTGGTGTATCAGGCGCTGTGCTAAGTGCTTTCCACTGATCATCTCACTGAATATGGGTAACAGCAATGTAGGTGTTATTTCCCCTATTATTTATTCATTTATGAGGGTTAGAGAAGTGAAGAATCTTGTCTAGGTTCCCTTGAAGCACAAATGGTGGAGTTGGGACTCGAATCTCTGTCTCTTTCACCCTGAATTGGTAGTTGCGTTTTTGCTCGACAATACAGCTAGACTGTGCTTCTGTCTTTGTTAATAAAGGAGAACCATTTTCTTAACATGCATTAGAGAAGTTTGAATTCCTGTAAGACACAGATGTGTGTTTTCTTTCTTAGTATCCCGTGTCTAATGACAATGAAATGATAGCATAATCATTTGTGAAGGTGACTCGGACAACCGCCCATCCGGTGACCTCAGCAACAGACTGTTCTCTTGCTCTTCTGTTTGTTCATTAAAACAAGCTTTAAAAAAACTGCATATATTCATTTAAATACTGACTTCATAGGGTAGGAAGAAGTGACATATCTAAGTTATCAATTTTACTTGTCTCACGATGTTTTGTCCTGTGAGTTTGGGTACAGGATGCATAATTTATGTGTCATAGAGCTAAAATAATTTTTTAAAGTTTCTAGTTTCAGGTAAATATATTTTATAATAAAACATGAACTTAAAAAAATCAATGAAATGATCATTTGGGTAATAGGCTGGATTGAAGATACCCACAGGATTACTGTAGTTGATTACTGTAGTTGAAATTGTTCCTGGAGCGTGAATCAAGCATTTTGGTCCAAACCATCTGATACTCCTAAAAAGCCTGGGCATCAGCCTGGGCTGAAAGTTTGATTCTTATACAATCCCTTAGCTTTATACTATTACATGGCCTGGCCTGGCTCCCACCCGGACTGGATATTAGCTACACGTTGGCTTTTGGTCTTACCAGGGACTGGGGAAAATAGGGTGAATTGCTTATGCAAATTTATCACCACCTCCCAAAAGGAGAGCACACGGCTCCCCCTCCAAGCATGTACCCTTTTCATAAATTCAACGACTATTTTTAGAGAGTGACACCAGAAAATTTAAAAATTTATATCATGTGCTAGAATTTGGCCTTTGTTTACTTAAACATTATTCAACCTGAGTATAAAATACACTGCTGGGGCCCTTTAAAACATTTTTTTTTGGTTAGGTTTTTAATTCAACTATAAAGACAATTCAAGTGAGAAACTTCAGTGCGTTGATTTTCTTCTTTGCGTCATTGCACTGTAATTAGCTGAGTTGCGTTTTAAAGGCAGCACAAGCACATCTTTCTTGTCTGTTTATGTCAGAAAAAAATGGCTAATGAGCACTTATCAAAAAGATGAACATTTTTTCATTAGATTAAGTAAAATCAAAAGAGATTTATAATGTACTATTATGTTTCAGCTTGGAATAAATTTAGGAATATAGCTGATATATTCACAGCTTCTTGAGAATTTCTTTGCATGGCAGGATCCTCCTTCCCCACCAGCTTGGGCCTCAGGGAAGTGCCCGTTTGTGGCAACTGGCTTTGTGAAGTCAAGGCACATTCCCAAAGGTTGGGGAATGCCCTGAATATTGTTCTTAAAATCTGAGTATCTGTGAAACAGGTGTCAAAATTGATTTCCTTTGGATGGGCTCGTGTTCTTTGCTACTTCACAATACACTTCTCCAAAATTGTTTGAAGAAAGGATTTCCCTCTACTTTCCACTAGTGGTTGGTCAAAATGCCACCTGGTACTCAGTATCACGCAGAGCATTCTCTTGTCTTGAGATTTTTGTGTGTGTTCAAGTGAATGAATATTAGTAGCCTCTGTGTTCCCCGAAGGTACAGGCAATGAAGGTTGATTCCTCAGGAAAGTTTAATGTAGAAATGTACAAGTTTAAGAACCTTCTCCTTGTAAATGTCACCTAGATGGCAGGTTATTTTCAGGTCATCAAAGATTCTAGGACATTACTTTCTTTTTTACTATGTGAGAGTTCAAATCTGTTTTTCTCAGTGTCTGCCTGGGGCTGTATGTGCATATGCACAAAACAAGGCTTTATATGGATAAAGAAGAACTTAACTTTCTCAAGTTTTTTGAGTTAACATAGGGTAAATGGACAAGAGATAAATTCTGTGTATAAAGAAAGTGAAAAATCAACTGCTCTGGACCCTAGAGACTTAATATAATCACATGACTTCTGTCCACCTAGCATACTTTTTGGGAAAACATTTTAATTGAAGTACAGCACATTCATAAATGAAAGAGGCTCGATAAGTTTCTACAGAGTAATATACCCATGTAAACACCATCCAGACCAAGTTGTAGAACATTAGTAACCCTGCAAAAGCATTCTTTATACCTCTCCCCAGTCATTATCAAAAGTAGTAATCATTCTGATTTCTGTCATTGTAGCTGATTCTGATGTTTTGGAACTTTATACGAGTGCAGTCATACAGCAAGTACTCTTTTGTGTTTCGCTTCTTTTCCTCAAAATTATTTCTGTAAGATATATTAATGTGATTATGTGTGTCAGAAAGTCATTTTTCATTGTTGGGTAGTACTCCATCCCATGAATCTACCAGTGTTTATCCATCCTACTATTTGTTTTGTTTCCCATTTGGGGCTATGTGAACAATGCTGCTGTAGATATTCTTGTATGTGTCTTTTGGTGACATATGTATGCATTTCTGTTGGATATATGCAAAGGAGTGGAATTGCTGGATCACAGGATATGTACTTGTACAATTTCAGTAGCTACTGGGAAATAGATTTCTGAGTTGTAGCTACCATTCACACTCCCACCGGGAGAGTGTTAAATTCTAATTGCTCTACATACTCACCAACAAAATATAAGTTTAGCCATTCTGAGGGGTTTAAAAGTGAAGTCATTGTGGTTATCGTTGCATTTTCTTGATAGTTAATGATGGTTAGCACCTTTTATTATGTTTATTGGCCATTTGGATATCCTCTTTCATTATGTGCCTATTTAAGTCTTTTGCTTATTTAAAAAAGTTTGAGTTGTCCATTTTTTTCCCATTGATTTTTAGAAGTTCTCTGTATATTTTGGATATGAATTCTTTGCTGGACATGTGTATTGCATACCTTACTGGTATCTTTTGATAAACATAAGTTCTTAATTTTGAAGAAGTTATATTTATTAATCTTTTCTTTTTATGGTAAGTGATTTTTATGTCCTGTATTCAGAAATTATTTCACTCACCCCAACATTGGGAATATAGCCTGTGTTACTTTCCAGAAGTATTATTATTCTTCCTTTTACATTTAGATCTGTAATTCATGTGGAATTGATATGTATGCATGCTTTGAGGTGGGTTAAAGTTTCATTGAAAAAATGTCAGTTTTCCCCCATTGCATTGAGTAGCACTTTTTTCATAAATTAGGTGGTCTTATATGCATTCATATAAGGGGTCTACTTATATGACCTATGAGGGTCTACTTTCTAGACCCTCCATTCTGTTTCATTGATTTATTTGTCTATCCTATGTCAATATCACTATTTTAATTACCCTACACTTTATCATATGTCTTGATATTTGATAATGTAAATTCTTTAACTTTATTCTTTTTCATGGGTTTTTTGTTGTTTTTTTTTTTTGACTATTCTAGCTCTTTTGCCTTTGCATGTAAAAATTTAGGATCAGTTTATTAATTTTTATAGAAAAGCCAGCTCAGGTTTCGATTGGGTAAGGTCAATGGGGAGAACTGACATCTTTGCAATGTTCAGTCTTCTAATCCATGGACATAGTATATCCCTCCATTTTTGTAGCTCTTCCTCAATTTCTTTCAGCAGTGCCTTGTAGTTTTCAACGTATGGGTCTTACACATTTTTTGTTAGCTTTGTTCCTAGGTATCTGGTATTTTTGATGCTGGGGATTCTTAGATAGCTTACATTATAGTAATGTGAATGATATTGTTTTAAAATTTAATTTTCCAGTTCAGTGTTAGTATATAGAAATATAGCTGATTTTTAAGTATGATGTCTATATCCCGTGACTTCTAAATTCACTTTTTAATCAATAGTTTATTTGTAGATTATTTTGAATATTTTATCTATATAATCATATCATCGGTGATCAATGACACATTTTTCTTTTAAAAATTAAAAAAATAATTTTAATAATTTTAATTTCTTTTCTTTGGACCACCATGCTTAATAGAAGTACAATGATGATAATGTTTAATAGTACATTAAACATTACAATGCTTAATAGAAGTCATGATTTCAGATACCCTGTTTTAGTCCCAATCTCAGGGGAAAAGGAAGTTTCCTTCTATTTCTAGTTTATCAGGATTTTTGAACATCATGAACAGGCATTGAATCTCATTAACTGCTTTTTTGGGGGCATCTATTTAATGACTGTATAATTTTTCTTAGTTAATGGGGTAAATTATATAGATTGATTTTCAAATGTTAAACTAGCCTTGTATTACTGTTATAAATTAACTTGGTTGAAATCTTCTTTTTCTGTCTCATAGGATTTGTTCTGCTAATATTTTTATTTGATTTTGTCAGATTTTTTTCATCTATGTTTATGAGAGAGATTGGCTTACACTTTTCCTTTCTGGTAATAATTATTTTTTGGTAAGTTTTAGTATGGGCCTCATAAAATGAGTTCAGAAGTGATTTTATTTAATCCACTCTATGAAATAGTTTATATAAGATTTGTGTTGGTTCTTTTTGAGATGTTTAAAGAATTCACTGATGAAGCAATTTGGGCCTGAAGTTTTCTTTATGAGTAGACTTTAAATTACAGATTCTTAATTTTAATGGACATAAGACTGTCTGAGTTATCTATTTTTTCTTGTGTCACTTTTGGTAAGCTAGTATTTAAAAAAAGTTATCTGTCCTTTTCATCAAAATTATCAGATTTATTGGTATAAAGTTATGTATAATGTCTCTTGTCTTTTTAATGCCTATAAGATCTGTAATGATGTTCTTTTTTCCTTTATAATATTACTGGCATTTTATCAATTCTTTTTTTTTATTTAAAGAGCCAACTTTTGGTTTTGTTGTATTCGTCCATTACAGGGATTGGCAAAATATGGCTCCTGGTCAGATCTACCCATCATCTGTTTTTGTAAATATAGTTTTATTGGAATACAGCCAAATCCATTCATTTATGTATCGTCTGTGCTTGCTTTTGTACTACAATGGCAGAATTGAATAGTTGTGACAGATCATGTAGTCCACAAGGTCTGAAATATTTACCCTTTGTCCCTTTACAGAAAAAGTTTACTGACCTGTGCTCTACTATACTTTTTTCTTAGTTAATTAATTTTTGTCCTTATCTTTTATTATTGCTCTTATACTTTCTTTGAGTTTAATTTGCTGTTCTTTTTCACACTTCTTGAGATGGATCCTTAGATCATTGATCTTTCATTCTTAGATTTTCATTTAATTACTGTATTTTCTCTAAGTGCAGATGAGCTGTATCCCACAAGTTTTTATATATTGTATTAGCATTATTATTCTGTTGAAAATGTGTTATTATTTCTATTGTGATTTCTTAACTCATAGGTTATTTACAACTTTATTCATTGATTTCCAGACATTTGAGGATTTTCAAAGCTTTTTCCTTGTTATTGGTTTTTATTTTAATTCCACTGTGGTGAGGGAGCATACTCTGATATTAATTCTTTGAAATTTGTTGAGACTTGTTTTATGGCCTGGTATATATTTATTTTAGTAACTGTTCCATAGATAATTGAAAATAAAGTATATCCTATAATCATTGGGTGCTATGTTAAGTTTGCTGATCACATTTTTCTAATTTTCTATATTTTAACTAATTTATTTTCTGCTTGTTCTTTTAGCTACTGAGAGAGGTATGTTAAAGCTGTCCACTGGGATTGGGAATTTGTCTGTTACTTCTTTGGTTTTGTTAGCTTTTGCTACATTTGAGACTGTATTATGAGATCTTCATGTTGAATTGACCTTCTGTCTTTACCAAAAATTTCTCTTTATATGTAGCAATACTTCTTGCCTTAAAATCTATATTATCTGTTTTTAGTACATTTACACCAGTCTTTTTTTGGATTAACGTTTATATGTTTTCCATCTCTTTTACTCTGAGCTTTTCTGTGTCCTTACAAATGTAAGTAATGTGTAGCTGGGTTTACAAAAAATCCGTTTTGACAATCTTTGTCTATTATTTGGAGTATTTAGTTACAACTAATGTAATTATTGTTATTTTTTTTCTCAAGTCTACTACCTTACTTTGTTTTTTGTTTGTCTCATCTGTGTTTTGGTCATTTCACCCTACATATTTCCTTCTTTTGGATTTAAAAATATTTTTGGGGCGCCTGGGTGGCACAGCGGTTAAGCGTCTGCCTTCGGCTCAGGGCGTGATCCCGGCGTTACGGGATCGAGCCCCACATCAGGCTCCTCTGCTGTGAGCCTGCTTCTTCCTCTCCCACTCCCCCTGCTGTGTTCCCTCTCTCGCTGGCTGTCTCTATCTCTGTCGAATAAATAAATAAAATCTTTAAAAAAAAATATATTTTTTCATTGCCTAGTTTCCCTTTTGTTAATTAAATATTCATTTTCTGTTATTTTTGTGATTATCCTAGAGGTTACAACATGCANTATTTTTTCATTGCTTAGTTTCCCTTTTGTTAATTAAATATTCATTTTCTGTTATTTTTGTGATTATCCTAGAGGTTACAACATGCATGCTGGACTTACAGTCAACCTTAAATTAGGATTGTTACCACTTACTGAAGAATGCGAGGACCTTAGAACACTATTACTGAATTTTCTCTACGATCCCTTTGCTACTGCTATGGAATATTTTTTTTTTAAAGATTTTATTTATTTATTCGACAGAGATAGAGACAGCCAGTGAGAGAGGGAACACAAGCAGGGGGAGTGGGAGAGGAAGAAGCAGGCTCATAGCAGAAGAGCCTGATGTGGGGCTCGATCCCACAACGCCGGGATCATGCCCTGAGCCGAAGGCAGACGCTTAACCTCTGTGCCACCCAGGCACCCCATGCTATGGAATATTTTAAATATCTATCTATATCTATGTATTTATGTTATATATACATCTTAAATACCACAAGACATTATTAATATTATTGTTTAAGGAGTCAGTATTAATTTAAATTTACCCACTTATTTACTCTTTCCACTGCTCTTCATTCTTTTCTGCATTATCGTGCTTTCATTGAGGATCATTTTCCTCCTGCTTAAAGAGTACCCTTCTGCATTTCTTTTAGTGTAGGTCTGCTGGGATGAATTCTCTCAGGTTTTGTTAAAATGGCTATTTATTTAGATTTCATTTTTGAAGGATATTTTCTCTGGGTATAGGATTCTAGCTTTGCAATTATTTACTTTAAGAACTTTAACAGTGCCATTCTTTTGTCTTCTGTTTTCCATTGTTTCCATTGAATAAGTCAGCTTAGTATTGTTGCTTTGAAAGTAAAATGTCTTTTCTTCTTTTCTTCAAGATTCTCTTTGTCTTTGTCTTTGGTTTGCAGCATTTTGTTATGGTTGCTTTTCTTTAATTTAACCAACTTAGAGTCAATGATTCTTGGATCTATGGCTCCATGTCTTTCAGTTTGGGAAAATTTTCTTTTTTTTTTTTAAATGATTTTTTATTATATTATGTTAGTCACCATACAGTACATCCCCGGATTCCGTTGTAAAGTTAGATGCTTCATTAGTTGCATATAACACCCAGTGCACCGTGCAATACGTGCCCTCCTTACTACCCATCACTGGTCTATCCCAATCCCCCACCCCCCTCCCCTCTGAGGCCCTCAGTTTGTTTCTCATAGTCTATAGTCTCTCATGTTTCATTCCCCCTTCTGATTACCCCCCCTTTCTTTATCCCTTTCTTCCCCTACCGATCTATTTTCTGTCAGTATCTCTTCAAATATTGCTTCTTACCCATTATCTGCCTCCTGTTTATCTAGAACTTTAATTACAACAATTACATCACTTTAAAAACAAAGTGCTGTCCTATATGTGTTGGTTATGGTTGTTCGTATTTTAAATCTTTTTATCTGTGTTTCAATCTGAATATTTAGACTGACCTATGTTCCAGTTAATTAATTTTTTCTTCTACTGTGACTAATCTATTGTTTAACCTACCTACTGAATTCATAATATAATGATTATATTTCATAGATTCCAGTGCTCTGGTAAAAATAGTCAGTTTTTTTTTTAATCTGTCTTTTGAACATATGAATGATAGTTTTTTGGGGACAACTTTAATTTTTTAATTTCAAATTTACAGAAGACTTGTAAGAATGGTGGAAAGCATTACTGTATATCTTCTAGCTAGAGTCTCAAATGTGTTACATTTTTCCCCCATTTGCTTTATCATCCTCTCCTCCATGCACAGGTGTTCTCCCCTGCCATGTTCACACACATTATTTCTTTCTGAACCATTTGAGAGAATATTACAGATGTATTTCTAAATTATTCAGATGTGTTTACTAAAAACAAGGAATTTATCTTACATAACCGCAGTACAACTATCAAAATTAGGAAGCTTAATATTGATACAATACTGTTGTGTGATCTACAATCTAAATTCAGATTTTATTGGTTATTCCAGTAATGTCCCTTATAGATGCATTTTCTTCCCCAGTGATCTAGGATCATGCATTACAATTAGTTGGCAGGGCTATTTAGTCTCTTTTAATGAAATAATTCTTCCACCCTTATTTGTCCTTCATGATCTTGATATTTTTAAGAGTATAGAACAATTACTTTCTAGAATGTTCTTTAATTTTGTTTTTTTCTGGTGTTCCATCATGATTAGATTCAGATAATGTATTGTTGCCAGAAATAACACAGAAGTGATATTGTGTCTGTCTTAGTCTGTTGGTTTGTTATTGGTGTTATTGACTTGGATAACTTGGTAAAATCATACTGTCTTTGTGTGTGATCAACCATAAAGTTGCTGTTATTGATTTGTAATGAGTGAGTAATTTGTGGGAGAAATATTTGGGGGCCATATAAATACTATGTTCCTTGCCAAACTTGTAACTAGTATATTTTAGCATCCATCAATGATTCTTTTTTTTTTTTTTTAAAGATTTTATTTATTTATTCAACAGAGATAGAGACAGCCAGTGAGAGAGGGAACACAAGCAGAGGGAGTGGGAGAGGAAGAAGCAGGCTCATAGCAGAAGATCCTGATGTGGGGCTCGATCCCAGAATGCCGGGATCATGCCCTGAGCCAAAGGCAGATGCTTAACCGCTGTGCCACCCAGGCGCCCCCCCATCAATGATTCTTGACTGAATTAATTATTACTATGAAATTAGCAAAATGATGGTTTTCTAAATCTATTATCCTTTCTACATTTATTACTTGGCATACTTTAGTAAAGAATAACTTTTCCTTCAACCCCATTTATTAATTTTGCAGACTTAAGAATTATTATTTAATTGAGAAGGTCATAATACATCGATCTAATTTTTTTAGAGAGGGGAGGGGCAGGAGGAGAGGGAGAGAGAGAGTCCCAAGCAGGCTCCACACCTAGCATGGAGCCCGTTGCAGGGCTCAATCTCACAACCCTGAGATCATGACCCAAGCCAAAATCTAGAGTCAGACACCCAACCAACTGAACACCCAGGCACCCCTCATTGATTTCATTTTTAAATCTAATGCTCAAATATTCCAGATTTGGCCATTTCAGACCCCCTTAGGCAGGCATCCATGAACTTTTGCCATCTTCTTTGAACATTTCTTTACTTGCTGGCACAACAAGATGTTCCGGGATCATCTTATTTTATCTGCTTCAACATTGGAATCAGTCATTTCTTTAAGGCATTCTCCTTTCTTTTAGTGAAGAAAGGTGTTTAGAACCTAAGATCTGGACACTTCAGTAGCATCATTTTGCTGCTGGAGTGCCATCATGTCTAGGTTCAATGGGGATAAGAAATTTCTATTTCTGTCTCTAATCTGTGAGTTCATATTGATACTCCGAAATTTAATCTAACACCAGAAGGTTCATTTTAGTTTTTCCCCTTTCTATTTGTAAATCCTTTCTCCAAGTGAGAAACCTGTCTCACATTATCCTCCGCATATCTACTCATTTTCCCAGTCTTAGATTCACAGAAAGCAGTTTCAGAATTTCTAACCCTACCACTATTAAAAACATGTGCACTAGCCAGTGTTTAGTATTTGTTAAAACATTTTTGTCTTTAGACTCAGGGTATATAGTCAAAACTCTGTGTTCAAAAGCAATTATTTTTCTCTTCAGTGTGATTGTTATTTATTTGAAATATAGTTGGACTCATTTGTTTCTGTTTATATTCCATTTTATATTTCTTTCCCTTCCATCATTGTTAATTTCATCATCACTATCATCATCACCATTATCTTATGTGAGTATGGAACATTAACATGGTCCCCAAATCCAAAATTACACAAAAAGCTATATTCAGAGGAGTATTATTTCCCCTTCTTCACCCCACCCACCTTGTTAATGCACCTCATTAGTTTCAGGTTCAACTTTCCTGAGTGTTCTTTTGTAAATATAAATAAATAATTATCCTATTAAAGCGTCAGCCTGAGAGATATGCATCTAATGTAACACACCCAGCAGTGTGCTGGGAAAGTCTCTGGGGATGGGGACTGGCTGGTGCCATCTTTACACGCTCCCTTCGCCGCGCTCTAGAGCACCAGCAGTGCCTGGAAGGGAGCTTTTCCGTGTTTGGTGCCCTGGGTTTTTGCAGCTGCTGCCCAGAGGACACCCCGTGATCACCTGGCTGCAGTAGCCAGGGATGGGGTAGGGGCTTGCATTCCTGGGTCCCAGGAGACTCTGACAGTCTGAGAAGCAGTTCTTGGCAGGGTGCCACCCCCAGGGCATTACACAGAAAGCAGATTGAAGCACTCCCACCCCCGCCCACCCCCCGTCCTGTGACTTTTGCCTGGCCTGGAGCTTCGGTCTGAGGAGCAGGCTTCAGGTCTGGCAGACATCTAGCGGCCTATAGAGCTGCTTTCAAGGAATACAGGCTGTGGATCCCATCTGACTGCTCTCCCTCTGCCTTGCTTCAGCTAGCCAGTATCTCCCAAAAAAGAGCCTATTTTCTCTTCTTTCTCATACAAAAGTAGCATACTATATATGCTTTCTTGCACTTTGCTTATTTTGACTGACTGCAAATACATCCTGGAAATCACTCCCTATCACAGCGTCTGTAGTTGTTATTTACAGCTGTGTAGTGTACCACCATGTGCCTGTACATAGTTTATTCTCCCAGTCTTCTATGTTTGGTTTATCCCAATATTTTTTCAATAACAAGTAATGATGTTCCTTGTTCATATGTATTTTTGTATTCTTGAAGATGTACCTTCAAGGTAAAAATTCTTAGATATGAGTCAAAAGGTAAACTTACTTGTGATTTTATTGGATATTGTGAGATTCTCCTCCCATAGATGTGGGGGACGTTCCCACCCGCAGTGTGTAAGAGTGTTTCTTTCCTTATGGTCCTGTCAAGAGAATGTGCTGTCAAGCTTTGTATTTTTACCAAATTTCATCATTGAGAAACAGTAACACAGCATAGTTATAATTTCTCTTATGATTGAAGTCCATCTTTTCATATGTTTAAAGGTCATTTAAAAACATTTGTGAATTATCTCTTTGCGACTTTCACGTATTTTTCTGTTGGGTTCTTAAAAATCTTAACCCCCTCAGTTTTAGAGTTCTTTACGTATTAGGGATGGATATTAGCCCTTTATCTCTGAAATCTGGTAATCATGGTCGTTTTAAAATTTGTGTGAGTCTCTGAGTCTCTTTATTGTCTTTTTTTAAAAAATAATTTTGGGTTTTGGTCATTTGTTCCTCTTTCCTGGTAGGCCTGGTTGGTTTTGATTAAATGCCAGACTTTGTGTATGAAACGTTGCAGAGGTTGTAGGTGGTGTTATTTTCCTCTAGAAATGATTTTGTTTCCCACTGGCTGACAGATGATATTTGGGTAAATAAGCTTGATCAAGGCTGGTCAATTTAAGGTTTGTCCTCCCTGTAAGGGAGTAGTTCTTCTCGGGTTGAACTTGAAAGTCTAGCATATTTGCCCTCCTCCTCAGCAGCCCTGAAAGCTGATTTGTGTGTCCCCAGCACAGTGAGACTCCTATTTTCTCCTTAGGTTTTTAGCCTTGTAGTCCGTTGCTTTCCTTGGGTTTGTCTGTCTCCTCAGAGCACCTGCTGTGTGGGAGACGCAGATGCCCCGAGGGGAACCTGCACCCCCAGGCTTACTTCTCTGCAGCTCATGCTCCAGGATGTTGGCCTGTCACTTTTTGACCCCTCTTCCAACCTGACAAGACCACCAGGAGCTGTAGGCTGCTGCCGTCTCGCAGGCTTTATTCCCCACAAATACCTGGATGAGAAGCAGCGGTGGCAAGAGCCGGGCTCCCTTGAGTGCGTCCCCACGGCTGCAGCCTGGAAAGTCCTGCTGCCTTGACTATTTGCTCCTAGCCTCAAGCAGCTCTTCTTTTACATTCCATCTATCTTTGATCGCAGCTCTCAAACAGAGGGGTTATTCTGATACTGGTTGTTCTATCATAGCTGGTGACACGAGTCATCTCTCCACTTAGCACGTTTCATTGAATTTGTATGGAAATGAGAGAACACAGTCAAATCGACAAAGCATTTTAAAATTGACAAGGAAATTGGCCTGCTCATACGCCGCTGGGGAGGGTAGACTTGGGTACCACCGTTCTGGAGGGCACCGATGTATATAAAAATCTTTAACAAATCATTTGCCCTTGGACTCAGCAATTCTGCTTCTAGGTGTTTAGCCTAAGAAAATAATCGCAGATGTGTGGGAAGATTTATTTACAAAGATTCTAATCCCAGTCAATAAAACTGGAGTCAGAATCCTAAGTATGCAACAATAGAGGATTTGATGAACCGTGGTGCTTCAATACAATGGAATGTTATGGAATTCGACATTACAATGATGTAGAAGGATATGTACACGTGCTAATGATCTGTTGTTAAGCACAGAAATAATCACCAGCATGTGCAGTACGGTCCAATTCAAGAATGCACGTACAGATACGTACATATAGGACTGGAATAATGCGTATAGCTGGTTGCGTTGTTGGGTATCCCCCCTTTGTTATGCATATTTAAAATTTTTTCCAGTTTTGGAAAGTTACTTTGGTTCCAAGAAAAAAATTCATACACTTAAAAAAGCCTGGTAGCTGGTAGGCCCACTTGATGATATTTTCTGGCAAACATTTTATTTTATGCTGGTTGCCCGAGTTCTCTCTTTATGCCTTTGGTGGTATTACAGATTTCATCAGAAATGTACCCACCTCGGGATTCCTGGGTGGTGCAGTTAAGTGTCCGACTCTTGGTTTTGTCTCAGGTCGAGCTCTCAGGGTCTTGAGATTGAGCCCCGCCTCGGGCTCCATGCTCAGTGTGGAGTCTCCTTAAGACTTTCTCTCCCTCTGCCCCTACCCACCCTCTCAAATCAATCAATCAATCAATCAGTCAGTCAATCTGGAAGGAAAGAAGGAAGGAAAGGAAAAGGAGGGAGGGAGGGAAAGAGAGAGAGAAAGAAAGAAAGAGATGGGGCGCCTGGGTGGCTCAGTCGTTAAGCGTCTGCTTTCGGCTCAGGTCGTGATCCTGGCATTCTGGGATCGAGCCCCACATCAGGCTCCTTCACTGGAAGCCTGCTTCTCCCTCTCCCACTCCCCCTGCTTGTGATCCCTCTCTCGCTGGCTGTCTCTGTCTCTGTCAAATAAATAAAAACTCTTAAAAAAAAAAGAGAGAGAGAAAAGAAAGAAAGAAAGAAAGGAAAGAAAGAAAGAAAGAAAGAAAGAAAGAAAGAAAGAAAGAAAAAGAAAGAAAGAAAGAAAAAGAAAGGGACTTGCCTTGAAAATACTTTGTGGCACAGAAGACCTCCATACAAATAAACTTAAAATTCCCACTAGTCAAATTCAAACAGAGGCTTCACTTGTTTCTGTCAGTGTTTGCAAAAGCCTTTTTAGTAAGGATTCCTTTAAAAAAGTAAATAGATTTGTGACAAGGACTTGGATTATAAGGGAAGATTTATTTCCTAGGAGAAACATCGAATTTCCTTTTGAAACTGATTGCCAAAATTGAATGAAATTGCTTTTGTAAACCTGAAATCAAGATTTTGGCCACCATCCTTACCCTTTTTTTCTTTCTTCTTGAAGGCCTGCTCCAAGACAGCAATCACCAGCTATGACCTGTTGGGTTTCGAGGTTGCTTCCTAGGAAGGTCCATTCCTTGGGCACGTCACGAAAGAGCCAGAGAGTTATGGATTGTCATCGACACCATGAGGCCTATGGGTACTTCTTACCCATCCAGACGAGATGGCAGGACAATGACCAGTACGGCCACGTGAACAATGCCGTGTACTACAGCTACTTTGACACTATTATCAACCACTACCTGATCAGGTAGGCGTGGCTTCTGAGCCCCATGTCCTCCTGTCATTCCTCCGGCTTGCCCTCTGCTGGGAGCTCATGCAGGGCATAACGGGAAGAGATTCCTTCCATTTTCTTCTGCTAGGGCACCCTTTTGTTGAGCCCACTGAAAGTCAGATGGTTCAAGAGGGGAACAGGAGGACCGACATGTGAGGGAGAAAGCGTCGCCCTGCTGCTCCTGCAGTCTCAGGTGTTCATGTATCTTGGTCCTTTGCACTAAATTGGCAGCAAATGTGCAGCCTTTGAATCTCAAATGAGCATCTACACAAAAAACCGCATATATGTAAACTTGAGCAGACAGTAACATCAGCCCTCGGGCCTTTTTGTGAGAAAAGCAGCTGCTTCCCCCAAACAGGGCACCGGAGGGGGAAGGAGTGAGTAAGGATATAAAGATGTGTTATAGCCTCTGAATGCAGTGACGACATGATTGCCTTTTGATGCGTGATTGCAAGGTGGTTAGTATATATTTAGTTAGTATAATTCTCTATGTGAAAGATTGTATTGTAAAAAGAAAAAAAGAAAGGTCGTGTTGTATAGACAGATCGGAGTAAATCCTGCCTCCACTTTGCATTAGCCGTGCAATTTTAATCAACTTATTTAACCATATTGAGTCTATAGAGAGCTTTCTCTGTGTCTAGTACTGTGAAGCATTTTATACAGACTTTTTAAATTAAGGTATAACTGACATGCAACATCGTACTAGTTTCGGGTGTCAATGTAATGATTCGATATTTGTATATGCTGTGGTCACCACACTAAGTCTGTTACTATCCATCACCATGCAAAGTTACAAGCCTTGTTTTTTTTCTTGTGATGAAAACTTTTAAGATTTACTCTTTCAGCAACTTTGAAATATGCACGACAATATTATTGACTAGTCACCGTGCTGTACATTACATCCCTGTGACTTATTTTTTTAATAACTGGAAGCTTGTACCTCTTGACCCCCTTCACTCATTTCTCTTACCCTCCATTCGTCTCCCCTGTGGCACCACCACTCTGTTCTCTGTATCCAGGAGTTTCATTTTGTTTTTAGATTCCACATATAAGTGAGTTCATATGGTATTGTCTTTCTCTGTCTGACTTAATTTCACTCATCAATACCCTCAAGGTCCATCCATGTTGTCACAAATGGCAAGGTGTCATTATTTTTTATGGCTGAGTAATATTCCATTGTGTATATATACATATATACAATATATGTACATATATATACAGTATATACACATATATACTATATATATATACTTCATCTTTACCTGTTCATCCATCAGTGCATACTTATGTTTTTTCCATATCCTGGTTATTGTTCAGTGAACATAGGGATGCATATATCTTTTCAAATTAGTGTTTTCATTTGCTTTGGATAAAAACCCAGAGGTGGAATTGCTGGATCATATGGTATGCCCATTTTTAATCTTTTGAGGAACTTCCATACTGTTTTCCATGGTGGCTATACCAATTTTAAATCCCTACCAACAGTGCACAAGCGTTCCCTTTTTTCCACTTCCTTGCCAAAAGTTGTTATTCTTCGTCTTTTTGAAATAGCCATTCTAATAGGTATGAGGTGGTCTCTCATTGTGGTTGTGATTTGTGTTTCCCTGATGATGAGTGATATTGAGCATCTTTTCATGGTCTGTTGGCCATCTGGATGTCTTCTCTGGAAAAGGAGCTATTCCGATCCTCTGCCCATTTTTTAATTGGAGTGTTTGATTTTTTGCTATTGATTTGTGTGAGTTTTAAGAATAATCTCATCATGGGGGCTCCACCGTCCTGACCTCATCTAAACCTAATTACCTCCCAAAGGGTCCATCTCCTAATACCACCCTATTCTGGGTTATGATTTCAAAATATGAATTTTGGGGAGAATATAGTCATGCCATCCATAACATGGCATGTCTGTGGCTTTTGAATATCTTTCATTTATGAATCTGGGAAGTCGATGTGTAGATAATGATGATCGAGTGAGTCCTTTATCGATTGAGGGTTGTGTTTGTGTGGTCCCAGTTTGTTTGAAACTGTTTCACACAAGACCTATTTCTGCCAGTTTGGAGGGGGAGGGATAGGGGTTAGCAGCATGTAAGGAAGAATTCCTGACAGAACAGAGTGTCCTTTCTCATGTAGGGGTCTCCAGATATTACACATTTACTCCAAAATGTGAAAACCCTGGCCACTGTGGCCAGGGACTTCCTAGTCATGACATACTTTTTCTCGGAGATCTGACGATTGTCTAAGAGGTGGCTCACTGACTGTCAGAAGCCAAGGCAGCACCACATAAAGGTGTGAGAACATGAGGAAGACCAGCTGAGGAGAGCCAACCTTGTCTCACCAATGTGAGGTAATATGAGGAAGGGCAGCTGGTCCAGTGGAAGCAACACATCTTGGCCTGGCTGGCACACTCACCTTTCACCTGGCTTTCTACAGATGGGCAGTGCTGGATGGGCACTGAACACCTATGGGATAGTCAATGAGCAACATTCCCATCTAGAACATTCCATCTTTGAGGGGAATTTTCTATAGGAGAGAACCAGGGAGTTGTGGAAGGCATGGTGGGGGGGGGGGCAGAGAAAGACAGCAGAAGAGGCTGCAGCCTACCCAAAGTTCCCATCACTTTGACACGCGGAAGGGGTTAAGTCATTCTTGAACAGTTTATCGCTCATCAATTGTAATTAAATATGTTTGTATTAAATTATGTTCTGTAATTAATGTAAAATCCTTTAGCCTGTGCTGTTATTAGAACCAGATGCTGAAGTACCAACAATATTTCAACATGACTGTGCTGCCTCGCCAGCTGTCTGACTGTAATTACTTTAATCTCAGCTTGTTATCTAATTATCACCTTTGTAAAGGGAAAAGTGCTCTCTAATGCTTACTGATTGTTTCAGAGGATGATGAGGAGCGGGGAACAGCTGTCAGAGATCGTGGGCCCTGCTTATCACAAGGAGGGAACTTACCCTGAAGCCTATTCAGGGCAAGACTACTGGGGGGAATAAAAAAAGCCGTCCCGGGCAGGAACGGGAGCCTGGCCCGTGAGGGGAGACAGTTGGTGAGGTGGTGAAGGGTGCGGCCCCCGTGGGCAAACTGTCAGGTGACACCTGCTTCTTCCAGGGATGGCCGGAGGACAGGTTACTCACTGTGTGCAACTCCGTTGCTTCGTCTGTCACATGGAGGCTAGAATCTACATCAGAGGATTGTTGGAAGGTGCGGGGAGATGATGCACATGCCTTCAGCGCAGTGCTTGACAAGATGCACACACTCGGTAAATGTTAACTGTTCTTCTTCCTTTTAAAAAAAAAACCTCACCACTGGTTTTCTCCATCTTAGGCTTTACAGCCAAATCTGAAACAATTGAAAATGGATAGCTACATGCCAGCAACTTGGTATTATCAGGTTGTTTTCCAAATTATGTTAAAGTTCTGTCCTTTGGGGACTGAAATTTACCTTTGCATTGCCTTTTCAGAAATGGTTCACCGCGTCAGTCCAGAGTATAAATAAGCATTGTCAGGGAAATCTTGGAGCTCTTAAGGGGAATAAACTTTTGGAGCATCTTTCAGTACTTCGTGTGTATATTTGCATGTCAGCAGTTGATGTAACTGTAGTTCATTCCAGAATAATCATTAAAGCATATTCCCTTAAGCTGTTTATCAAGCTTTTAATATCCTCCCGTGCTTTACCTCTCAGGAGCTGCACTCCCATCCGAGGGGAGTTGGACCACACTCCCGCCCTGAGAAGAGCATGTCCACCTCCCCCAGTAGACCGTGAGCGCCTCAAGGGCAGGCGGCACCTTCGTCATTTATATATACCGAGTATATTGCCTTGCCGGGCTCATATTTTGTCCTCTGTGAGTGGTCCCTGAAAGAGCTACCAAAATAACTCATTGTTCGACCATGCTGGATCACCGGGGTCTTTTCTTTCCTACCGGTATGAAGAAGCACTCCTCCTGGGGCTGTGCAGTAGGTCTGTCTCTCATGGTTGTGCTTGTCCCTCGGGACTGCCTCGTCCTCCTATCAGGAAACTGCAAAGCGGGCCTGTGGGGGAGACCCGTCGGATCCCCAGCGGAGTCTGACCGTAATGGTGATGGGTCAGCTGTGTGTGCAGCAGGAGGCCCCAGTTGGCGTGCTCCGACACATGCCACCTGAGGACAGCAGTGGGTCTCTAATGTCAGGAATGTCCAGCTGCAAAGGGGGCTGCTTGATGAGCTGGGGCTCCCGCCGTTCATCAGAAGAGCATGAGCGTTCCGAACTTCACGTAAACTCCCTTCAGTAGGAGGTATACACCAGGCTCCGGAGTCACTCTTCGTTAGAGTATCTTTGCCTTTTGAAGGAAAAATCTCCAAATGAGAGAAATAACCCAGCAACGACTTCCTTAACGAAATATCTGCCTGTAGTCTCATCTCCCGTCACGTCCCTAGCGGTTCTTGCCTCTCGCGCAACAGCAAGCTGCCTACGATTCCTTGCAGGCAGCTTGCTGACGCTCAGCTGTGCCTTCAGTCCACCTGTTGCCATCCCCTGGCGTGCCCTTGCTCCTGTTCTTCATGCCCTGACTCTTCCCAGCTTTCGGTGGCCACCCCACCACCCCTGTCAAGTAGAATTTGTGCCCATTCTCGCTATTCCCACAGGCTCCTGCATTTTCTATGTCAGAGATCCACAAACTTTTCAGTAAACAGCCAGTTACTAAATATGTTAGGCTTGGGTGGCCGTGGGTCTCGGTTGCACCTACTCGGCTCTGCTGTTGTAGTGGGAAAGCAGCCCTGGGCGGCATGTGCACGAACACATGGCTCTGTCCAAGAAAATATGGTAGCTCCCTACTGACTCTACTTTCTCTGTGCTCTTGTGTTTTCGTAGCTTGAGTCATTGTTCTGGCTCCTTGGCATAGATTGTTAATCTACCAGTACTGAGTTGTTCCTCTTGTAATAACCTGTCACCCTAATCTGAACCCCTCAAGGTAGGGACTTTAGTGTCTTAGCCTCAGTTTCCTCCAGAAGCAGAGCTGAGACGAGATCTTGCCTACAAGCAGTTTGCTTTAGAAATGGACCCCAAGGAGCAAGAGTAGGGACCTAAGAGTATGAACTAGAAGAAGGAAAGCCAGCCCAACGTGACTGAGCTAATCATCAGTGTGGGCACAGTGGCTGAATTCCACTGGAGATCCCTGAGGAGCCATGTAGAACGGACCTCAGAATTGTCTGCCCACAGGACAGAAATGGGGAGCCCTTATCTCCCAGTTCCATCCCTTGTTGATCAAGGCTTGCCCCCACGGTGTTAGCTCCCTGATTTTTCCAAGTCTCTGCAGGGGTCAGAATCATAGAGCAGATTCCTGCCACCTCCCATGAGGTTGGGGCAGAGGCCCCCAGGGCAGAAGAGACTCTTCATGCTACCGAGGCAGGGGGCCGTCAGGTCACTCCTTGGCATGGCCAGTTGCTGCGGCAAGGCTGGAGTAGAAAGGAAGCTTCAGGGGATATGAGGCAGCCCAGCAGAGGCGTCCATCCTGTGTAACGTACATTTTCCGTCATCTAGCACGGGAGCTGTGTGTGCCGAGGAGCACTGGCTAAGAGGACACCTCGGTGCCAGACTGCCCATGTTTCAGTCCTGGTTCCGCTCCTTACTGAATGCATAACCTAGGCAAACTCTTTAGT
This sequence comes from Ailuropoda melanoleuca, assembly GCF_002007445.2. NCBI lineage: Eukaryota > Metazoa > Chordata > Mammalia > Carnivora > Ursidae > Ailuropoda > Ailuropoda melanoleuca. The sequence continues at coordinate 62,940,243 of NC_048233.1, read as the reverse complement.
GTCTCTGTTCCTCATTCCCTTATCTCCAAAGTGGCAATCAAAGAACTTAGAGCAGAGGCTGTTGTGAGGTTCAAAGTGCCTAGAAAAGGGCCCAGGTCACATGCTCAGCGGATGCTAGTTATTAACAGGCACTTAGTAAATATTAAAGAATTTTTAACAGTGGCCTTTTGTAAGTCAATGGGCTATCTTTGCTTATTTATTTTTTTGGTTTTATTATATGTCTTTATTCATTTATTGTATCTGTTAGAAAAATGGAAAAGCGAAAGACAAATCAGTAGGGCCACATGTCTCCAAGAAAATGGGAGGAAATATATTTCTTTGAGGATGTGAAGAATTTTCCTATGTGTTTTCTTTTTTAAAAAGATTTTTATTATTAAAGTATAGCTGGCCTACAATATTACATTATTTCAGGTTATCTTTGCTTATTTTTGAAAATAAAATATATTCTTCCCAAATTGAACTTGAAATTCCTTACCAAATAAGATGCATATAAATCATTCTTTTTTACTAGAAATAGAAAAATAAGAATTTGGAGATGAGGAGGAAGACCTAAAACATCATCCTTATGCTGGTGTTTTATGAGATTATTGAGCGTGACATTAAACCCTGAGCTTCCTGGCACCCAAGAAAACAGGAGAACGAGATGAGCCATGCAATTGTCATTACCTGATAGAAGAAAACATGATATTTCTTCCAGAGAAACAGACAATTTTTTTCTCTCAAATTAAATTCTAAGAGGAATTCAAAGGAGTTTCCCAAGCAGGCTTGAACCATAAAATCATATGGATGTAAATAGCCTGGAAAGAAGGGTTTTGTCTGGGGCTTGAGCTGTGCTCGGCGCCTTGGGTGCTCGATGAGTAAAAGCATAATATGGAAAGTGTTCTCAGTAGCGGAGTCTGTAAGAGGCAGCATCGTGCTGCCGATGACTGGCATAAAAGAGGGACTCTACCGGCACGGCTTGGAGCCAGGGTGGAGGAGAGAGGTGAGCGGGTGTGCCACTGGGGGTGTGTTTGGGGGCTTGAGGAGCAGCCCGTAGGTCTCTTCGGCTGCCCTCCTTGCTGACCCCTCAACCAGCCTCTACTGATTCCTCTATCCCGTGGTCTCGTCCCTTATTCCCCAACTCGGGCTCGATGAGCAGATTCCGCGGCGCCGCTTCCTCCTGGGGGCAGGTGGGGACAGCTGTCCTGCAGTTGCCCTGCTGGGGAGGCCTTGAGCTGTCCCAGGCAGGCTGGCATCCTGCGGGGCTCCGTTGTCGTTTCTCCTGCGGAGCGACGTCCCCCAGACCCAGACAAGGCCACAGTCCCTCTTGAGTACATTTGCATCTAAGGGCTTCTATTAACAGATGGATCCTCTATCAGTCTGAAGGCCTCAGTTAAAATACTATGATCTGTCTCCTTGAGCCCAAGGAAATCTCATTATAAATAAAGTAATCTCATTTGCGGGTGTGTTCTATAACCCACAGGCTCGGAATGTACGGATACAGTATGCCTGGGAAGTAGGGCTGTCAGATTAATACATTGTGTGAAAATTGGGGCCGGAGGTCACCAGTCTCCTGATACACAAATCTCCCTCTGAGAATCTCATTTCATTCAGACTATCAGTTAGATTAGAAATACCCTAATTATCCCACTGAAATTAAATTACTTTATGTTAGGGTGATATAATGAACAACCATAAAGAGGATATATACAACCAATCATCTTATTAGTCACAGCAAGACCAGACCATACACTAAACGGACCTTGCTGGTTATCGTCAGCTAGTCTGTCACACAAGAAAGGGACGAGGGAAAGAGGAAAATGAGAGAGGTTAGCCCTGCTTCTGCTTTGGGCGGGTCGTCTGTTTTTCCTGGACAGGTGTGGGTTCCTCCCGTGTTCCTCTGCTGCATTGCTAAGAGTTTCTCCCCGAAGGTACCACCCCTGGTCATTAATGAAAGAGCTATGAAGAGTCCACTGCATTCTTGACCTTACTCACTGCCGTGGGGGTGTGAGGCCTAATGACTTAACAGGTAGGACCAGCATTCATTGCGCTTCACTTTTTACCCCACACACCTTCACGGTACCTGTCAAGTGATTTGACTGTGTTGCTAAGGTACGCTTGTTCTCCACAGAAAGACTAACCTCTGTCACTTGTATTTGTTGATAATGCTTGCTGCTGTAATTACCCCCAAATCTCAGTGACATAACACAGTGAATATTTATTTCTTGTTAAAATCGCTAATACAGGTCAGTGTGTGTGTGTGTGTGTGTGTGTGCGTGTGTGCACATGAGTGTGTCCATGCCGTCATTCAAGAGCCCACCTTGTGGCTCTGGCTGCCTCTAGCTCAGAATTCACACTAGTGGGACTCTCACGTTTTGGGGCCGGCTAGTTCCTTGTGGATGGAGGGCTGTCATGTGTTGTAGGATGTTTAGCCGCGTCCCTGGCTCTCCCACTAGATGCCAGTAGGACATTCTCCCAGTGTGACAACCAAAAATGTCTCCAGACGTTGCCCCATGTTCTTGGAGAGAGGGGGACAAAATTGCCCCCAGTTGAGAGCCACTGCTCTACATCCGTGGAGCCTTCCGTGTTCATCAAGGAGGTGGGCAAGTACAGCAAGGAGGGCTCTGCAAGAGGGTTTTATAAGCCATGCCTGGAAGTCGCGCACATCACTTCCGCCTGTACTCTGCCAGCCAGAAATCACGTGACCTCACCTAACCGAAAGGGAAATGTAGTCTAGACGTGTCTCCAGGAGAAGAAGGAAATGGAGCTGCTTCTACATGAGGCATCCTGCCACACTGACCTTCTTCAAGGACAAACCAAGGATACACCAGAACCTGAGATTTGGTACCTCCCTTTACTAGCACCTGAGGCTCTCAAGACTGCTGGTTGCCACCTGGGAACCCACCTAGGCCTGCTTTTTTGTGTGTCCACCTTCCTTTGCCTCCCTATCAAAGCTCATCTGTCTTGCCTTCCACCGTTTGTGCAGAGCCCTGATTTCTTTTTCTTTTTCTTTCTTTCTTTCTTTTTCTTTCTTTCTTTCTTTCAGCCAGCGAGAGAGGGAACACAAGCAGGGGTAGTGGGAGAGGAAGAAGCAGGCTCACAGCAGAGGAGCCTGATGTGGGGCTCGATCCCATAACGCTGGGATCACGCCCTGAGCCGAAGGCAGACGCCTAACCGCTGTGCCACCCAGGCGCCCCA
>NC_048233.1:62933203-62936916 GCF_002007445.2 Ailuropoda melanoleuca | reverse complement strand
AAGATTTTATTTATTTATTCGATAGAGATAGAGACAGCCAGCGAGAGAGGGAACGGAGCCTGATGTGGGGCTCGATCCCAGGACGCTGGGATCACGCCCTGAGCATGAAGGCAGATGCTTAACCGCTGTGCCACCCAGGCGCCCCAGAGCCCTGATTTCTAACTAATTAAATAATCTAATCCATGCTGATACGGTCAAAGGAAGCTGATGGGCTCATGTGCAACTCTTCTGAGGAGCATAATTATGAATTTTTAACAGAAACAGAGGGGGAGCTTGTGAGCTACTCTAGCAGATTGGCAGAGGGGAAGGGGCAGCGCTCTGGGTGGGCTCTAATTGTGCAACANTGCGTCCCTGGCTCTCCCACTAGATGCCAGTAGGACATTCTCCCAGTGTGACAACCAAAAATGTCTCCAGACATTGCCCCATGTTCTTGGAGAGAGGGGGACAAAATTGCCCCCAGTTGAGAGCCACTGCTCTACATCCGTGGAGCCTTCCGTGTTCATCAAGGAGGTGGGCAAGTACAGCAAGGAGGGCTCTGCAAGAGGGTTTTATAAGCCATGCCTGGAAGTCGCGCACATCACTTCCGCCTGTACTCTGCCAGCCAGAAATCACGTGACCTCACCTAACCGAAAGGGAAATGTAGTCTAGACGTGTCTCCAGGAGAAGAAGGAAATGGAGCTGCTTCTACATGAGGCATCCTGCCACACTGACCTTCTTCAAGGACAAACCAAGGATACACCAGAACCTGAGATTTGGTACCTCCCTTTACTAGCACCTGAGGCTCTCAAGACTGCTGGTTGCCACCTGGGAACCCACCTAGGCCTGCTTTTTTGTGTGTCCACCTTCCTTTGCCTCCCTATCAAAGCTCATCTGTCTTGCCTTCCACCGTTTGTGCAGAGCCCTGATTTCTTTTTCTTTTTCTTTCTTTCTTTCTTTTTCTTTCTTTCTTTCTTTCAGCCAGCGAGAGAGGGAACACAAGCAGGGGGAGTGGGAGAGGAAGAAGCAGGCTCACAGCAGAGGAGCCTGATGTGGGGCTCGATCCCGGGACGCTGGGATCACGCCCTGAGCATGAAGGCAGATGCTTAACCGCTGTGCCACCCAGGCGCCCCAGAGCCCTGATTTCTAACTAATTAAATAATCTAATCCATGCTGATACGGTCAAAGGAAGCTGATGGGCTCATGTGCAACTCTTCTGAGGAGCATAATTATGAATTTTTAACAGAAACAGAGGGGGAGCTTGTGAGCTACTCTAGCAGATTGGCAGAGGGGAAGGGGCAGCGCTCTGGGTGGGCTCTAATTGTGCAACATGGTTATAACAGGATTTTATAAATAGAAAAAATATTGACAGTTTAAAAATTAATACCATTATCTTAGGTAGATCTTTTTATTAAATGATAAGCAAATAAGAAATAATTTAAGAAAATGAACATGCTTTGTTTTGTCGTTCCAAAATTCCTATGCTGCAGTCCTAACTCCCAATGTGTTGGTATCAAGAGGTAGGGCCTTTAGGAGGTAATTGGGTTTGAATGAGGTCATGAGAGTGGAGTCCTCATGAGCACAGATGACAGAGCAGGAGAGTGGCCACTGTAAACCAGGAAGAAAGCCCTTATCAGAACAAAATCTGCCAGCACCTTGACCGTGGACCTCAAGCCTCCAGAGCTGTGAGAAGTGAATATCCGGTAAGTCACCCAGTCTATGGTATTCTGTATTGTAGCAGCCCAGACTAAGCTGAGCACATTGTGCTTTAACTCTTAAATACATCAATCTCTACATAAGGTGAGCCTGTGCTCAGACGCTTTGATCCTTTGAACCGGCTCTCTCCCTCATCTCNGGTAACCAGCTCTCTCCCTCATCTCAAGTGCATGAGCACATAGTGACTGGAAGTTAAATTGTTTTTATTATTATCATTTTTAAGAGCACACACTTGAACTTCTCTTTTAGCCATAGGCTATGCAGACAGAGATAGTTGGAAAGAGACCACCAGGTGGGTGCTGCTATCCCATTACTGGAGTTAGTACCTTACTGTTTGATTATGAGATTACTTATTACTGTCAGTGCTGCTGTCTGTGTCACTGGGTGGTTTTCCAGAGAGGTCTAGGGATGTGCTGCCCGGTTTACCAACTTACCCCCAGGTGACAGCATACCCTAAAAATTGTGCTACTAGGTAATGCTGCAGTGGAAAGAGTTTTGGGGAAGGAGCCTGGTGCCCTGAATTCCTGAGTTGGCTGTGCCGTTTCCCTTGGGGTTGTGGGTGAGTCAGGTCTCCGCGATGGCGGATGAGGCTCTGAACAACCTCTTGATGGGTGTTTGGCGGCCAACTCACAGTCCCCTGCCCCACCGCCTAGTATGTCCTCCAGGCTGCAGCCAAATAGGTTTTCTAATGGTGCAATACTGTCCTTAAACCCTCACACCCTCTTACAACTTCTCCATGGCATCAATTTGCATTTCAAATAAAGACAAAACTCCTTTGCTTGTCCTGCAAAGCCCTGCAGGGTCTGGTCCCTTTCCAGGCTCCTCTGGTGTGGTGCTCCTCCTTGCTCGCTGAGCTGAATGTGTACTGCCTTTCCCCAGTCCTCAGCACACCCCTACCCGGGTGCGGCTGTGCCCCTGCCAGGCCCTCTGCCTCAAGGGTTTTCCCTGTCTCTCTTCTGTTGGTTAACGTTTCCTTTTAGTTCTCAGCTGAAAGGTCACGTCCTCAGGGACGCCTTCCCGATGTGCTGACTAGGTCTACTTCCCCTCTCCTGGGCTCTCACAACACCACCCACTGCCTGACGTATAGCATTGTCAGAGTGGTGTTTTTCATTTGTTGGAATAATTATTTGAAAGCATCCTGTCCCCATCGTTTGATTGCAAGCACCATAAGAGCTGTGTGACTAATAGCACGTTCATTGTTGAATCCCAAGGCCTGGCACATAGTAGGTGTGAATACATATTTCTTGCACAGGTGCATTAAGGGTTTGGTCTGTCTGGAAATATTAGTCAATCAGGCTTTCCACTGAAAAGCAACCTGTTTGATTCACTGCAAAGCGGCTGACAATTTGGAAATCTGATTTTTATGTTTTTGAGGGGCGCCCCGAAGAAAGCACAGGTAGTGAAAAAAACGGTGTGGCATTCATTAAATCTTTGTCACCTTGACTTCATGGCTTCTACTGGAAATCTTAAAGAGCCTGGAAACCCCATAGTTCTCCAAAGCCTTTTATTTAAAATGCATGTCCCCCGGCCAGGTTCACGCAGCTAGCAACGCCAGGAGCCTGACTCCGCTCGGAAAGCGTGGTTTGCAGGTAGATAGCCTGGTTTGGGGTAGGAGAAGACGCCTAATCATCTAGCAGTGTGGCTCCAGCTCTCTGAGTTCCTAATTCCCGACCCAGGCTAAGGGATGGGGTGCGCAGCCCGCTATGGTGTAGATGTGCAAGTGAGAGCAGGCTGGGCAGCCCCTCGAGAGCCTCAGCCTCTTATGATTCATGCCATGCAGCCACCTCTCAGCTCTGAACAGAGTGAGGTATGAAGTCATTTCCAAAGCAGCGTCTATGAAATTCCATTACACGGTGCTTTTCAATTTAAGGGGAAAGACCTTTGCAGAGACTAATTTGCAGTTGCTTTAATCATGGAGCTCAGAGACAGCACACTTTCCCCATCGCTGCGGCTAGAAAGGCTCACACTGGTTTTGCAGATTGGGCTTCCCTCCCTCCACCCTCACCCCCATCTCGGCTCCT
>NC_048233.1:62739566-62933103 GCF_002007445.2 Ailuropoda melanoleuca | reverse complement strand
GCTAGAAAGGCTCACACTGGTTTTGCAGATTGGGCTTCCCTCCCTCCACCCTCACCCCCATCTCGGCTCCTGGATTCCTTCTGTGGTTGTTGTACATCCCCTAAGTTTTGCAATTTTTGAGACACAAAGGGAGTAATTATATTCAGTCCTCCTGGTGAATGTAAATGTTTTGGAATCAGAACCCAGTTGAAAACACTCCCAGTTAAATCAAAGCAAATGGAATTGCTCTGGAAGAGGATCATCTTGGGCTTGTTTCTTCTCCCCTGATGGCCTTTCCTGCCTCCCAGGGACTGTCTCTTGGATTGCCCTTGTTCTCTTATTCACTGACACTACTGTGGTTCTGGAGAAGGATGGCCAGGGACTGGAGAAAGTGAAAAGCACTTGATTAGGAGTCAGGAAACCCACGTCCTGGCTCAGCTCCCCTGTTTACCAGATTTAGTCCCTTGGGAGATTCATTCATCCTTTCAGGATATGTCATTTATCAAATGACGGTAATAACACTTACCTTGAAGATCACATGGGTTTGGGGGGAACATTGGGTGAGGTAAAATCTGGGGAAGCACGTGAGTTCTCCCCACAGGTAAGGGATTGTTAGGGAGTCGGTGATGCTGGTTTACTAAGGTTCTTTATTCAAGAGCGGTTGCCTCAGTCGAAAGACTTGTTGCAGACCCCACACTCCCCTAGGTACATTTCATTGAAATTCTGCTGGGTTTGAAGCTTTATGGCTCCTGGAATCTCCTATGAAAATGAAAGATTCGGGGGGAAAGTTGCAGTAACCCATCTTCAGTTATCAAACATTTAGCAGGGATTTGTTTATCAGACAACCAGTGACTTCTTGGGGAGAAGAATAAAGAGACCGACATGTGGAAATAGGTGGGTTTTACAGGCTGGAAGTTTTGTGGGGATGTTCAGGGGAAGAGTGGGGGGAGTTGTGAATATCTTTGTAGTGTGGTGTTCTGACAGACTTGTCAACACAGACAAGGTACAGTGAGATAAGGTACTGGGTGATAACACATCAGGTACTGGATTAAGTATTTCACTTGCTTAGTGAATATTAGTCATTCCTTTTGGCTGTTAGCAACTAAACACACTTCCTATGACTACGGGAATCACCTCCCCCACAACACATACCTTTCAGAAGCTGAAAATGCCAGATACTTGTTTTCCCAGCCTCCTTTGCAGCATCCTAGCTGCTGGTGAGTGATCCAGGCTTTGCCAATGCATCTGCCCCAGGCTGAGACCTGGAAGCTGCTGATGTGTTGGGGTGGGGACAGCTGAGGGTGGTGGAGCCATGACCGTGTTTCTGGTGTCAACGCCCACAGTGTGTCTGGGGATGGTAGCTGCGGCAGAGGGTTCTTCAAGGGACTTGCTCTGTGATGTGATTTTGGGTGTTATTCCTGGCCTTTCTAGAGATCTGTGGGCTCTCCAGAATCCTTTTGATAAATCCCTTTTCATTCTAAATTAGCCAGACTTCATTTCTGCGGGTTGCAGTGCAAAATCCTGTTGCTAATATATATCTATGTCTGTACCTGTATCTATATACTACACTATAATCTTCACAATAACCCTATGAGATTATGTATCTGTTGCTTGCATTGTATGGTCATGAAACTGAAGTGCAGGGGTCGAGGGGTCAGGCAAAGTAGAACCACTGAACTGTGGCATGTGGACAGGTGAGCACAAGGGTACGGAGGAAGACCTCACAGAATTACCCGCTGAGAGGACCCAGGTGGGACCTGACCGACCTAGTGAGGAGGAAGGAGCACTGAGCGACTAAGGCCCTGAGCCGGCCCTGCTACTCTGCAGCAGCCCCCCCTTATCGACGAGACCATGGTGGGTGCCCGAAACCGCAGATAGTGCTGAACCTTATATATACTGTGTTGTTTCCTGTACAGACATACCTATGCTAAAGTGTAATTTCTAAGCTGGGCACAGAGATGAACAACAATAACTAGTAAGAAAAAGAATGGTTATAACAGTATACTATCATAAAAGTGATGTGAATGGGGTCTTTCTCTCTCTATCGTATCGTTCTGTACCCTTATCTTCTTGTACTCCCTCTTCTGGTGAGGATGGGAGATGATGAAACGCCTATGTGATGAGAGGAAGTGAGGTGAGTGACGTAGGCATGATGATGTAGCGTCAGGCTCCTCCTGACCTTCTGACCCCACACCTGCTTCGGGACCGCGGTTGACGGCAGGTAAGGGAAACTGTGGAAAGCAGCACTGCAGATAAGGGGACTACTGTATTCGAAGTTCTCTGTAAACTACAGAGGGGGCCGTGGAAATGTGTTGGAACCACAAGAGTAGTAACTACGGTGATGATGATGGTGGTAGTGCCTGGTTGGGGTGGAGGGAGCGGGAATAAAGGCCCTGATGATTCCATGACACTTTCTGCAGGTGCAGTGAAGCAGCCAGTGTTTTCTGGGCTTCTCTTTCCCCATTTTGCAAGAGAACTCAGTTTAGCCCTCTCACCGCAGGAGAGATTCCTGCCTCTCCTGTGTTCAGCCCCAGCAGCAAGAGATAAGAGGCACCCACTCCGTGGCTGGTTTGCAGAGGTGCCCCGGGGGGGAGATGCACTCTGCTTTCAGGTGCAGGCTGGGTTCCTGTTGCTCTGGAAGACTTACCAGAACGGGCGCCTTAGCTTGGCTCGCAGAAACCATCCTCTTGTCTTTGCAGACTTGGTGGTAGTGAATGCTGCAGGGCCTCCTCCCTCTCCGCCCAGCCTTGAAATTCTCCCAGAGCTCTGGAACTAAACTCGCCCTTGGTAACGCTTATGACTGTGTGATAAAACAGCAGAGGAGAGCTAGAAGGAAGCACGCAGGTGACTTGCTAGTCCGAAACAGCAGCCGTGAGCAGCTCTACTTACCACTTTGGTAGCATGGGAATGATTCACTTCAACTGCTCACGTGCTTCTGAAGCATTTATACATGGACTTCTTCAGTAAGGCCCATTTAGGGAAGACCTTCTTCTCAGGTTGTGTGTTACGTTAAAATAATGGACAGAGAAAACATACTTGCTTTTCCCTCACTTGGCGTTAGAAATAGATTTCCAGGGGCGTCTGGGTGGCTCAGTTGTTAAGTGTCTGCCTTCGGCTCAGGTCATGATCCCGGGGTCCTGGGATCAAGCCCCCCGTTGGGCTCCCTGCTCAGTGGGAAGCCTGCTTCTCCCTCTCTTACTCCTCCTGCTTGTGTCCCCTCTCTCACTGTCTCTCTCTCTGTCAAATGGATAAATAAAATCTTAAAAAAAAAAAAAAGAAATAGATTCTCATTCCACATTAGGAATGGATTTTTGTTCCATCGTTAGCCCCTAGGGCTGATTTTTAAAGCAAGTTCCCCTCGATGGCTTCATGTGAAAGCCTTCCACTCAGCAGTGAGGCTGATGGGAGGGCTCACAGCCTGCTGGCCGCTCAGGGGGTGTGGATCCTTGATCACACTTCCTCCCCCTCTGTCTCTGACCGTGTTCCTGAATTGCCAAGAGTTGTAAAGTCAAGGGTAAGAGGTACACGAATAGAATCTTTTGAGGAGGGGCTCCTGGGTGGCTCAGTGGTTAAGCATCTGCCTTCAGCTCAGGGCGTGATCCCAGAGTCCTGGAATAGAGCCCCACATGAGGCTCCTTCGCTGGGAGCCTGCTTCTTCCTCTCCCACTCCCCCTGCTTGTGTTCCCTCTCTCACTGGCTGTCTCTGTGTCAAATAAATAAATAAAATCTTTAATAAAAAAAAAGAATCTTTGGAGGAGCCCCTTTGGGAAGAATAGCTCGTCTGGCAAAGGAGAATGGGAAGAGAACAAAAAATAAAGCACTGCGGTTATTTTTTTGCTTCTGTAGCTCTTTTTCCTGTCCTGCTGTTACCGGCAAGGGAAGCATCATGGATGAGAAGTGGTGGAAGGTTTTGATTCATTTCTGATATGCCTTGTAAGTTTTGTAATTATGAAGAAGGAGTCTGATACGGGCGAGAAGCCCTGGGAAATGGGAAGATCCTTGTTCTTGCCATGTTGGGTAATGGAAGTCGTCAGTGCAAGCGCTGGAGCGGACCGTGTAGGTTGGAATCCTGGCAGACAGGGTGAAGGACTTAGCCTTCCTGTGCGTCAGGTTCCTCAGCTGAAAATGGGGGTAATAATGACACTAACCTTAGGGGATTCTTGGGTAAAGCATTAATAGAACATTTGGTACATCCACAGACCGGGCTGGCTACGTATCAGCTGCTGTTGCTGTCTTATTCGCACTCTCACTCTGCTCTGCACAAGGTACCAGCCACCTGCCGGTGCAGTTTGAATGGCCCCACACATCCCCTCTCCTGTCACACATTACTCCTCTCCTCTTCTCACTGGCTTTCGAGGTTCCTTAATTCCTGTGCTTTTATGAGAGGGGTGCCTTTCCAGGGACTGATAGCCGACTCCTCAAGGGCATGGCTCAGTCTCCAATGGGAGTGGGATACCACGGAAGTACCTGGGTTTGGGGAAGGGGAACCACAGATCAGATAATGAGTGACTGAGGACACCACCTGATCTAGGCCAGTTGGCTCTGTGGATCAGAACTCGGAATGCTCTCCTTTCTCCAGGAGACACAAGGTGGGGACAGGAATTCATTACTCAGGCATTACTACGGATTCTGCAAGTTTCTCTTTCCCGTTGCTTCTTTTTGCATGTGAGCCGTGTGTTCCATTTGTCAAAGATCTTTTATTGTATGAGGTCACTTGAGCTTCACAAAGACTGCCTGAGGTGAGAAGGCAGGTACTGTCATTCCATTTGAGGTTATTGAGGCCCAGAGAGGTTAAGTAGCATTCAGGGTCACATAGGTAATTAACTGCAGAACCTAAACCAGAGTTCAAGTCTTTCCACCCTGCCACTTGGGTTTCCAAAGGTGGGAGCCATGCCACCACACTGTAATGAGGTAACCTCTGATGTGGTCGCATGCTTTGACCATGTTTATCCTAGAAAACTCAGCCTTAGAATAGGCAAAATGCCCTTGCTAAAGAGTTTGCTGCTTCTTTACATGCTAACCTTTGCTTTGTAGGGAAAGAAATGATCCACTATTTTCAAACTCAGTATGCTTCCAGCTCTTTGAGTCTAGCACATACCATCACATGGAGGTTCAGAATACTGATTCTGGTGTGAGGCAGGCTGGGTTCCAATCCTAGATCTCTCAATTCTCTGTATCACTTTGGGCTATTTATTTAGCGTCTCAGATTTACATTTCTTTATCTCTAGAATGGAGAGAGGAATAGTCCTACGTCATAGGTTTGCTTAAAATTAAATAAGATAGGGATTGTAAGAGAGGTGGGAACAAAATCAGGAGGGGATGGTGTCATGGAGGAAAGTTTCAAGGAAGGAATAACAAGGGTGAACACTGCTATGAGGCCAAAGGGATGAAGAATGGATTTCTTGACATGAGGTCACTGGAAATGTTGAAGACTCTTAGTGCAGTGTTGGGGTGTTACTTATGGGAGGGAGGCTGGGGGTTTAAGAGTAAATGCCAGCTGAAGAATTAGGAACAGAAAGCGTAGACAACTCTTTTTTTAAAAAAGGTTTTATTTATTTATTAGGGAGCAAGCGTGTGTGTGCGTGCATGAGTGGGGGAGGGGCAGAGGGAGAGGGAGAAGCATGCTCCCCGCTGAGCAGGAAGCCCGATGGTGCAGCACTCAACCTCCAAGACCCTGGGATCATGACCTGAGCAGAAGGCAGACGCTTAACCAACGGAGCCACATAAGGGCCCTAGACAACTCTTTTAAACAATGTTTCTGGGAAGTGATTAAGAGATGGTTTGAGAGTAAGGAGTGGCGGTGTGATCAATACATATATATATATATATAATCATTAAGATGAGAAAGATAGGAGCATGTTTAAATACTGCTGTGGACACAGTTCAGAGGGAGAGGTTGAATTATAAAAGAGAAGGGACAACTGAGAATGAACATTCCCTGAGGGGCAAGTGGAGACATGGGACCCAAGCCCTGATGGAAATCCTGTCCAGGTCAGGAGGGGGGACATCCCCATGGAGTCCCAGCAGGCAAGGGAGGGGCAGGCTGGGTGCAGACGTCACGTAAAAAGGTTATGTAGTGGAAGCTGAGAGTTCCCATATGCTGGCCTCCTTTTCTGTCTGAAATAGATCAAGTCGTCTGCTGACTCTGTGGGATCAGGTGGGTAGGGCAGGTCCGAGATCTGAGGAGAGTGGAGAAAGTTTAAGTATCAGGTCAGAGACCAAGAGTAGGAGTACTGTATTGGCCAGGTTGCTCTAACAGGAGTCCCCTAAGTGCCGTGCCTTAGCCAAGTAAAAGCTTTCTTTCCCTCTCACCCAGCAGTCAGGCGGAGGGTCTGGGGCTGATGGGGGGAGCTCAGCAGTGTGGAGGCAGCACCAGAGCCGGGTCACGCAGGCCTTTGCTGGCCCAGGGAAGGGTACTGGGTTTCATTCTAAGTGGGATCGAAGGAATCGGTGGGGGGGGGGGGCTGTGTCAGGAGGTGGTGAGTGGACATCTTGAGGGCAGTTGGGGAGGGCACCAGAGAACCCGTGTCTTACTAATATCTGGAACACTGAGAAAGTCTGGGGAAATGCAGTAGGGCAGGAGGTCCCTCCACCTTTGCCCTTGAGGACAGGGGTGCTGTGGGCACTTGCCTGCATATTCGCAGCGTGTGGACCTGTTAGTGGAGAAAGAGAGGAGAGAGTTTGACTTTTTTCTTTGTCCTTCCTGTTTCTTGTGCCGTTAATGGCCAGGGTGCTTTACGTGTTATGTTAGGTCATCTACACACACACACACACACACACACACACACACACACACACACACACTGAGCACAGGCTTTGGAAACAGGTGGACTCGGATTTAACCCTCAGTGACTGCACATACACACTAGGTGTCCTTGGGAAGTGAATTAACCTCTCGGAACGTGCACTTCCTCCTCTATAAAATGGTGATATGAATAGAATATCCTTCACAGAGGTGCTGTGGAGATTGGGTTTAAGAGGGCAGGTGAAGCATAGTTCCTGGCATGTGGTAAGTGCTCAATAAATCGCCGCTACCATTCTTATCAAGTGTAATCAGTAGTAGCTATCATCATCACCATTTTACTTTTTTCCAAGAAATGTCTTTTATCTATTAAAGCAAAATGCCCAAACAACTCAAAAGGTACATTTGCATTCCAAAAAAAAATGTCTCTGGAGCCAGCTTGTGTCTTCCTCTCCAGGCCTGACCAGGCGGCCTGGAGCCTGGAGAGAAAGTGACGGGTGACGCTTTTCGATGGGAAACCACCTGCCCACCCTTTTGTGTTCTCCCCCAGAGAAATCTGTTGTCCTGGGAAGTCTTTTCTTTGGATGGCAATTTGGCTGCTAAAATGAAGCCAGGCTTCTTTGTGTCTGAGTGCACACTGGTTCCAGGGCTCGGCACGGGGATGGAACAGCTTGTCATTGGCAGGTGATGATGGAGCTCCCCGCTGGTGGCCCCTTCTCCTTCTCGCAGAGCCACGTTTAGTGGTGCCGTCTGTTCGTGAACACCTCCACGTGTGTGTACGTGTGTGTGGTGTTCCTGACAGACTCCCTCAAGCATCTGATCTTAGTCTTGTCTCTTGTTTTGAGAGGCCATGTGGCTATATGTCCCAGATATACACAGAATCATCCCTTGTCTTCTAAAAGTCAGGACACTCTGTTTCTTCCTGAAAAGGTGCAAGTAGCTACAGGTGAGGAGTTCCAGAGTCCCAGTGATTCACCCCTGCAGGGGATCCCTGACCTGGGAGGCTGTCTGATGTGGAGAGTAAGTATTCAACTCTCTGAGTCAGACATTCTCACGTTCAAATCTCAGCTGCAGCCCCTGGTAGGTGTCTGACTTGGGACAACTCACCTCTCTGAGCCTCAGTTTTCTTCTATGTAAAATAAATGCCTGGCACATAGTAAGTGCTCAATAAACAGCAAGTCATTGAAAAGACTTGCCTTTGCCATTAACTGGATGAATAGTCTTGCCTATGTTAACCTTGCTGTTCTGGTGGGTAGAAGATGTGGGGAACTCAGAAGTCCCCGTTAGCTCTGGGGTTCTACGATTCTACCAGCAGCTCCTCGTCTAGAGGTCTTGGTTCCTTTGGCCATTGCCTGTCCCTCCTGAATTACACCTCTCTGCATCTCCAGTGGATCATTCCTGCAGTGATCCACCATCTCTGATCTTTAAAACATTCTTCCATCACCTTTCAGCATATGTCTTTCGCAATAAACATCCTAAATGCTTTCACTACTCAGTTCATGAGTAGGAAACAGGAAGCCGAAAACAAACAAACAAACAAAAAAGATGCAAAGGCGGGAAGCTGCACAGAAGTCTTACCTCCTCTAAGTCTTAGCCAAGGAGATGTTCTGGAATGATACCAGCTTTGTCACTCCCATGTGCTTATAATGGTTCGTTTTATGTCAACATGGCTGGTTCATGGTGCCCAAACATTCGGTCAAATATTATCCTGGATGTTTCTGTGAGGGTATTTTGGATGAGATTTCCTTTAAGTTAGAGGACTTTGAGTAAAGCAGATTACTTTCCATAATGTAAGTGGGCCTTATCCGATCTGTTGAAGGTCAAAATAGAGCTGAAGACTTATCACAGCTGAGCAAGAGGGTCACCGCTGCACTGATCAGAGTAAGGCTAGATCTCAGGTGCCCTCCCATCTGTGGTCTGCTTGGGGTGATGGCATAGACATTATGTGAATGCAGATAAAACAAAGCCCCAGGAACACAGGAAAAAGATGTTGCATCCTGCCCTTCCACTTGATGAGAAGACACACCTTTTGTCTGGTTTCCTAATGGATACCATTAGAGGAATTTTGCTTTGCTCCGAAATGATCCTTCTCTTTAATTCAGAACTGTCAGGCCATACTTTCAAAAGGAAATTCCTTATTTGCAAGTATCTGGGAACGTGTAGAGATTTCCAGCCACGTATTCTGCTGGCTCAACATTCTTGAAAAAGCCTAACTTGATTCGGGAATGGAGAAACTAACTTTATCTCTGATCTCTGTTTTCAGCACAGAGACACATAGAAAAACCACGTTGCCTGATGGCATCACTTCCCTGTACTGACTTCTAATCTGTGGGATTCACAAAGTCATTGATGTGCATTTAGCACAAGGCTGCTGTGTTCGTGCTGGATATTATGGAGACATACAGAAGAAAAGAAGAAGACAGGGCAACCTGTTCTCAGGGAGTGAGGAGGGCTTCTCACTTTGAGGCAGCTTGTGACCTCACCATATCCCATCTTTCACCCCAGGGCACCCATGACCAGGTGGCCATATAAGTTATCATCCATAATGGGATGATTTCAAGAATGAAAGTTGGTGCTGTTGACAGTTGCATCAGGACAACAGATATAAATTGGGCAATCTGGCCACCATATTTCATATTAAGAGCACCAGTTAGAGAAGTGGTGGGAGTGAGTGGAGTGACTAGGGCTTGATCTAAGCATCGGTCACACTAGTGTCACAGATGGACAAACTCCAGCCACTACCTGTTCTACCATGAGACATTCTGGGCTGAGTCGATCTAATAGCAGCACAACTGGACTAAATTGCTCCCAGCACTGCCGGAACCGGAACTGTGGGCTCAGAATGACGATGGTCGAGCTAAATGAGTGAAGAAACTTTTTCTGCCTCCGGTTTCTGGAAGCATTAGCCATTAGGACCCCACTCCTGACGGGGAGCCAGAACCCTCCCAGAAGCTCGACGCTGCTGTAAGCTCAGGACAAGTTTAACGAGTGGCTGAGCATTTCTCCCCCATTTTTGGATAACAGTTTTCATAAGTGACATTTTGTTTCCACGTCTTGTCCATCCATCAATCCTTGTCCATCCTTCTGTTGCCTTCCCAAGTCAGCAGTGCCTCTTCCCAGCCCACCTGGCACCAGATGTTCTGTCAGCCACCACTGTGTGTCCCGTGTCCTCCGAGTGGCAGAACGCGAAATCTCAGGCGACGTTCACCTGGAAGCGCTTAGCCCTCAACAGCTGCAGCCCCTTGATTACCTTGCCCGCCTCGGCAGCCCCGTGCCGCCACCGTATCAATTGCTTGTCAATTCGGTTTAGCCGTGACTTTGACTGACTGGATTGAGGGGAGTGGAAGTGGGGTGTAAGCGAATGGTTAAAATTAATTGCTACATAAGAAAAAATTGAAAGATAATTATTCCTGCTTTCCTGTCAGTGCTCGAGGGTAGATGACCTCATTAACTTGCAGCTTGTACACAATTCAATTACTAGGAGATGGAAAATACATTTTTAATTACCTCGGTGGCCTGCGTACCATTCATCTCCATTTGCACTGCTCTTTTCTTTCTTTCTTTTTCTTTCTTCCTTTCTTTTCTTTCTTTCTTTCTTTCTTTCTTTCTTTCTTTCTTTCTTTCTTCCTTCCTTCCTTCCTTCCTTCCTTCCTTCCTTCCTTCCTTCCACTGTTGTGCTCTGAAGAAGTACCATCTTAGGAAGGTTGTCATGAAAGCCAGTTCCTGGCTCCTATTATTCCTGTTTAAGGGAGGACAGGAAATGTGTGAGATTAACCCCTAGATGCCAGGTGAGCTGCAAGGCAATCCTTGCCGTAGTAACGTGTTCTGATTAGCTTGCGAGGTCAGAAAATTCCCAGCTCCTAGGGAGAGAGAATTTCAAAGGATAAAATCGTGTATTTGGTTTCCAGTCATTGAAAGGAGAAATTAAAAACTGTGGAAAGCATGGAAGTCAGGAAAAGTGGGCCAATACCAAAATCCATATGGATCCTGAAAGAAAGTTCTAGTGCTATTTTGGTGTCTGTTATTTTAGTGATTGAATTAAACAATGACTTAATTATCTCATGTGTATTGCTTGGCATCCCCCCCCTTTTTTTTAATTCCAGGCACAACTTAAAAAACTATCTAAGCTCTGGATAATTTTGTAGCCAAGTCAAGAATATGTGTTGCCTGTGATTGCTCTCAGTATCAGTTGTGTTCTGGAGAGTGCTGGTACCTCTCTGCAGCTCAGTCTCCTGTCCACAAAGTGTCCTGGGCATGGGTTCCCAGATACTCTGAAACAAGGTAGACATAATCCCCTCTGGATACAATTATACATGTGGGACCTGCTCCCACTACACATGGCCTCACAACCACTGATAGGTTGTTCTTCATTCTTCTCTACAAATACGGAATTTGAAGTGGTGAGTCTAGTTCAGTGCCTTTGTCCATACATTTGGGGATTTAGGAACCATATCTGCGAAGGCATTTATTTGTATGAACTCCATGGATGCTGTTCATTAATTGTGATGCTCAGATGCCTTGTATGGTAGGAATAACAAATATATATAGCATATTTTGAAAAATTTGCATGACTTTTTGAGTTGACTTGCTATTGCCTCCATTTGGATATAGCCTCACAATCAAAACATTGCTCTTGAATCATAAAGGAAATTCCTAGATAACACAGTGAGACGTGTTAATTCTGCCAATGCCAGAAAGGATATCCTTTCCTCTCTACTTCTGTCTGCTTAGGCATTCCTACACGAGCTCAAGAACATTGAACATTTGCTGGGCAAGGCCTCGACAAGGGACACACCAGTTTCCATGGAGCTCATGGTCTAGCAGAAGAGATTGGCATGTAGATCAGTGACTAGCAATGTCACGTGGTAAATGTGACAATGAGATATTCACGTGTAACTTAGAAGACAGTGTGGTGAACTTCTCTCAAGGTGCTCAGGAAAGCTTCCTGTTTCACCAGGCTTGTTTTGTTTCTAGCTCCTGATCCAGGGAGAGTTTCTCTCTATTGATTGACCTGTGGTTAGCTCTCGGAAAGATGGGCCCAGAGTTCACATGACTTGAAGAAGCTGGGAACTGGGACCTGTGTTTGCAGGAAAGGGCAGGTCTGAGATCTCACTTCCCTGGGGGGTAATTGAGACTACTAGGCCCTTGTCTGTACAATTATGAGAATTTATCACTGAAGGAGTTGTCGAAGTTGTCCATAGCTCTGTGCAGTGGTAGGCTTTGAATGTTTAATAAGTGACTATCCAGGAAAAAGAAGTTTATTATAAATTTTACTGACATAAAAGAGGTATAGCTCACAACTTACAAATAATATTGACATAAGCAACATACTTTACTTAAGTCTCATTATCACAGAGTGCTCTCATGGAGTGTTGCTGAGGTCTTGTATCTGTAGCCAGCCTGTGGTTGCAGTCTATCCAGTGTGATGAAATCAGACTACACATAAATGGGTGATTGCACTCTGGTTCAGCAAAGAAGTTACTCACATCACAGTTACCCAGCCTCGAATTCTGTGCCCTGGAATAAGCCTGGCCACAGGAAGAGCCAGGGAACGCAGCCTGCCATGTGCTTGTTCTTCGTCTTGATCCTGGCTGGGAGGAACACTTAAAATTCACTTCTTGGGGTTTTTTTTCTTTTTTCCAAAGTAATAAATCCTTATTATAGAAACGTGAGAAAATGTAGATAAGCCCAAAGCACCAGTAATTGCATACTCAGTAGCCTCTGTGATTTTTTTCTCTTTTGTAAGAATTGAATAATACCATAACACTACTTCCTAATTTAATTTCTTTTACTTAACAGTGTCACGAACATCTTTCATGTTAGTATTTTTCCCCCAGTGCTAATTGTAAACAGCTGTACAGTGTGTGAGGGTAGGAGATATCTTCACAGATTTGCCATGCACCCTGCTATTGGACATTTATGTTATTATAATATTTGCTGCAATCAGATGTCTCTTCTCAAGGAGAATTTTTCAGGTCAAAAGGAATGCACATTTTAAATTGTATATTAAAAATAAGGGGTGCCCGGTGGCTCAGTTGGTTAAGCATCTGCCTTTGGCTCAGGTCACGATCCCAGGGTCCTGGGATCAAGTCCTGAGTCCGGCTCCTTGTTTGGTGAGGAGCCTGCTTCTCCTTCTCCCTCTGCTTCTCCCCCTGCTAGTATTCTCTCTCTGGCTCTGTCTCTGTCAAATAAATAAATAAAATCTTTATTTAAAAAAAAACACCTTAAGATATAGCCTCAAGTCCCATTCACTGTTTTAAAAAAAATTAAAAATTAAAAATAAATAAAAATAAAAAGCTCTGTTCACTTTGAGGCTCTTCTGGCCTCGTCTTCTGTAGAGAAGGTGGTGTTCTCACCCGGTTCGTGGAAAGGCATTGCAGACTCAGTGAGGCCGGGAGCTACAAACCTTACTCGAGCTTCTGTTTGTTTTCCTCGGCGTTTCCTCCTCAGGATTCTAGCTTCGTAAAGGGATGTGACAAAGAGAACAAAGGCTCCCAGAGCGTTGACTGCTGGTCTGGGGGGTTCCTCATTCCTAAAATGCCTGTCTGTCTCCTCTAACTCCAAGTGTTCCTCTCTGTGCTTATGACATATGGACGGCTTTTTATCCTCTTCAATACACCTTCCCCTTCACAAAGCCTCCTTTTCCCCCTGAGTACAAAGAAATTCTCTGACCCGCTCTCACCTGCGTCTGCAGCAAAACCTTCCCCCGTTGCGTGTACTCGGTCACGTTAGCCGGCTCCTACACTCCGCTTTGCTGTGCTTGCCTTGCACGGTTGCTGGTTGGTGCAGTACTTCTCTTCTCTACCAGAATGTGGAAGGTGTGAGGTCAGGGCCATGTCTTGACATCTGGTTTGTTTTCATAATGCTACTGCCAGCACAGGGAGCACTGCACACAGTCGGTGATGACTATGTGCCTACTTCATGCAACCGATTGATGGTTGGAGTGGGCATGACCAGATATGGAATGGTATAGTGCTTAGAAACATTCTTTTCTAAACAGTGGAATCCTTTCATTCCAGTAAACCCTTAGCTGGGGCTGCTTTTTCTAAAACAGATTCAAACAGAGCCTGGTGGACACGAGGGGCAGGCCCCGAGCCTTGCCCCATGAATCTGCCCTTCACCCTACCCAGGGCATCCATGGAACCCTCAGGATCCTTCCTGGACTGGAGTCAGAAGAACTGGCTTTGAATCCTCATCCTGCTATTGTGTGACCTTGCACAAGTATCATCTGCACATTAGATGTGTTCATTCCTCCCTCACAGGGGAGTTGGGAGGACTAAGTAATAAGACTGAACCAAAAACAAATAGCATGGAGCTTGGTGCCTGGTAAGCACTCAGAAAATGTCACCTTATTTATCTCCCTCTCTCCCTCACTCTTTTTTTTTTTTTCAGATTTTATTTATTTATTTGACAGAGAGATAGCTAGCAAGAGAGGGAACACAGCAGGGGAGTGGGAGAGGAAGTAGCAGGCTCCCAGTGGAGGAGCCTCATGTGGGACTCAATCCTGGTACGCCAGGATCACGCCCTGAGCTGAAGGCAGACGCTTAACGACTGCGCTACCCAGGCGCCCCTCTCTCCCTCACTCTTGCTCCCCGTTACTTTGCTCTCTCCTGGTCTCTTTACTTGACTGATAGAACTTCTTAGTCTCAGTTTCTGAGTGGAAGGGCCCAACCAGTTCAGGTGCTGGGCTACCCAACCCTCTCTCCACCTCTGTCTGCAGGGAACCCACGTCCCACGGGGACCGTCGCCAGCCCTGAGCCAGTCTCTGGTTCGGGGACTCTTCTGCAACTGATGAGGAGATTGAAGCACTGGGTGCAAGCATGGAGGCTTCCTGTGCTTCAGTCTTCTCTGACTCTTACTGTTTTTATTTTAAAGGCTTCAGTGTTTCTTTTGACTTAGAGACAAGGCCGTCTTGAGGGACCTTGTGAGCTAGTGGCTAGTTGGGAGACAGTAAATGTCCCTACCAGGGGTTTCTGTCACTAGCAGCTTGGTGTAGTGGTTAAGGATGGAAGCTTTGGGATCAGAAAACTTGGGTTCAAATCATGACCATCTCTTTTAGATCTGTGTGCTTGAGCAAGTCACCTTGAACCATGCCTCAGTTTCTTCCTCTGTAAAGTGAGAGTTGTAATAGTGCCAACCTTGTGAGATTGTTGGGGGAATAAAATAAGAAAAAGTATGTAAAATGTTTAACAAATATTAACTTTCTTTCAAACGTAATCATATTTCAAACATACGAATGTAGATTCCTTTTCAAACTAAATGATAAGCTTCACCAGATTAATGGTGAGTGCACCCAGCCAGCCAGAGGAGGTGGGACCACGTGGAGGTGTGCTCTGAACAGTGCCTGGCAGTGTCAGTCTTAGCTGTTATTATTGTGCAAATATTCATAAAGAACTTAATAGTTATATAATATAATACAAAAAATAATCACACTATACAATAAATGTACTGTGCTCACATATATTTAATATAACACAAATAATTGTATTGTACGATAAACAATTGTATAATTGAACTAACCAAAAAGGTGCTCAAACTCACTAGTAATGAAAATGGGGATTAAAACAATGACATTTTTTTTCCCTTTCGTTTTGGCCAAGATTAAAAACAATGGTAGCACTAATGTTGGTGAGGACCCAGGGAAACACTCTTTTGCACTGTTATTGGGAGTAGTTAAAACTGACATTAAGTATACCCTTTTGAACTAGCATACTACTTTTCAGAATTTATCCTAAGGAAATGATCATTTTTCTAAGCTGTAATTTCAAAGCTTTTCATTGTGATTATTAAAAAAATGCTAAACAACTGAAAGATCCATCAGTAAGGGAATGATTGAATAAATTTTGATATTCTAATACTATGCTGCCATTACAAATTATAATATAAATTTATATTTCTTTACGCAGGAAGATTATGTAATTTATTAAATGATAAGAACAGGTTACAAAACAGCATGTTATGGCATGAGTCCTCCTCTGTTTAAAATGTGTCTGTGTGTATGTGTGTGTATGCACGTGTATGGGCATGCGTGTGTACACATAGTAAAAATTCTGGAAGTACATACACAAAAAATTTAACGGGGAAGTTTTGGAAGACGTACTTTATTTTCTTTTTAGACTTATTTATTTATTTCAGAGAGAGAGTTGGGGAGGGGGGCAGAGGGAGAAAGAAACACAAACAGACCCCGCACTCAGCACAGTGTCTGAGAGGCCGCCCTATCTGACGACCCTGAGCTGAGATCACGACCTCAGCCGAAACCAAGTGGGCACTCACCTGACTGTGCCACCCAGGAGCCCCAGACATACGTTATTTTCAAAATATCTATAGAATTTTACTTTTTTTTTTTTTTACAATAAGTATGTACTGCTTTTATAATCAGAGGAAAATAATCGTTATTTTCTCTCTTCATTAAACAAAAAGGGACCTTTTGTTTTGAGGAGGTGAGTAGAGATAGTCTCAAGTAGGTTCCATGCCCAGCACGGAGCCCGAACCGGGGCTCAATCTCACAGGACTGACAACATGACCTGAGCTGAAATCAAGAGTCAGTCACCACCCCAGGCACCCCCCAAAAGGTCCCTTTTATTTGCAAACCAAGGTGCTGTGTGTGAGTGGTTAAGAAAAAGGCTCTGTCTCAGGACTAGAGAAAACTATGGGGAATCGGTGTGCAGTGGGGAACGAAGTGATGAGAGACTTATTCCAACTCTGTGGGTGAGAGGAAGGGACATTTGAACTTGGCCTTGAAGGATGAGAATCAGTGGGACATAAGAAAAAAGCATCAGGATTGATAAAACCCACGGTGCATAAGCTTCTTATAGTCTGAACTAAAGTAATGGATTTCCCCCCAAGAATTGCCCCTCAGAAAAGAAAAAGATGCCTTATATTCAAGTCTTGCAAGTTCCCTCACGTTATGGGATTCTCTTTCCGTTGTTTTATTTTGAAGAATCACATCAGCCTGAAATGACCTAAATCAAGGTTAGATGCCTGTAGACGTTCCCAGCAGTGATTTAGGAATTCTTCCTTTAGGTGTGACTTCACAATGGCAACTGTTACAATTTGTCTTCAATGCACCTTTTAGAAATCATGCTACACAGCACTGTGGTTACACAGCGAAGGTCGTGAATATACGTAAAAAGCACGAATACATGAAAAAAAACAATAGTTATGATGGTATGTGAAAATAGTACTTGGGGATTAGGGCAAAATTTTCATGTTAGCATCACATACAGGTTCAAAAGTGCTGCATTTTAAACAACTTAGATGGAAACTAAGATGAAGTTATCTTGAAAACAACTCAGAAAAAAAAAGGTTTTAAGGATGATGAAGACTGATGTTAGAATAAAATTATTTCATGAAATATGAAACTAGAAAAAGCATTTCTAAAATCAACGTATAATTTTCTTATACATATGATTTTACCTATGTATGTGTAACTAAGTTAAACTGAATATCACCAGGAGACATTTGGCTATTTCCTCTCTATCCCTAAAAGTTTCCTCCTGGTTTTCTCATTAGAAAAATGGGAGATTGCCATTTAGGGAGTTGCTTTATATTCAGACAATATGCAGTCTCCTGTGTTCACCATACATGTGTATCTGCTGTGTTATGTTCCACTCATGATATTCTGATCAGTAAGACCAACAGCTGCCCACTTTGCCCTGCAAGGCTCTCTGTTAGTTTGCTGCCGTAACAAAGTACCAAACACTGAGCGGCTTAACTGACAGGGATTTGTTTTGTCACGGTCGTGGAGGCTTGTGGTCTGAGATCAAGGTGTTGTCTGGGTTGGCGCCTTTGGAAGGGGGAGTCTGTTCACGCCTCTCCCCCGGCTTCTGGTGTTTGCTGGTGATCTTTGGTGTTCCTTAGCCTGTAGAAACATCCCCCCAATCTCTGGCTTCATCTTCACATGGCATTCTCCACATGCGCCTGTCTCCAAATTTCCCCTTTATGGAAGGATACCAGTCAGACTGGAGCAGAGCCCACCGTCATGACCTCATTTAAACTAGAGTACATAGCCTTTCTCCAAGTGAAGTTACAGTCTGAGGTGCTGGGCGTTAGGGTGTCAGCATACGAATATGGGTGGGGTGGGGGACACAGTTCAGCCCAGAGCGGCAGGTGGATTAGCGCTCTTCTGCAGACTTGAAACTGCAGTAAGAAAGTGGTGGTGGAGTCGGGGATTGGACCCAGCCTGGTGGGGAGCCAGCCCTGCGCCCGCTCTGCCACGCAGCCTTCCCGGTCTGTGCACGCTCAGATCTGCCGTATGGAAATTCTCTCAGCAGCTGTGTGGTCTGTGAGGTTTTATCTGAAATTGATGCTACCATTAAACTCTTTCATCCTGATGGCTTTATGTCCAGTTGTGAACCAGAGTACAAGCAGAGAAGCTTTCATGTTTGTATAACTCGGCTTCACCCTTAGGAGATCTGGTAGCTAGAACCTGAGGTTGTGGTTCTTTCCTTTGTTCATTTACTGTTTATTAGGCACCTGCAGCTAGGTAGGTAATGCTGAGAAAATATAAAAAGACAGAACTCTGGACCTGATCCATTTCTGTTGCTAGACTGAGATGTGCATAATCAAATTAAAATTTAAAATACGAAGCCCACATGTGAGAATAAATTTGGCTTGGAAATCGTGGCAGAACTTTTGATTTTTAATTAGTTTCAGAGAAATAAACCTATTCTGTTCCCAGCGCGTTAGAGCTTCCTCTGGCTTGATAGTGTCTCTTTGAAGAACAGAGGGTTTGGGGAGGACATTGTGAGACCTCTCAGGATTCTGAAAGAGTTAGCAGGTTTTTCCTAGTTTTAAGATGGAAGGATAAGAGCCATCAATTGAACTGTGTGTCCAACTCTGTTCCAGAAGCTTGATATACACGGTCTCATTTAATTTAATTCTTGCAACAACTGCTGTCCTAGGTGCTTTTTTCCCCCATCTTATAGGTGAAGAAACGGAGTTTGAATGAAGAGAGAGAATGGGTGGCTATTCTAGTGATTGCTGGAGAATGGAGCATTTCCCAGGCACCGTCGCCCTGTAGGCACTGAGCGTGCAGTAGCCGCGGGCACAGGCAGAGTCCCACCCTTCAGGACTGCGCAGGCTTGGACTACTGGCAAAGCTGGGGGTGGAGTCTGCCTCCCTTCTGCAAACCCACGTGTGTGACTGACACGAAGAGAGAAATGCGGTTCAAGTTAAAAAGAAGGTAAATAGGACCAAACCCAGTGAAGCCCACAGATTGGATGAAAGATGGTCACGCCAGCCAGAATGGCGTTAGCTTGCTCATGATCTCTGTGAACACCATGGAGCTGCAATCTGACCCCGCCGTGATGCTGTCAGTGGGGTCCAAAAACTCCACCCTGTAAAATGTGGGGTCACGTTATTGCTTATTGAGAGGTGAATGGAATTGCTGGGGTGAATTTGCTGCTGATTGTTGATTGCCTAATATCCAAATTAGCATTATCCTGGGTGCTTGGGACCACAGGGTTTTACTGTAGTTTATCTAAAATCATAAACGCTACTCAGAGGAATATAGTCTAGCCAAAGATTTTATTTCTAACAATGTGTCATTGTTGTAAATCTTGTTTCTCTTCAATTTTCTTTTTTTTACATTTTTATTTATTTCAGAGAGAGAGCACACGAGCAGGGGGAGGGGCAGAGGGAGAAGTAGACCTCCCCTGATGAGCAGGGAGCCCGAGGTGGGGCTTGATACCAGGACTATGAGATCATGACCTGAGCCAAAGGCAGATGCTTAACCGAGTGAGCCACCCAGGCTCCCCTCTCTTTAATTTTCTTATGGCTCTAGTCCAGAGTCTCTCAATGTCAGCTCTCCTGACATTTCAGGCATGTAATCCTTCATTGTGGAGACGTTGTTGTCTCGTGCATTGGAGGGCATTGAGCACATCCCTGGCTTCTACCCGCTATATGCCATTAACACATCCCCACACTAGTGACAACCAAAAATGTCTCCAGACAATGCCAAATATCCTCTGGATGGGGGGGGGTGCAAATCACCCCCTGGGGCTGAAGGTTGAGAACTCCTTCTCTAGCCCTATGGTACTTCGCATTATCAGAAGTCCAGCCAACCATCAAATGTTTATTGGGTTTGACAGCTCTGTGCACAAGGCAACATGCTAGAACGCACTAGGCACACAGGATGATTGGAGTCATGCTGGGGAGACAGGACTTGTGTTCGTGGACAAAGAAGGAAACTGGAGATGGGAGAGGTCACAGGTGGTGAGCCACACCTGCTGAGGGTGAAATCAGGCAGGTGGGGAGTGTGGCTGGGCCCTGAAGGATGTGGGCATGGGGCTTGGAAGAGAGTGAGCAGGGATGCTCGTGGTCTGTTTGGGTCCCAGGAGTGTTATGTGTAGAGCAAAAGTAGAGGAGAAAGCAGGACAGGGAAGTTGGGTTTGGAGAGTCTTGAATGGCTGCACACAGCTAGAGGGAACAGAGTTTTCAGAGCTCTCTCAGAAAACACGGGCTTCTTGTCGGGATGTGGGGTCTGTAGGTGGGTAGGGATCTCATGGATTCACTGTTGTCCTGTATCCAAGGTCTCGTCCTCAGTACCTGGAACTTGAGGTCTTCACCTCTGTCCTCTGCCAACAAGGGAGATGCCACCCCATGTGTTCTCTGCATCTTTTTCAGTGTTTTCTTATTCCTGGTACTCTTTCCCATTGGTTTGCTTCTCTCTGAAGTTTTCTGTTCACATCCTGGAGGGACATTGAGTCTGATTGGCTTCAGTAGTTACCATTATCCCTACTGAGCAGAGTTTTTGTGCTGCTCACATCGTGGGTCTTGGGAAGCCTACAGTTGGACTGCTTTGGGGTCAGCCTTGGGCTGCTTCCTACAGTAAGGGGTATGAAGATGGTACCATGGTCGACATGTTTGGAATCTGGCCTAAGGAGTCCAAATTTTAACTCTGTAGACAGTGAGCAGGGTCTCTAGGGTTATGAAAGAGTGAATGCTGGCCACTGAAGGCTCCATGTTGTGGGGATGGTACTCTAAGCCCAGGCTGGGTTTAAACCACAGTTACTTACTAGCAGGTAACTTCAGGCAGATTTAAATGTGCCCTAAGACTCAGTTTCAAGATTGATGATGATAGTAATAGCACCTACATCTCTAGAGGGTGGGGCCTTTGTCTTTTTTTGCTGCTGGGTCCCCAGCAGCTAGCACAGTGTGCCTGGCACACAGCAGGTGCTCAGTACCTGTTGATTGGAGAAGAATGGCTACATTTACTGAATACTAACAACATCCCAAAATACTGTTATATGTCCCAACTCATGAATCCTCACAAGGATGGCAAGAGATAGATACTATTCCTATCCCCTTTTTGTAAACAAGGAAACCAAGAACCAGAAAGGTTAAGTCACGTGGTGAAGACACGCATAGGTAATCCAGGCACCCTGGTTACCTAGTCCAAGCTCTTAGCTGCTATCTTGTGTTCCTACATGATTAATTGATAGACTGTTTGAAAAGAGTCAACCCTTAATGAATGGTAACCTCTTTAAAAAAACAAACTTCCTGTTAAAAAGTAGTTTCTGAAATCAGTGAGAAGGAAAGAAGAGTACCTCAATACTAGATATTACACAAATGCTTGTTAGCTGGATGGTCTCCATCCCTGTCTGGAAAGTTGGTCTATTTAAAAATTATAGTCAGTGTTCTTATAGGGTTTACTATGTTCTCAGCACTTTATATATATTAATTCAGTCAGTTCTCCAAAAGAGCCAATGAGGTAGTTATTTATTATGCTCTCCATTTATAGGAGGAAAAGAATGAGGCAGAGAGGTTAAGGTATTGCCCAGTAGTCACCAATGAGTAAGCGGTGGAGCTGGGATTTGAACTCAGATGGTCTGGCTCTTAACCGATAGGCAGCGCTGCCCCAGGAGAGCATCCTGTATGGACTGATTGTGATTACACAGTCTAACAGTTACGTGCAACAATATGATGATGTTTCAGAGAATCTTTTTTCTCCAAACAAAGCTGATAGAATTTTAAATCCTAGAGGTATAATTCAGAACAAAGGCATGAAAACACCTCCATGGGCTTGTCAATTGTATGCAGTCTCTGCTTCATTTTGCACGCATGTTTGAAGAACATTGTTTTTCTTTACATGGCTTTGTGGCTTTTCATGTCTGGACGGTCACCTGTGTTATCTCAAATATACTGTGAGCTCTTGAAGAGCCATTTTCTCATCCAGAACTGCTTTTTAACATGATCCTGACCGTAGTGCTTTTCAAACCCGTGTGATCCTATTTAAACACAACTCATAACTTCAATTCATTTGCTTCATTTGCAGTTAATGGAAATACACTGAGCATCTGTTGTGCTCAAGACGACATGGAGAATTAGAGATGGTGGAGGCAGGATTCTTGCCCCTTAGAGCCTGCAGTCTAGCAGGCCAGTCTGTGATGAAAGCAACCAAATGAAATAAGAGGCAGAATAAAGGAGAGCTCAGTTAACATGTAAACTGGGTTGCAGATATGCTTTGAATGGAGGGATTGATTTTACCCGGAAAGAAGGGGATATTTTATCTGGATTGAAAGGATCAGTGATAATTCTGTTGGCAAGGAGGGCGAGACCCTTGTATATGGGTGCTTAGAAATGAGATGACAAAAGTAGTTGGGACTAAATCATTAGAGGATCTTAAATGACAAGTGAGGGAGTTTGAACTTTATTCTGTAGGCAGTGGGGAGCTACTGAAGGATCTTGAGCAAGAGAGTGACATAATCACCTTGTATTTTAGTAAAGGAATCAACTCATAGGAGGTCACTTCTGCAGGTCAGGTACAGGATGTTGTGGTCCTCCTGAGAGCACTGGAAGTGGAAATGGGAAGGGGAGATGGGAAGGAATATGCACGGCTGTGGAGGTGAGAACAACATAACCCAGTTACTGATCAGCTGTCAGAGGTGAAGACAGGAACTGAAGATCAGGAGCTTGGTTTCCATCAAGATGAGTTTGTGGTGACAGAGGAACAATGGAGCGTCCCTATGTAAGACAGATGCCATATCAGTGCTGGCGACGCAAAGATGAATTCACAGCACGCTCTAGACGCGAAAGAGTTCACAGTCCTCTGGAGGTAGACAAAACAGGCATGAAGGTGTTCTGGAACTCGGAGGGAGGGAGGTACTTATTCGGCCTGGAGTGGGCAGTGTGTAGTCTGGCAGTCTTCATCCCAGAGAAGGTGGTGTTGAACTGGATTGTGAAGAATGACGAGCACAACTAGAGTATGAGGAATGGCCTTAGGCAGGGGTCCACCACCAATGGGTATGTAGGTGTCAGTGGGACACAGCGCAAGAGTAGGGCCGGGACAGGAATTGTCAAGGGTGAGGATGAGGATGGAACATCTCACGTGGGCCAGATTGTGGTGTGGTGGTAGGGGGGTGGGGGAGACACGATCACACTGCGTAGGCAGGCAGGGTGGAGGGAAGATGGAGTCTTCACAGCAGCCCAGACAGATGTTGACGGCTGGCTTTCTGGTGCTGGGCATGGAGAAGAGGCTATAAAGTTGCTGTTGGGGACATGGCGTTTACAGCGCTTGGTGACACAGGAGGAAGGATACTGGGGAGATGGTGGGTGTCTGGCCCAGACCTCACCTGGTGATAGGATCTGCCTCTGAGTTGCCAGTCTGCCTTGTTCCTCTTCAGGCTGAAGTCTCACAGAAGTCACTGCTGAGACCCATGCCGATCCTGCCCGGTGTCCGTTGCAGAACAGGAGAGCTGCCCACAAACTCACTACCTTGACAAAAGCAGCCTTGGTAGACTGCAGAGGAAAAGGGATTTCATTGTCATTTCATGAATCAAAGTGGCAGTTTCAAGAGGGGTAGATTTTACCTTGTGGTTGACGAAGGAGTCAGACATAGCTTCCATAGTCAAATGAGGGCAGCCTTTCAGGACTGGTGCTGTCTGGCCCCTCACAAAGCGACAAGAGGGCTCTGTCAAGAGGACCTTATTTGGACAAAAAATGAAGCGGGGTTGGGGGAGTTGTCAAAAATCAGAAACAAAAAACTCAGGCACAAATCCAAGCCTGGCTGGGGAGTTGCTAGGAGGCCAGGTGCTGCTGCTGGAAACAGTGCTTTCCACTTGGCTTCACCTGTCATGGCGGCCATCCTGTGCTTGGCCCCACAGGGCCCAGTCTCCCCACTGGTGAGCACTATATTGGCAAGCATGGAAGGGCTTGCTGAGGCGGTCTCAGAGAGAGAGACCGGGGTCAGAAAGTCCTGTGAAAAAGCTCTCTCTGAGGGCTCAAGGGAAGGAGTGGCAACAGACCTAATCCCTCTATTTTGCCTGATGCTTCACGTCCTGGTTTCTAAGAGTGTCCTGGGGAGAAGTAAAGACCCTCTTCTGCCCGAATCTGCACATCCTTCCCAGGGCAGGAACATGTGCCTGGTGCATAATGAGGCCTCGGGAGGGGGCATAACACTAAACAAGAGTTAGCACTAAGCTTTATAGGAATGCCGCGGACAAGCTTGTCATGAGGCTGAGGAGGAGCCTTACTGTGGGGCCCTTTCGGCCTCAGCCCCAGCTGCATCTCCACTGCGAGTCTCGGGAGCCTCTTCAGGGATGCCCTCTAAATCCTGTTCTGAGTTTGGAGCCATTGTCTTCTGGAATCCGAGCACAGGGCTGGGCCTGCTTCCAAGTTGCTGTTTCTTAATGGGTTTTCAAAGCTGCTGTTGGTTCTGTTTTGTTTCTGTGAAGAATTGTGAGGAAGAAATGTGGATCTCTTCCCAGCCACTCATCCCTCAGCAATAGAAAGATGCATCTTGAAAGGAGGTTCTGTCCTCGACTATGGGTCACACTCCCTGTAGATAGACTTCTGTTTAACCACATCTCTCTGAGGTTATTTCTTCCAGCCATGGGGACTGATTGTCATTTCCATCTGGTGATTTTTAACCCGAGTCTGTAGCGTTGGATAGGAATGAACTGACCATGGACCAGTCATTCCGTTGACATTTCCTGAGAGCCTGCTGGATGCTGAGCACCGTGGGGGATGGGAAGCACAGAGCATAGGGAGAGGCTGCCACTGCTTTACAAGACAGTATGACCTTGCGTCCAGGACCAGGTGGATTGGTTTAATCATTACTTCATAATCCTTGAATCATACTGTAAGACCTAGGGTGAGTTATTAGCTTCTCTAAGCCTGGTATCCTCACTTATAAAATGTACATGTCCCCAGCTCATAGGACTGCTCTGAGGGTTACGTGTGATGGCTCAGATAAGGCCCCGATTAGCCCAGCGCCCGTGCATAGTAAGGACTCAATAGGTGGCAGCTATTATGATGAGAGCCTGGCCACAGGGATTATGGGAAGCCAGACACAAGCCCCTAACTGAACTTTACCTGCAGGAGGGGACACTGGACCTGAAAAAGGCAAGAGGGAGGTGTCTGAAAGCTTCAGTTTGAGGAAGGATGGGGTTAAAAAGTCCCCTTGGAAGCCTTGTCCAGCGTCAGTGTTACGCTCAGTGACCGGTTCCACAAAGGGCATGATTAAACGTTCTCCAGAGGGTCCTGAGTTACGCTTTGCCTTCTGGGGGCCGCGGTGTTTGGAAATAATGAAAAGACGAAAGCCCCACAAAAGCGAGAAGCATCGTGGTGGGATTCTGGCTTGTAATTTGCATGAGACATAATTACATTTCCTAAACATAAAAGGAAATATTTGTGATCTGCAGAGAGGTGGCTCTAACAGACAAAGGCAGGTCTCTCTTGGTTCCCTGACCCATTAAGTGACAATCACAGTACCCATGTTCAACATCATCTAAGTGAAACAACTTGCCATAGCTCTGTGCGTTTAATGCTGGCAATAATGGCATTTCCTCCCTCAGTTGCATATATGTCAGCATTTACAGTTTTAAATAATGGCACGTGAAAGCCCAGCCCTGAAGTATTTGCTGGCTTTCTCTGCCACCCCAATTGAGACTTTCAAGTCCTTTTCTTCCTTTATTTTTCCCCAACTGTTGACCCACCGTAGCAGTGAGGAGTAGGAAAGCCTGTGCAGAGCAGAGAATGCAAAATAATGGGACTTAAACAAGAACGTAAATTTTTTTTTCATATAAAAAAGTGGATTTAGAAAAGCTTGTTGGAACTTCAACCCTTGTGGCCACAAGTAGGAGGAAGACAGGAAGGACAGAGGGTGGGCAGAACTTCCAGGGGAGTCCGCTTCCTCGGAGAGTTTTCTGGGAGTCCCACACAGTGTTTTTGTGTTCATCTATTTGGGCAGCACTTAGTCTCAAGGCCACAGCCTCTGCAAGGGAGGCTGGAAAATGCAGTCATTTAGCTGAGTGATTGTCACCCGGGATAACGCTGGGGTTCTGTTACCAGAGAGCAGAATGGGTACTGGGTGGCAGTCAGTCTTAGCCAAGTAAGGTAACGGTTTTGTAAAATCCAGGATCATATTTGGTAATAAAGGAATGGAACAGCTGTAAAGCTGCATGATCAGCTTTTCAAACAATAATGACAACTCCTAGTGTCTTTTTCCTTTTACAAAAGCAACACAATTTTGTTTGTTAGAAAATTTAAAGTTGCAGATTAGCAAAAAAAAAAAAAAATTACAATGGAAATTACATGTGACTCCATCTCATGGTGATAACTGCTGTGAACATCTTGGTAACTATCCTTCCAGAACTTTTTGTGTCTGTTCACACACACAGATTTCCAAATTAAATGGAATTATGCTATAGAAACATTTATTCTATGCTCTTTTGATCTAATAAGAGAAGATGAATGTTTTTTTCTGTTGATAAATATTAAGCTCCTTTAGACTGCTGGTATTTTATTGAATGGATGCCATAATTTCATTAACTAATCAACCTATTAGTGAGCGTGTTTCCAGCCTTTCACTAAAAAATACCATAATGAATGTCTGTAGAGCTAATCTCTGACCAACATCCATGATGATTCATTTGGCATAAGTTCCTAAATAAACTGAGACTCCTAAGAACGCACACCTCTTTAAGACTTAAATGAGTATGCCAGACTGCCCCCCTGAAAGTCTCCCCATCAGTGTTGAGGGGTGCCCTCGGGGGTGGTCCGTTCAGATGCCCAGGGCAGCCACCTTGCCTTTGCACCTCCGATGGAGAGCTGAGCCCCTTGGTGGCTCTGTAACCGCTTCGGTACCCCCTATCGTTTTATCCGATGGCTGTGACGTGTGCATTCGCTTATTCTGTGGAGTAGCGCAGTAGAGATGGGCCGGGGCGGGGGGGATCAGAGCGTGAGACCCCAACGCACGTGCCAGGATAGGATTGGCCTCTTCTGTCAGACGGTTTGGGGAAGCGATGCACCCAACAAAATAAGCCCAACAGAGAGACTGAAGCCAGAGAATTGGGGGTGTGCCTCTGAGCAGCTTTGGCTCACCCCCCCCACCTCATCCAAGAGTGGAAAAATGTCTCCGTGAACATATTTGGCTTGAAATGTTTGCATCTTCTGAAACTTGTGGAAAAACAGTGAACACAAGTGGATAATGGAGAATAAGAGTTAGGAGGAGGGGAAGGAGGCCAGGGTCCCTGAGACACTAAGATGCCATCTTCTCTTTGACAGGGACAGGCTGCCAGCCTAGTCCAGCCTGGTCAGCACACCATGAGGTTTCTCCCTCCTGCCCTGCGGGTCTGAGCCTCATGAACCAGACACACACACAGTTCCCAGATCCCAAGCTCTCCTGTACAGAAGCCTCAGTCCTGTCTCCTGTGCTGGAGCCAACCCAGTCCCTGTCTCTGTCACCCTGCCCCCAGCCTGTTAAAGTGACCCGAGACTGCTGCTGGCCTGCTCACTTTGCCGGGAAACAAGGTCAGCTGGGTCAAAGAGGAAAGAGGCTGTGGTCATGGGTCCTCTCAACCACTATCTTTTTCTCTGTCTGGTTCCTTATATCTGTCCTCTTTGCCAGCCAGGCTGCTTCTTCCTTTTTTTTTTTTTTAATATTTTATTTATTTATTTTCAAGGGAGAGGTAGGGCCAAGGGAGAGGGAGAGAGAGAATCTCAAGCACACTCCCTGCTGAGCACAGAGCCCGACTCGGGGCTCGATCTCACAACCCTGAGATCATGACCTGAGCCAAAATCGAGTGTCAGATGCTCCACCGACTGAGCCCCTGTCAGGCTTCTTTGGTGAATAAAAGCTCCTGAGAGGAGAGAGAAGAGATAAGGGAGAGAAGAAGGCAGACAGATATATAGATAGCTGGTCAGTCAGACAGACCGTGGGGGGGTCTTCCTACAAGAGCTAGCAGAGGGAAGGACTGCTTTCCCACCATGGAGGAGCAGCCCGGGGGACACAGAGAAGCAGAGCCCTGCCGCCCTGCCGCCCTGTCACCCGGGAACTCCGAGTCTGGTGCGTGTGTGTGTGCTTGTGATGGAGGATTACCTAGCGATTTCATGCAACTAACCCTGTTAAGGGCCAGGCACTGTTAACCACAGGAGATTTAAAAAGAAGAAGAGGAAAAAGCCATGTGAACGCCCAGCCTGTCGTGGAGGAGCTCCCAGTGGTGGCCGGGGAGATGGAAGCCCACCTAAATATTCACAGTAGCCTGGAAGGTGTGGGAGAGGTGAGGGCGGAGCTGCAGACAGGTGGAGGAGACCTGCCAGTGGGTGGGAACCTCACAGAAGGGGTATCAGATGAGCTGCATCTGGAAGGAGGGTGTGCCAGGTCAAAAGCAGAGGATCGACAGCAAGGCAGAAGGATGATGTGGGCAAAGACGTTAGTCGTGAGTTTGGGGAGAAGCAGGTGTTCGTAGCCTGAAGCTTGGGATACGTAGAAGGTAACGGCAGGAGCGGAGGCTGGGGTCAGCTAATGAAGGGCCTTGACTATTTATCGTGCGGAAAATTAGTCTTTGAGGAGAGTGGAGAAAGGTTTGGTGGAGGAAGAAGGATTTGAAGGTGAGGAAAGTCAAGGCGGGGTGGAAAGGGGGAATGGCGCGAGCAGGGCTTTGGGGGCGGGGTGAGGGTTGGTAAGTGACCAGCCTGGTTGGCTGGAGAATCTCTGTGAGGCAGTGTTGAGAGACGAGGCTGAAAGTAGACCCGTGTGGGCAGCAAGGACGCCCTGGAGGATTCTGAGCAAGGGGGTGTATTAAAGTAAATGTTTTAGAAGGATTCATTTCTTGGCTGCGTAGAGATGATTTAGAGACAGGGAGAGGCTGAAGGCGATCAAGTCAATTATGAGGTTCTTATGAAGATCCTGTAAATTGTGTGTAAAGAAAAAGTCATTTTTGCTTCCTGTTTGTCTGGGTCCTAAAGCTTTTATTACCAGGGGGATTCTAGAAAGGTCACCAGAAAGCATATACCTAGACTGTATTATTTTCGTACCCTACCGAAATGGTTTTGCCAGTTTCAATATAAAGTTTTGTCCTTGCCTATTATGGAGCGTTCACATAAGAAGTACTTTCTGAAGAACACTTTGGTATCTTTTGCTAAGCCATAAACACACTGACAGTCCCTCTTACACAATGACCTTTCTGTAAGCAATCTCACAATCGATCTCTCAAATCAGGGCGAGGAGGGAAACATGTTCTATTCAGACAAACGTGCATGTTACCTTAAGGACATCAGAGAATGATGAGAACTAGATATCCCAGTGCCCTTACCACTTTTTCCTTGGCTACCAGGAAGCTCAGAACTAAATTTGCTTTGTGAAGGTGGTAACTACTTTATGCTATTGCTCTCTGTTCTCTTTCTCATTGACTTCTTATTTAAAAAAAAAAAGTCTTTTTAAATTTGTTCTGTGTGTGTTTGAATAATGTACATACCTCAGATACATCTGGGAAATAGGCTGGGTGTATAATATGATTAAATCTTAAATGAAATAATTTCCTCCTCCCTGGGAAGGCAGCTCTTCCTGTGCTTTTTCATGCAGCCAAAAAAGCCTCTCCCCACTCCTCTCGTCGGCCCCGGCTCCTGTCTGGTTGTGGTGCCCAGCCTGGCTCTCATCAGTTCATCCTGGCCAAGCTCCTTGGGAAGATACACTCACTCTGAGCCCATCCGCCTCTGTTCGCTGGCCCTTTTGGCTTGAGATGTTTTCTCTCCTTTCTATATTTCAAAGCATTGTGGTAAATAATCAATTCAAACCAGCACCAAGTCTCTCTTTCTGTAATTCTAAAAACCCATTAAATTATATTGTTGGGAGAAAACAATAGCTGTGCTAATCACGCCCTGTGCATGCGCATCTTAATTTCCCTAGAGGCCTGAATATGAATTTTTACTAACATGTTAATTTTGTGTGTTAATCAGTAGCTGTAGGCCGAATGAATGGATTGACTATGTAAAACTGTTTGATATTGAAACAACTCCTTTTGACCCCCTCAAATTGGCTTCATTCCCCTAAAGACGGTTAAAGTTAATTAAGCACTCAATAGGTTTATGGTGT
This sequence comes from Ailuropoda melanoleuca, assembly GCF_002007445.2. Classification (NCBI taxonomy): domain Eukaryota; kingdom Metazoa; phylum Chordata; class Mammalia; order Carnivora; family Ursidae; genus Ailuropoda; species Ailuropoda melanoleuca. Next base: position 62,903,065 of record NC_048233.1, on the reverse strand, counting down.
TTAAATTAAAATATATTACTCCTCATTGTGTAGTCATCAAGTGAGAAAGACATCCTCCTCCTGGCTGCCTGGCTGGCTAATGGGCTTATCAAAATTCATGATGTAATAAGAAGGCCGACAAGTGCATAAGAGACTCTGGCTGTCACTCAAGGAAAAACAGTGACCACCTTTGTCCACTAGAGGGCACAAGAGAGCCACGGATGCCCGTGGGCTGGCGCGCTGGTTTTGGGAATGGAAGCAGGGAAGGCCCCTTGTAGGCCTGTTTGTCTCATTTGTAAAGAAAGCAATCTGTTATTCTTTTTTCCTATAAATGAGGGGCTCTCTCTTGATTTCTGTAATTCCCCTCTTCTCTTCCATGTTCATATTTTACACCACTCTTCTGTCTTCTTGGGTTTGTTTGTGACTCTGTTTATAACAGTAGCATGTGGCAGAAAGCAGCCCACATAGCTCTCAGGAGAAAAAAATGTTGCCTTTCTTAGTCTGGATAAGTTTTCTATGAAATTTTCATGGGGGAGTGGCCGGGGGGGAGAAAGCCTGAGGCTTGTGCTTCCCGAGAAAAATCACTGACACGGTGCAGAGAAAATATATAAAATAACACTTAAGTCTTCTCTCCAGAAAGACACATGAAAGCTATAATTGTGCCTGCTGACTTTCCCTCTGGGCCTCTCAGGGGCTGGGGGTAGGGAATGCGGCTTTGCAGCCTGCCAGACAGTTAGCATTTAGATCTGGGGGAAAAATTGCTTAATGAAATGGGCAGAGTGCAAAGAGGGGGAGGTAGTGGTGAGTCCTGCAGGAACACTTGTTTTGAATTAAAGCTGGGCCTAGGTGAGGCTGATCGGGGGAGCTCTGCTGACTTGTCCGACCCTGCCAGCCCCTCCTCTGTCCTGCGGATTCCATCATTGACTATAGAGACGTTGGTCAGCCGGGGACAATTACTTGTAGTCACTTTGGGAAACTTGGCTGGTGGTAGGGATCATTAGGGGATTCCAAAGCATTCTTATTAATGAATCTGTAGCTCATTCTTCCTGGACTGGTTTTAAGAAATTTGTACTTTTATCTAGCTAGTGTGTGTGTGTGCACGTGCACACGTATGTGTGTACAGGGCTGAGTCACCAAATGGACAGAAGATACCTCTTTTAAAGGCTAAATAACCGTGGGTATAAGACAATGAGAGAGCAGGACGATATGGTGAATGAGATAAGTAGCATCACGAGGATGCCAGGTTGTTGTGAGAAGAGGTTTATCCTCAAAGAGGTGCGAGTGTGCCCCTCTTTAGGTCTGATGTAAATAAGCACCAGGAGGCCATAGTGGGCCAGCTTCCGTTCATGTTATCCGTAGGTCGTGGATTTTATTTTCAAAATGCTTTTGATTAGCAATTATTAATAGTTACTATTAGTGGGGGGGGGAGTGTTTTTCAGATTATGAAGTTGGGAACAGACCTAGAGGGTACGGCAGAGGGGTTGGGGCTCTGCCTTTCATCTCTCTTACGTGTTGGGGCTCCACTGAAGACGCCTTTTGGAACAGAGGGTGCTGCTGCTAAAAGAGAAAGAAAGAGGGAGAAGAATTTTTAAACTTCTAGTTTATTGCCTTCTAGGTTATAAAATTTTCCACTTTCTCATTTGAATCTCATAACAGCTTTCTTTCTCTGTGACCCGTTTTCAGAAAAGGAAGCAAAGATTGGGGAGTCCAAGAAATGTCTTCATTGTCACTCAGGGATTGGCAGTTAGGACCTGAACCTGGGTCTTCAGACTCCAAATTCAGGACCCCTGCCCTACAGCAGGGTAGGGTGAGGGCCTCAGACCAGACTGGAAGAAGGTCATGGCTTGCGCAGGCCGACGGGGTGAGGGTGGTGACGATGAACCAGACTGAGGGAGAAATCTGCGATTTAAAAAAGGCAGGACAGCAGGAGGCAGCAGTGGCCCAGGAAGGGAAGAAGGTCCCTGGGGCCTCCCAGGGCTGAGGGTCTGCGGCTGGCCTGAGCCCTCCTCCCAGCCTGGCCTCTCTGCTCTGGAAGGGAGAAAGGTCCTGCCTCTGGCATCTCCTTTCATTTGGGGATTATCAGCATCATTCCAGGCCTTCAGTGGGTGGGGAAACAGAGTCTTCAGAGGGCCTAGGCTGGTAGGGAATCAGCCCCACAAGCCTTAGAGCCCAGCCAGCAGAGGCTCCCATGTCTTTCTGGGGGAAAGGATTGACTTTGGGGTGTGAAATGGGAACAGTCCATTCTTGTCAACACCATGTGTTTAAGGACAGCCTCTCCCCCCCCCCCACTTCCTTTCCCGAATTCCTCCCACTGACTTCTTTGACAAACGGGCTGGTGGGGCCATTTCATTCACTGTATTAAGAAGCCCGCCCCTCTCCCCAGTGTGTCCAGCTCTTTCTTTGAGTTAACCAGTAACTGGTCTTTTTGTTATCCCATTTCTGTGTGAGGAGCCCTTCCAACAATTCTCACCGAGGAAGCACTTCTGATTTTTGTTTCCTTTCTCTTTCGAGTCTGCAGAAAACCTTTCATGTCCCTTTGTGGGAGAGAGCTTCACACTGCCCCCCAGAATGTGCTAAGCTGCATCGTTCTCCTCTGCACTCCTAGCGCTGCCCTCAGCCATTCCCTTAACATCCCATCTCGGGCAATAAACCAGGCCGGGGAGATTTAGGGCTCCTCCAATAAGATGTACTTGTAGGAGACTCTCTTGGGAAGGAGCGGCAGGCAGAGAGCAGGGATAATTACATCTAAAGTTTGTGCAGTTTTCTTCCTTTGTGTGGAGTTCTTTCCCTGAAGAGGGGCCTGATAAACAGCAGAAAGCCTACAGAACCAATTGGCTGGAAAAGAAATGACAATAAAAGTCACACGGAATAAAGTCTTCTGTCAGCACCCATTTAAGTAAAACAGGGTTACAAGTTGCGGCAGAGAATTAACTGTTTGATTTGCTAGAAGCCAAGAGGTTTTTTCGGCACTTAGAGGGAGAAAAAAAATTTTTTACTTTTAGTTCATGTCTTAACCCCCCGCCCCCACCCCAAACTGGGACCTAACTGCCATATTCCCCCATTCAGGTAAAAGGTGTTCATTGGAAAGCCCAAATGCAAGGCCCTTGGGCTTGCTGGAAGGGTCTGTAGTTTGCAGCCCGGGAGCATGCTCTGTTGTAGAAACCTCTCTGTGTCATCTCTCCTAATTTGTGCACTTAATTGACAGCTTGTTAACAGTTCATTAGGAACACTGAAAACCATGTGGCAAAAACAGATCTATCTAGCAGAGGGACGTGGTCCCTTCTTCTGAACCACTGTTTATTAAATTTCACTAGAAACAAGATAGCATGGCAGAAACAACCCACTGCCTCTTTTCAAAGCAAGTCCTTTCTGTCCGTCCCTGCTAAACTCTTCAGTTCCTGGGACACTGGGCTGTCTCCTGGCTGGGGCTTTGTTCTAACGGATTGGGACTCCTTGGGCCTGTGATGGGTACATATGCAAAGGTTCTTAGGGCAGCAAAGGGAGGAATCGCTCATCTGTGAAGACACTTTTAAAGGCTCTAGGGATTACACGGCCCCTCTGATCTTCCCACCTCCCACACCACTCCTCTGGGTCTCTGGAGACCTTAAATATTGTCTTTGTGGAGGCTGCTGGTAAGAACAATTATAAGCCAAAATTCTTTCTTGTAATCCTCCCTGATCCTGCTAGGGAAAATCAGTTGCCCCTTCATCTTTGTGCCCATAACACTTCACACTTCCTTCTGTTATATATCCCATTGTGTTATTGCTACACAGGTGTGCCTCTTGCCCTGAGCATCTACAAACTTGTGTTATTTCCATCTCTGGATCCCCATACCGAGCAACCTGGAGTTGAATTGTTGGAATGATGGCTTTTAGGTCACCTTTAAGCATTCTGTTCTTGACCACTCCCTGACCACCGTCACCACCTGCCTCACCTCAATCCTAGCCACCTAGAGGAATTATATTAGAATAATGGAATAGTCTTCAGGCCAGGGCTGTGTTTGTTAAAATAGGTTGGCTTCTTCCAAATAAATTCAATCTGATTTCATTGCATCAAATATTTACTGAATGCCTATCGTGTTCCAGGACTTGGGTTCATGGTGGTGAACAGAACAGATGCAGTTCCTGCCCATATGGATGTCACTGATTATTAATTACAGTAATTGCTATAGATTATAAACTTAGGAGGAACATTCCATCTTGCAAATGAATGTGATATTTTAAAACCTTCTGGAGCAGAAATATACTAAAGGATACTTTAGTGTCAAGAGTTATTCTTTCTCAAAGTGCATCCATCCCTTGCTGCCTACTTCTGGGGTTCCCCCTCCCCCCCTTACATGCATGGTACCTTCTTGTCACCAGAAGGAACTAGCACAGCAAGCTCTGAGCTTAAGAAAAAAATTATTTGAAGAGTCACAGAAATTTGACATCATGGGCTTCCTTAAATCTTTTTACTAGTTGTTGAAAGATGTGCTAGCCTCGTGCTTGCACAGGCTTACTCATGGAATCTGAGGGTGCTAGCTGATAACACCTGAGCTTTGGTCATAAAATATTTCTGTGGTTTTTAACTTTTGTGAGGCATTTATGTCTTTAATACCCCTGGAATATATTCAGTATTTCAATAGAGCACGCTGGAGAAAACCCATCCAAAATGAGGGCTTGCTTTCTTAAAAGCTCTGTGCTCAGGAGATCTTTCTCCATCTAAAGAAGGCCGGGAGTTACGAACGTTCTCTGGAAGGACTGAAATAAATTTAGTGAGACATAGTTGAAGCTACCAGAGAATTCAGTAGTTCTCCTGGTGAATCCCCACACATCAGGCAAGATAAAGTAACAACCTTGGACACATCATGTTGATTATAGGGGACGCTTGTCAGGGGCCTTCCCAGTGTCTACCTTCCGCTTCTCACACGCGGGGACCTTGTTTTTTCCTGTGGGGACTGCACCCCCCTCTATTCTCAGTGTACAGTTCACGTGGGATGAATCCCGCCTCTAGCTCCCGATGAGCTCTGATTGGCCTAAGCTGGTTAAGTAAACCACGGGTCCTTTGCAGTTATTGGTTCAGACTTGGACATGTGACCCGATTCTGGCCAATGGCAGACAATGACTCCGAGGATTGGTGGGGAACTAGGGAAGAGACCGTTTTTCTTCAGCTGGAGGTGAAGCTGCTGCTGTCGAAGTCATTCTGCGAGCAGGTGGTTTCCTGGAGCTGCGGGCAGCCACTAAGTGAGGTTTGAAGGTGGTGTCAGTGTGGAGGAATGTGGAGTGGAGAGATTGTGAACTCTGGTCCTTGGCGAAATTGATGCCGCCTCCCCGGAAGCTCGCCCTCTCCGGGTCTTCTACTTACGTGGACTGATAAAGCACTCGTGCCCTTCGCCTACTTTTGGCTTGAATTAGTTTGAATGGGTTTTTCTGTCACTTGCAACTGAAGTGTTGTAACCGCTAACTTTACTAATATACCAAAGTCGTATATATTAGAATCAGTTGGTCAGAGATCAATAACAGAATGAAATTTAGCCAAAGGAAGCAATTGTGAAAGCTTTTGCGTAGGATAGCTCAGTTGTGGAAGTATCATCAGGCTCTTTTTACCCCTTATAGAAAGTAGCCATAGCAGGAATCCCAAGGAGGGTGATGCTGTCAGGGGTTGGGCAGTCTGGGGTGCTTAACGGTGCCTGGCACTGGCCGTGTCCCACCTTTTTGGATCTGTTCCATTGCCTGGAATAAAGCAGTTAATCCATAGAGCAGTGGCGTTAAAGGGCAGCCTAAGGAAATTCACGCTGGAAAGTCCTGGGCCACCATCCCTGGGTTAAGGGGGGAGACAAATTCTGAGTTCAAACATCACTTTGTGTTATGTAGAGAATGGGAACAGCTTTCAGCTCCACTTGACTGTAAGGTGTAGAGCTGCACTGTCCGGTAGTGGCCAGTAGCCACCAGTGGCCACTGAGGAACGTGGCTAGTTTGAATTGAGATGAGCTGTAAATGTAAACTATTCGTGGGACTTTGAAGATATAGTATGAAGAAAACTAAAGTATCTCCCTCATAATCACTGGTATTAATTACATGTTGAAACCATGATGTTTTGATATATTGGGTTAAATAAAATAAACTATTCACTTTAATTTCACTCATTTCTTTTTACTTTTATTAATGTGGCTACTCATGTGGAAAATTTAACTTTACCTACGTGGCTCACATTCTGTTTCTGTTGGACAGCGCCTCTCTCGAGGTCAGAGACATTTCATTTGCTTCGTATGCCAGAAAGAGTTCTCAATGTTGTTTTTAAGTGAATAGATCATGACTTAAACCTGCCTTTGAGAGTGGCCATCAGCAAACGCTCACAGCCTGTGTTGCCACTTTGTTGGTGGCCTTTCTGTAGAAATATCCTAATGTGACGTCCTGAGTAAGGTCACACACCTGAGAGTAAAAGGCAAAGTCTCTGCTGAAAAAGGCGATCGTTCTAGACTGGAAGTCCAGAAACGAGGAGACTCAGTTGGGAAAGAAGCCTTGGAAGCTAGAGAAGGGAGCCCATCTCTTTGGATCTAGGCAAAGAGGGTTCTAGATATGCCTGAAGACGCTTCTGGGGTAGAGATAGGGAACGTGGCTTCTGCTACACAGAGGCTGGCTGGAAGCGGGTGGGGAAAGAGTGTAAGGGACACGGCTGGCAGTGAAAGAAAGCTGACACCCCTAATCCAGATTCTCTGGCTGTGTTACTCTGTGTTACTGTCCTTGAGCAAAGCCCGGTCTATGTACTGCACTCTGGCCTCCGTTGAGTTGGGTCTGCTGGTCAGGGCTGGGTTGAAGCACGGCAGTCGCAGCAGCAGAGCGGAGTGAGATGGCCGCAGTAGAAAGAGAAGCCCGAGACGGGCTGCCCCTCTGTAGTGCCGTGTGCTTGGTCCATAGACAGCCTCAGAAAAGCAGCTCTGATGCTTATGGGAGTTAGCTTTCAAGCAATGCATCTCTGAGGTAATGCCTGGCAGGACTACCCCGATGAAACCAAAAAGTGATCCAGTGACGAGGAAAGATGTCCCCCACATGTGTGTGCTCAGGCTGCTTGGCTGAATGACCTCCAGGACCGGCCTAACCCATTGGCCCAATGTCAGGAGTCACTTCTAGAGTCACTTCCCGTCCCACTGGACCGAGGGATGTTTCCTATGCCCTGTATCTACTTTGATGTATGCGTGATCATATGCTAGTGTATTTGTTAATGGCCCTGTCCTCTCTACCAGACTGTGTACTTTCCAAGGGCAGGGCTCATCGATATACTTCTGGCCACGGCACCATGTTTGACACACAGCAGGCATTCAAGTAATATTTTTTTAAAAGAAGGCAAGTAGGTGCTTAGGGCCATAGGCTTATATGGGCAGAGTATGTGGATAGTGCCAGGCACTGGGATCAAAGACTGTGTAGGTAACGTGCTTAGCACGTGTCTGGCACAAAGCACATGCATTTCTACATTACATGTACATCTGCACCAATGACCACACTGTCCTTAATGTTCTTGATCTTTCCTTCTTGCTGGAGAAGTACTGCCTCACTGCCTCACTGGGATAGAAGTGAGGAGACCCTGCATGTAAATATACCTGCCTTGCCCTGATTTGAAATGAGAATGATGAGGGGACAAATTCAGAATTGTGTGTCTTGGTATAGACTGCTGATCAAGGTTGGAACTGTAGTTGAGCTCAAGCAGGTGCTTCCCTCTCTGGGTTATCTGAATTGGCCTAATTTAAAGTTTGATGTAGACCAGTGAGTGACCCAAGTCACCACATATTCTTGGGAGTTGCAAAGCTAAGGAATTCCTCATATTCTCCTCCCAAAAGAGAAATCAGATTTGAATCCTTTTTCTGACTTCTCTAAAGCCCCAAAGGAGCTCAAGTGGGCTGATGACACGGAAAGATCTTTTAGGGAGAAATGATTTGGACAAAGTTACTTATATTTATCAAGGTCTTATAGATTTTCCAACTGCCAGTGTGGCCATTCCCATAATTTTCCACGGTGGAGGGCTGGGAAGTGATAGGTTTTAGTTGTTTGGGGGCTCTAGGGAAATTAATACCAGCTATTTATTTTAAAAGTAGTTTCTATGATTAGACATTTTCTGCAAATTATTCATGAAGCAAATAGTTCAGTGTAGCTTATTAGGAAAATCAGTATGAAAGTGGCACCACATGGCACCAGAAGTTCTGGAAATTCTGGGTAAGAGGTTGGTGTTTACTTTTCAAGGAGGGCTGTTGAAACTTGCAGCTTTCAGGTTCACTGGTACATTCACAGAATCAAGATCTTTAAGGTTGACACTAAGAAAGATTGACAGTTTAATAAGGAATTGGCATTGATTCTCAAGATCAAATCGAGTGCTGCTGTCATTTTTTATCGATGCCAAAAGACCTAAAATCAACCCTGTGCCCCAAATTCATTTTAGAGTTCCATTCTTCTCTTGCCAAAGACTGTCCATCTTCCTTGATTTGGTGTTTCGGTTTCTGTCCATTTCTCATTCAGTCTGTCAGTTTCTAGCTTTATAACTGGGTGGGCACTCCTCCATCTCCACTGAATCCTACTGAGAGATCTCAATGACATTTCTTTCTGGAATAAATGACCTTGTTTTCTGATCTTCGACTTAACAGCCTCAGAATCTTAACTTACTTCTAAACAGATACTGTCTTGATTCCATCCTTATTTTCTTTTTAAGAGTTTATTTGAGAGAGAGAGAGAAAGAGAGAGAGCACAAGCAGGGGGAACAGCAGGCAGAGGGAGAGGTAAAACAGGCTCCCTGCCAAACAGGGAGCCCCATGGGATCATGACTTGAGCTGAAGGCAGATGCTTAACCGACTGAGCCACCCAGGCGCCCTGTCTTGATTCCATCCTGACAACCTCTTCTCTTCTGCTCAGAGTGTGGGGTCTGGTGCCAAGCCCAGTGCCTCTAGGAGGGATTTCCCCTACCTTCTGGTCTTGGTTACTGTGAAGTATCTGTTTCTTTCTGAAATCTCAAGCATCAAGCATGATTTCCAGATGCAGGACTTGGTAACCTTCATCAGTTTTTAGCAGCAACCCAAGAATTTCAGCACTTTTATTTGTTTGTTTTTCAAGGAAATATCGTATTATCCTTTGTCTTCCACTCTTCACAATTTCTGCCTGTCACACTGCTAGTAACAAGTGACCAGAATTGGAAGGAGCATCTGGGTGGGTCAGTCAGTTAAGCCACAACTCTTGATTTTGGTTCAGGTGATGGTCTCAGGGTCGTGAGATTGAGCCCCACATTGGGCTCTGCATTGGGCGTGGAGCCTGCCTAAGATTCTCTCTCTCTCTAAAAAAAAATTGGGAAAGATTTGCTCTATACAGAGGCTTCACTTTTCACTCTTCTTTGTCCTCGATGATGCTCCCATCTTCCCTAAACCCTCACCTTCTTCATGGTGGAATTGTTAAACTGTCTATATTAGTTTTTGATAGCTATAGATTGGGGACAAATTCTGTACTTTTCTTAGTGATTCTCTTCATGCATACTGTGAAACTGGTTTGGTATGTATTCAAATTCTTAGTTCTCTAGTGTAATGGAATTGATTGGACTCCACACTTGTTCAGTTACTAGTTAGTTACGTGACTTGATTTGAACTAATTACATTGCCTTCCTGAGCCTCACTTTCCAGTACTGTAAAATAAGGGTAGTGGTATTTACTTCATGAAGTTATTCTGAGGCTTACATTAGCTATATACTAGCAAATACCTGGGAAAAGTGAAGTGATCAATAAAACTGGATCTTCTAACCCATTCTCTTAATGCTGTATTCATAAGAAGTTCTAAGATGAAATGTAATTACATAGTGATTTAAAAAGACTCCAGACAGTCTTTAGAGAAATAATTATTTTGTGAAATCTGCAAACTTTTGAATAAAATGAAAAAAAGACTAGATATTTTAGGTGTTTTATGAACTTTGCAAAACATTTTTTGGATTGAGCTGTGCTTGCATAAATTAAAATTTTAAATCAAAGTAAAATTAGAAATGGAATTTTTAGGAAATTTTCAAATGTTTAGATGAAAAGCCAAACTATATACCATTTTGCAAGTTTGAAATTTTTAAAAGACCTATGCTTGCTCAAAATTGGCCAAAATCATGGCTTTGGAACGCTAAGGTTCACTCCAGAGGTTATGTGTACATTTTTATTGCATATGAAAGACAAGGGCTAGTTGAGAAAAAGCTTCTATTCACAAAAGAAAAATATCTCACAAAACCATCTTTTCCTGTGTACTGTTGGCCTACATTGTACAAGAGAGTCACCCACCGACCCTGTCATTCATGGTATCAGCCACTCTGCACGTATCTGTATGTGATACAGTCTCAGGCACACGTGCGCTGGTTGTGAAGGGATAAGGAAGGGGCTGGCGTTTTGCTCTCCATGACTTGACTGAGATGCTTTGAGAAAGTTCATCCATTCTACCAAGGGGCAGTTTTTATGGGGCTTGAAATATATGTTTTTGGGAAGACCTATTTACAAAAGAGAATACAAAACGTCGAATATGAAATTAGATCCAGGAGCTGAAAGGGACCCAGTGAGTGAAGGGGCCTGAAGCTGGGGCTTCAGGAGCCTCGTGTAAGGTGGTCCCGACCAGATCAGTATGAAATGTGGAAGGAGCTGAAATCCTAGAGGTGGGTGGGGAAGCGCAGTTTAAGGCTGGTAGTGGTTGTCCCTCATCTCCAGTGGCTGAGCAGTTGTCAGAAAACTGGGAATTGCATAAGATGAATTTGAGAATGAACACCAAGATGTTTTCTAATTATAATTTGTGTTTCATTACACTGTGCAAAATGTCAATGCTAAAATCATTTTTAAGCTAATAAAAACGTCAAGAACTACTACATAATTTGTTTTCTATATGCAATTTATCAAACTTCCATAGACGAATTATAGTGCCATATGTGGTCTTTTAAAATAACTTGCAAGCTACATGTAACATAAATGGAGTTTTTCACTAGAGATCCTGACTTGGAGGCCCATTGTGATTTCTCAGCTATTGGAAATAGTTTTGTAGAGGGTGAAGCATAATTGTTCCTGTGAGTTCTTTTAGTAGCATAAATATCAGAAGGGCGATTTTGAAATTTCTTTTCATAAATAAAAATCTTTAAAAAAAATTTTTTTTTTAAAAAGGGTGCCTAGGTGGCTCAGTCAGTTAAGTGTCTGCCTTCGGCTCAGGTCATGATCTCAGGGTCCTGGGATGGAGTCCCCATCAGGTTGCCTGCTCAGCGGGGAGTCTGCTTCTCCCTCTCCCTCTGCCCCTCCTCCCTGCACGTGGTCACCTTCTCTCTCAAAAAAAATAAATAAATAAAAATCTTTAAAAAATGTTTAAAAATAAATTTCTTTTTCAAACTCAGGATGGGACTTTATTATTTGACTGTTTTAATCTTCATGCTTGTATTGGTATGCCAGCTATCATTGAAGTCTTTCTTCTGTTTTAATAATTTAAATGGTATATTTCCCTTTTTAAACATCCCTTGAATATAACCATATGGATTCTAGAGTCTGAAGATGCGGGTTTATTTTGGGCACCCTCCTAGGATTTTAGGAATAGCACTCATTTTTATCTTTTAAATATTTTCTTGGTGGAACATTTTGCTACATGCCCCTGTAAAACAGCTAATTTAGCCCTCGGGGACATCAGAAGGCCGTGTTTTCAAAGAACCGCAAGGTCGGGTTGCCCGCTTTTCTCTTTTCCTTTGGCGTCTCTTCCTCTGGCCCTTTCTTGCCTGGATTCTATGGAACAGCAGCTTGTTCCAGCCACCCCCCCACACTCTACTGTTTTGCTCGCAGGCAGCCTGCTTACAACCATTGTGATGTACAATTAGCACTGAAGCACATGCAGATAATAAGAGAATCATCATAAAAGCACTAAACAGAGCAAATAACATTTCAGGCTGGATTTAATCCCAAATACCTGGCGCTCTAAAGCAGGGAGGTACAGAAACCCAGAAGCCCAGTAAGATCACACTCTGGTTAGCTGTGGGGGGTTGGGATTGTATGTCAATATATACAGACACACACACCGCAAGGGTCGAATTCAGACATTAATCAGTACTGCATGCAGAGTGGGTAAATATTGTAAATTTGAAGCTAAAAAGAACCAGGAAAAAAGGTCAGCTTTAGGTTTAATGTAGCTTTAAACCAGTTCCTCTGGCCTAAGGATGACAAGAGACTCATTCAGATTAGATGGAAAGAGGGAAGCCTTTGTGAGGGTGGGACCCTGGGGTCTTGGACAGACTTTAAACCAGGGAGCTGAGCTACCGCCTTGACCTTGGCCTGGCTGTTGACATCTCTGTGCATCAGTTTCCTCTTAAAAATGCAAATAAAAATACTCGCTTGCATTACTGAACAACTTCTACCAAGCATCCGGAGACGATTTTTCCTGAGAAATCAGAATCCACCAGGGGCTATTTCCCAAGCACGAGTGTGAGATGCTGTTGCTTCTTTTCTAAATAAGTTCATTTAAATCACAGTAATAGCTGAGAGTCAGGTGCTTACTCTGGAGCGGGACTGGGGTTTGGAAAGGTGAAGTTGCTTTCCCAAGTTCACAGCCACACAGAGCCTGCATTTGAACCTGTTCAATCTGATTCTGATTCTGATTTAAGGATGCTGCTGGAGCTTCTCAACCAGGTCTTTTCCTTCTCTCTGGGCTTTCTTGAGGCTGTCATCAAAGGAGGGGCATTTGGGCTGGCCCTGGAGCCCCACTGGGGTACTTCACCCTCTTGCTGCCCTTTCTGGGTGTGTGGTTGAGATGGGTGGTAAGCCTGTGCTTGGAGAACGCTCACAGCAGGATAATGCAAGGACGGTTCTGTGTGCTTGGAGGAGGGGACCGAGTTTGTCCAGGTAAATCCAAGCACCCTGTTTTCCCAGAGACCCAGGGGTACTTACAGTCTGCAAGGCAGTGCCAGGGGCTGATACATAATAAATGGATCTTAGTCTTTCTTTCTCTCTTCTGGTCACTTTATAAGGCAGTGTGCAGAGCTGAGAGCTGATGATTTATTAATTACATTTTCCAGATGGAATGGCAGCCTAAGGGGTGATTTTCTACCTAAAATAGACACCGCAAATGCAGAGATGCTCAAAATCTAGTAACCGACCTTAATATTTTCATCTTTGCGACTACACCTGTAAAGACTGCCAAGTTGGAGGCAACTGTTCCTTTTCTCAGGGGTTGGTTTTTTACAGCGGAGAAAATAGTTCTTTATGAATAATCTCCAGCCCCAAAACTTCAATTTTTACCAAATTCAATCACAAGTCTGAATTATATTAACAACTTACTATCGCATTTATATCACAAGGTGTTTCCAGTTTAATTTTTAACAGAACTCAGAGAGAGTGAGGTGAGGATAGAGTCCTTCACTTTGGTAGAGAAACTGTTTGACAGTCTGCATGATATTGGTAACTTAAGTGCACCCAGGCTCATTTTTGCCCAGTTTTTTAAACTCTAAGTTGTATATGACTTCAGCCCACTGTGTACTTACACCCAAAGTCAACGAAAAGCTATTTTGCAAAGCCTGTGTGTGTGTGTGTGTGTGTGTGTGTGTGTTTTGCATCTTTCTAATCTCCTGATAAAGCTTCTGAGCCTCAGAAAACAAATCACTGGCCTCCAGAGGTTGCTGAAAGTTATTATTTTTGTTCGCTCAATGTGAAGATAGCTAATCTCCCAATACATCTCATTGTGTGTGTTTTTCTCCTCATGGCGTTTGCGTATTAGTCTTCAGCACGGTATATACTTACTTCTTCTTTTTCCAGTTTTCGTGGTGTGCATTTTAATAGCAGAAGGGGATTTGCTCTTGATTAGGAAGGAGAAGAGAGGGACTAACGTTCTTATTATATAAAACGATCCTTTGCTCATATCAAGAGGATTCTACGATCCTTTGCTCGTATCAAGAGGATTCTCTGGGGCTTCACTGGGAAAAAAACAAACAGGAGGTAAATGTCCTAGATGTTTACAGGTTAAACATTCCATAAGTGCCTCAGAATCAGCCCTTCCTGGCAATCTGGAGGCGGCTAATTGCTGGAGCATCCAAACCGTGAGAGCGACTTCATTTTCCCCGGGGATCGACACTCACAACAGGATAATGCTTACCCTGATAGAAGTGTCACAGTGGGGACCCAGCATAATTTGCTGATATGATATCAAAAATAGCATTAAGGTAATTACATTTTGCACTTGTAATATTTCACAGGCAATAATGCAGTAGAAAATTGCACTTTTTTTTTTTGGTAACCTGGTCATTTAAAACTTCAGCTGCAATGAAGCAGACATATTTGATGGGTTGTTGTTTCTTAAATGTGTGCTCAATTTATAAATGTATAAATGCAGTCATTTCTCCCATTAATCCCAGTTGACTGGGATTAAAAGAACTGAAAGTAGTAAATGGGAACTCTTTCAGTGGGCATCATAAGAGGTGTCTTTTTAATTGTAGTAGCAGAGAAATGAGAAAAGATAAGAACCTCCTTTGCCAAGGACAGTTTGGTATAGCAGAAACACTGCCTGAAGAGGCCAAAGACATGGGATCTAGGCTCTCTTCCCCTGTTCTTGCTGTGTGACCTTGTGCAAGTTCTTGAACCTCTCTGAGCTATTGCTTCAAACAGTAGTGCTGGATGGACTGATCTTTTGCAAATCATATCAACTGTAATATCTATGATTCCAGAAAGAATTAAAAATTTTTTTCAATTTATTTATTGATTTTTTTTTAATTGCAAAACATTTTCAGGGGTTTTATTTTACCACATAGGTAAATTTTCTGTTTGCCTCACAGCCTTCTGAATATTGGGGCTCACACTGTGTTTTCTTCAGACTGTTGAAATTTTGGCAGTGGCTTCAGGTGAAAAATGTTACTGATTTAATTTCACTCAAGAAACCCTCATCCTTCTGTTGTTCCAGGTGCACTTGGTGAGGAGTCTCAAATGCTGCCACTTTCTTAAACCGCTCATGTCACTACTTTCTCATCCAGGCATTTATTTGGCAAATCTTCGGGGCACTTGGCTGGCTGAGTGGGTGGAGCATGTGACTCTTGATCTCGAGGTCATGAGTTCGAGGCCTATGTTGGGTGTAGAGATTACTTAAAAATAGAAAAATAAACTTTAAAAATATATATGTAGCTTCATTATTTGGCAAATCTTTATTGAGCAGCTATTATGTGCTGACACTGAGCATACAGTAATGAATGAGATACAGCACCTGCCCTCCTGTAGCTTAATCATAACAGGAGATATATATATATATATATTTCTATCTCTCTCTCTCTCTATATATATATATATATATTTTAACAATATTTTTAACTGCAAGAAACAGAAATCCACTCATTGAAGCTAATTCAGGGAGCTCCTCAGAAGGAGAGTGGGGCATCTCCAACAAGCCTAGGGCAGGAAGTGGAGCTGGTTGTTACAGAGACTGAGCAAAGCACCTGATACTTTCAGAGCGCAGGCAACATCTCCCTCTTTCCTTCTCCCTGGAGCTACATGTCTCTCATCACTGCTGCCCATTTCCTACGTTCTTGTCTTTGCAGACCACGGGTGTCTGCCCACATTCATCTACTTGCACAGAAGACCCACTGCAACTCACGTGACAACTTTGTGCAAATCAGGAGAAAGTGTCCCTGTCTGGGCACACGGCATAGCAAGCTGAGTTTGGCGCTCACTTGCCCCCCAGTCGGGTGCTCTTATGCATTTGACCCTATGTCCACATGGTCTTATCTTAGTGAACCCAGCATAATGTCTTCCACATGACCTTCTAGCTAGGTTCCCCATAGGTCAATGACCATGTCTTTATGACCCAAACTCAGTTTCCTCAGAGAAAGAAGTGAGTTGGGCCAGGTGTCCCGTGAAGGCGATCAGATGTGTCCAGAGTGAGTGAGAAGCAGATGCATGATAAATAGGGTTCTGGGGGGAGATGCTGTACATCTCTGGGAAACATACCTCTGCCTGGGCTGGACGTTCCTTAAAGGGGAAACACTGTCAGGGACGTGTGGCATCTAAATCAGATAAAGCTGTGTGGCATGCTATGGGGACCCGAGCCTTGGTCTTGCCCCTAAACCACTCAGACCCAGTGGGTTTGGAAGAGCAAGATGTTGGCTGACAATGACAGCTGAGCTCCATCCTGTGTCAGAAAACTTTAGGGTCTGCTGTGAAAAGAGGCAGAGAAGGTCACTATATAATGGTAAAGGGGTCAATCCTTTCCACACTCAGCCTCTAATATCTCATCTGAGATGGAGACCTCTGCCCTGGGTATTTCATAGTTTTCCCTCTTCCATACAGCAATTTTCACGGGATTGCCAAGACACAAGGAAGCGGGAACATATGTCGCAGGGGAGGCATCTCTGTTTCTTGAAATGCAATTCTCAAAAATCTCCACCCTGAGCCCCTTGTAGCTTATAAATCTAGAAGCTCCTGCAAAAGGTGCAGGCATTCATCACAGGTATTTTTTTACACCTGCCAGCTATAAGCTTTTTAGATGGAGATCTATTGAAAGGCCTATTTTGGCTGCTAAAAAGGAACTGAGAAGATTCTGTCTGGGAGGTAGTATCTCATACCATGAGTTGTGTCAGAGCATATTGCATGATATCTGATATTTTTATCCACAAATACATACATACATACATACATAGGGCCAAAAAATGGTTGATTTGGGTAGACTTGCCCCATTAGGAAGTTGGCCTGGATCAAGGTGGCTCAGTGGGTTGTTCATGCTTCGGCCCAATATCTCTGCTCCAAATCCACAGTAATAAGAGATAAAATATTAAAGTAGAAAACCAAAAAGGTATATAAGGCTAGGCTCAGATATAAGATAATTATGTGGACAAGAAATGCAACATGAATGGGGCTGAGTCCTGGGCTTGTTGACTCTGGATCTGGAAGTCAACAAGGGTGATGAGGAGGTCCACTCGTGAGGAGTAAAAAAGATGAATAGTGTTCATGGGGCCAGGTTCAGGGCTGCTTGAAGCTGGAAGCTAGGGTACAGCTCCTTTGTGGAAGGGGCTAAAAGTGCTGACCACTGCCTGGGGCTGTGCCAGCATTTCTCACCTTCAGTGCTGTAACACTTTGGACCAGATAGCTCTTTGTAGTCGCTATTCTGTAACAATAGGGTGTTTAGCAACATCTTGGCCTTGACCCACCAGATGCTAGTAATAGCAAGCATCACCTCCTATTGTGACAACCAGAAACGCTCCAGCCATTGCCAAATATGCCCTGGGAGGGGGAGGAATCAGCCCTGGTTGAAATCACAGGGCTATAAAAATGATAGAGGTTGGAGAACATAGAGTCTCCCAAGTAAGAACTTAACCAAGTTGCCCACTCCCTCATGACTGAATCCATGTTTTCCCAATAATACATGGGACAGGGGCCCTGAAATACCATTAAAAGATCTGATAGAGGTAGCCTCTATGGAGGTAATTGCAAGCTGTCAGACAAGGGGAGTTGAGCAAGCAATGAAAGGCAATCAATCAATCAATAACAAATTAGAAATATTGGAAATAAAATATTATAATCACTGAATAAAAAGAATAATAGGATAAAGTCCAGATTATACACAGTAGAAAAATTCATGAATTGGAAGATAGCACTGAGGAGATAATTCACAATGTGGCACTAGCAGGAAGGACATTTTAATAAAATAAAAGAGTAAGATTTAAAAAAAAGTTATCAGACATGGAGGATAGATCAAGGACTACAACATAGGAAATGGCACAGAAATAGTATCTGAAAAGAAACTGAAGACGTGACCTCCTTAGGTCCAAAGTGCATGCCAAATTCCAAGCAGTAAATATAAAGAAAAACTCGTATCTACACACATCATAGTAAAACTGCAATACATAAGGTATAATTTCTTAAAAGCAATAATAAGGCCAACAGACACTGAATATGTTCAAAGGGGCAGTAACTGCCAACCTAGAATTTTTCTACCCCATGAAACCATTATTCTAAAGCCGGGGTCTGCAAATTTTTTCTGACAAGGCCAGATAGGAAATATTTCAAGTTTCAGGGCCATATGGTCATTTTCACATGCTAACATCTGTGCCACATTTGGGAAGAAGATAGAACTACTGAGTAATTTGTGACTTTGTTGTGCAAATATACAGTTAAGTGGGTAGGTTAAAATAGTAAGGATGACCATTACAAGAATAGCAATCCAATCTGTTGCTTATAAACTAACTGAATAAACAAGAGGAATTATTAAGAATTTTGTCAATCTAAAAGAAGCCAGAAAAAGAGAGGAGATAAGAAGGCAGGAAAATGGATTAACTAATGGGAAAAACAAAATACAATGGCAGAAACAATTCAGTAATCACAAGAAATGTAACTAACCCATTAAATGGCAAAGACTGTCAGACTGGACCAAAACTAAGTAAAAATAAAACACCACAAAGCCTCACATTTTAAAGGACTGTCTATCATAAATTGCATTAGAAGGCGAAGACTTTCGGATGATTCCTGTGCCTTGGATTAGAGTCTAGTTCCTATAGGGGATTTACTATCTTGGGGTTAGATAAATTCCTGAAGTGATAGCTCAAACGTGAGAGAACTGGATTAGAAGACACCTAAAGTCTTTTCAACTCCGAAGTTCCAAGAGGTAATGCTTTCCCAATGTGGCATCTTTGTGGGCAGAACTTTATGCCGGCATCCTGGAGAATCGAAACACTGTATGCTGCTGTCCACTGTGATGGAGGCTGGCCTGTCACTTGGCCATTTACCATTTTGATTTCAGTCTCAATTCCACGTTGTCACTGGTCTGTGTTAAGGAGCCTTTTGCAGAAGGACAGATGCTTGTTACTACGATACACTTACAGGCAGCATGGAGATTGACTTGTGAGAGGCAGGAGAGGGCTTTTTACTCCTAATATGTTATGAAAGTTTGATCAGAGTGGGAATTTCCTGTCATGGGTGATTAGTATCAGCTCAGATTAATATTCACTTTCCCTAATTCAGTATGAAAAGTGCCAACATAAGAACACTTTGCTATGAGATGGGGAGAGAACGCAGAATGATGCTGATCACAAGGACTAGTGTCTCCTTTCTGAAAAATGAGAGCCTTCCCCAACCCCGTTTATTTTTTTTTAAACTTTTATTTTTTTTTAAGATTTTATTTATTTATTTGAGATAGAGAGTGAGAGAGAGAGAGAGCACATGAGCAGGGGTAGAGAGGGAGGGAGAAGCAGACTCCCTGCTGGGCAGGGAGCCTGATGCAGGGCTCGATCCCAGGACCCTGGCATCATGACCCGAGCTGAAGGCAGAAGCTTAACCAACTGAGCCACCCAGGCACCCCCCCCCGCCTCATTTATTCTTTTTTAGAAAAGCTTCACCTCCTTTTTTTAATATTAGATTTTTCCAGCTTTATTGAGATGGAATTGGCATGTAACATGATATAACCTGAAGGTATATAGTGCAATGATTTGATATTTATATATACTGCTTAAATGATTATCACGATAAGATTAGTGAACACATCTATCACCTCACATAGTTAGAATTTTTTGTGTGTGGTGAGAACTTTTAAAATCTACAGTCTTAGCAACTTTTAGATATATAGTATTGTAAATTTAGTCATGATTGTGTATATTACATCCCAGAACTTACTCATTTTACAATTACAAGTTTGTACCCTTGGACCACTTTCACCAATTCCTCCTGCCTCCCTCCCTTGGCAACCATCAATCTGCCCTGTGTTTCTAGGACTTCAGTTTTTTTTAGATTTCATATATAGATGAGATCATATAGTATTCGGTTTTCTCTGACTGACTTATTTCAATTAGCATAAGGCCCTCAAGGTTCATCCATGTTGTTGCAAATAGCAAAATTTCTTCTTTTTATGGCCGAATAATATTCCATTGCATATACATACTACATTTTCTCTATCCCTTCATTTGTCGATGGACAGCTTAGGTTGTTTCCATATCTTGGCTCTTGTAAATAACGCTGCAGTGAGCATGGGGATGCATTCATCGTTTCAAGTCAGTGCTTTAGTTGCCTGTAGGTAAATACCTGAAGTGGAGTTGCTGGATCGTATAGTAGTTCTATTTTTTTTTTAGGAACCTCCATATTGTTTTCCTTAGTGGCTGCACCAATTTGCATTTCCTCCAAAAGCACACAAGGGTTTTTTCCTCCACGTCCTCGCCAGCACTTCTTATTTCTTGTCTTTTTGATAACAATTCTAACAGGAATGAGGCGATGTCCCAGTGTGGTTTTGATTTGCATTTCCCTGATGATTAGTGTTATTGAGCACCTTTTCATGTCCCTGTTGGCCATCTGTATGTCTTCTTTGGGAAAATGTTTTTCAGATCCTTTGCCATTTTTTTCAATTGTTTGGGTTTTTTGTTTGGTTTTTTTTTTCCTTTGTTTTTCTACTGAGTTGTAGGAGTTCTTTATATAATTTGGGTGTTAATTCCTTATTAGATATGTAGCTTGCAAATATTTTCTCCCGTTCTCCCATTTTGTTGATTTTTTTCTCTTTTGTTATACAGTAGCTTTTTAGTTTGATATAGTCCTGCTTAGTTTATATTTGCTTTTGTGGCTTGTACTTTTGGTGTCATATCCATGAAATCATTTGGATAAGGATTGCATTGAGATGGCTTTGGGTAGTACGGACATTGTAATAGTATTAACTCTTCCAATTCATGACCACAGTATATTTTCCTATTTATCTGTCAATTTATTTTATTGCTGCCTGCGTGGCTCAGTCAGTTTAGTGTCTGCCTTTGGCTCAGGTCATGATCTCAGGGTCCCGGGATCAAGCCCCACGTCGGGTTCCCTGCCGCACGGGGAGCCTGCTTCTCCTTCTCCTTCTCCTGCCTGCTTCTTGCTCTGCTTCTATTGTCTCTTTCTGATGGCTGGATAAAATCTTTAAAAAAAGTTTATTGTATCAATGCTTATAATTTTCAGTGTCAGTCTTTCACCTTCTTGGTTAAGTTTGTTCCTAAGTGTCTTGTTGTTTTTGATGCTATGGTAAATAAGATCACTTTCCTTATTTCTTTTTCTGATAGTTCTTGTCAGTTTATACAAAGACAACTGATTTTCTATGTTGATTCTTATATCTTGCTACTTGACTTAATTCCTTTATTATTTCTCATTTATGCTGTTAATCTTCTCCCTTTTTTCCTATTCTCTATTTCATCTACTTCTGCTCTAATCTTTATTATTTCCTTCCTTCTGCTAATGTAGGGTCTAATTTATTCTTGTTCTTCTAGTTCTTAGAAATGTAAAGTTGTTTATTGGAGATCTTTCTTTTTATTTAAACTTCCCTTTTGGAACTGCTTTTGTTACATTCCACAGATTTTGATATAACGTGTTTTCATTTTTTTTTGTCTGAGATTTTTTTTTTGGTTTCTCTTTTTATTTCTTCTTTGATCCATTGGTTTTTCAGAAATGTGTTTAATTTCCATGTATTTGCAAATTTTTCCACTTTCCTCCTGTTACTGAGTTCTAATTTCATATCATGTGGTCAGAAAAGATACTTGATATAGTTTGTTTATTTATTTATTTATTTGACAGAGAGAGAGTCAGTGAGAAAGGGTACACAAGCAGGAGGAGTGGGAGAGGGAGAAGCAGGCTTCCCACTGAGCAGGGAGCCCAATGTGGGGCTCGATCCCAGGACTCTGGGATCATGACCTGAGCTGAAGGCAGATGCTTAATGACTGAGCCACCCAGGTGCCCAATATAATTTTTATCTTCTTGAATTTGATGAAACTTGTTTTGTAGCCTAACAATACGATCTATCCTAAAAGATGTTCCATATATACTTGAAAAGAATGTATGTTCTCCTGCTGTTAGATGGAATGTTCTGTATATGTTTGTTAGGTCCATTTAGTCTATAGTTTTGTTCAAATCCACTGTTTGGATAATCTCTCTGTTGCTGAGAGTGGAGTATTAAAGTCCTCAGCTTTTATTGGATTGCTATTTATTTCTCCTTTTAGTTCTGTATTTGCTTTATATATTTAGATGTACTGATGCTGAATGCATAAATATTTAGAATTGCTATATATTCTTGATAGATTGACCCCTTTATTATTACGTAATGACTTTTTTGTCTCTTATCATTTTTAGCTTAAAGTCTGTCTTTTCTGATATAAGTGTAGGTATTCCTGATTTCTTTTGGTTACCATTTGCTTGAAATATCTTTTTTCATCTCTTCACTCTCAGTCTTCGTATGTCCTTAAAAGCTAATGTGAATCTCTATAGTCAGCTTATTACTGGATCTTGGTTTTTTTACCCATTTAGCTGTTCTATGTCTTTTGATTGGAGAATTTAATCAATATACTATTGCCATTTTGTTAATTGCTTTCTGACTGTTTTGTAGATCATTTGCACCTTTCTTTTTCTCTTGCTGCCTTCCTTTGTGATTTGATTGTTTTGTGTGTGGCGGTGGTATGCTTTAACCTCTTTATCATAATCTTTTGTGTATCTGCTAAAGGTTTTTTTGTTGGTGTTGTCACCATGACACTTACATAAATTATCTTACATTTATAACATTCTATTTTAAGCTGATAACATCTTAACTTCCTCAGTACAAAAACTTTATACTTTTACTTCTTCCCCCTCATATTTTAAGTTATTGGCATTACATTTACATTTTTTATATTGTGTATCTAATAAGTTACTGTAATTGTTTTTAATATGTTTAACATAGATTTTAAGATACTTTTTAAAACTTTTAGACAACAGCTGTAAGTAAATTATGCATCACCATTACAACATTAGAGAATCTGACTTTGACTATATATTTACTATTACCATTGAGTTTTACACATTCACGTGTATTTTGTTAATTAGCATCTTTTTATTTCAGCTTAAAGAACACCCTGTAGCATTTCTTGTAAGGCAGGTCTGGTGGTGATGAACTCCCTCAGCTTTTGTTTTTTGGGGAAAATCCTTCTCTCTTCATTTCTGAAGGACAGCTTTGCTGGTATAGTGTTCTTGGTTGACTTTTTTTTTTCTTTTAGTATTTTGAATATATCATCCCACTTTCTCCTGGCCTGCAAACTTTCTGTTGAGAAATCTGTTGATAGTCTTATTTCCATTCACAGATTAATAATAAGGAAAAGAATAAGAAATATTGATATGTAACGACTGTAATGAGTACTTACTATGTACCAGGAATAGAGCTAAATTATTTACAACTATTAACTCATCGAATTCCCTCAACTCCACTATTATCTCATTTTATGTATGTGGAAACTGAGGCTCAGAGGTGTTGTGGCTTCCCCGCAACACTCAGCTAGCAAGCAGCCATGTAGCATCCTAGTTCAGCAGGTGGGACTGGGACTCAACCATAGGGAGCACTGCTGTCCCTTTTATGGATGTGAAGGCTGTAGGTGTTTGTTTGTTTGTTTTTGAGGCTCTTGTAGGCTCTAGACCAGAATTTCTCAACCTTGACACTATTGACATTTTTGATCCAGAAAATTCTTTTTTTGTTGGGGCTGTCCTGTGCCTTATAGGATGTTTAGCAGCATCTTTGGCCTCTACCCATTAGCTGTCAGAAGCACCTCATCCCACCACCCCCCACCCCACTGCTGCAACCAGAGTTGTGAAAAACAAAACTGTCTCCAGAAATTTCCAGATGTCCGTGGGTGGCACGGTCTTCCCTGGTTTAGAGCCACTGCTCTAGACCAAGCTCTCCACCCTCTGCTGGAGTGTCTCACACGGTCTGATGCAAGGCTCACTTCCTTCCTGCCTCTCTACATTGATAGGGCTATTGTTTGCCGAGGTGGGAGAAACTCCAAGTTTTATTTCAGTTGAGGGTGGGTTTCCTGAGTCCTGAGCTTTCCTGGTGATAAAGGCATCTGGGCTTCTACTAGCCCAGTAAAAACGAAAGTCTTCCTTATGTCTCATGGCAGTCACACTGGGTTGTCTGCCCAGCTCCTCCTTGCTAGGAACTGGACCACACATCCACAATCAGCTGTGTGTCTGGCCATAGCTGACGGCCCAGGGTAGATTTCTTACTGCAGCCAAGGCAGTCAGTTCTGTCTCCCAGGAAGTTGGCAGGGGTGCCAGAGTGAGTCTCTCCTGGTGGCTAGAGCTGTGACCTGCAAACATGGCCGCTCTGGTGGCCATCTTCCTGCCCCGTGCACTGATAGGTAGAGAACAGTGGTTCTCTCTGTTGGTGCTCAGAGCAGCCCCAGCGGCATTGCCTGGGAACTGGTGAAAAATGCAAATTATCAGGCCCCTCCTCAGACCTACTGATATGGACGCGCTGGAGAGGAGCCCAGCAATCTGCATTTTAACAAGTCCTCCAGGTGATTCTGACCCACACTAAGTTGGTATAGAGGGTGAAAGAGACCAAGGGAATATGATCCATGAGAGAAAGGGAGAGCTTCTCTGGATGGGATAACTTCCCAGTTCTCAGTTCCATGCCTCCCAATGCCCAGCTGGCCATGGACCTTCTCCTGGCTTTGCTGAGATACTTCTATGTCCTCATAACAAAATATGCCCTGACTTATTTTTTTTCCCCTTAGTTGATTGAAGTCCGTTTCTTTTGCTTGCAGCTCAAACATCCCTACTTCTTCATCTCACAATGTAACTATATGCAATCCATGTAGAGAGGAAATTATATGTAGCAATGTCACCCCAGCTGCTCAGGAAAAGACTGTAATTTTATCAAGGACTCTTGGAAATATTTAAAAGCTCCAGATAAAATACCCGTGTTTTTTTCTTATTGTCAAGAGCAAGAATTTGTGGACATGTGTGTCTACTTACAGAAGCTTATCTACTGAAAAAACCCCACCTTTTCCCCCTCCCCTCCCCTCTCATCTTTCTTTGTAATTTTTGTTCGTCAATGCTTAAAGGCGTGGAGTTTTCTTGACTTTTCTCTCACTTGTCTATCCTAGGTTAGCCTATAGTTAAGATAAATCTCAGTCAGCTGACAAATATTTATTGAATGCCTACAATGGGCCCGGTGTTTGGAGGGTCAGTTGGTCACAGTTCCCAGATAGTCTCCTCTCAAGGAACTTACGGTTTTGTAGGAGAGAAATGCAGTCTCAACTACATTGTATCTTATAATGCAGTGTTAGAAGTCCGGGATTAGGTTTGTGTACAAGGTTCAGAGGAAACCCAGAAGAAAGAGTGATGAACCTTCAGAGTAGGAAAGTTCTAGGAAAAGGGGAATGAAGGGTGGTGGTCAGAAAGGGCTTCCTGGAAGAAGTTCCACCAGAGTTCAAGACTTGGAAATATGATTAGGTATCCACCAGTAAGAAAAGATGAGGGAAAGAGGGTGTTTAATTTGTGATTTGAAAGTATCCCAAGGGACTAATTGGACGTTTTGTTCCTCATCCTGTTCTTGATTCTGACTGACTTGGAGGGCTACTGTATGTTTATACACACACACACACACACACACACACACACACACACACACGGAAAATAAGGCAAAGAATTTTCTAGTTTCTCAAGGCCTCTAGAAACTATCTCCATTATAGCATTGGCAATTCCTCTCCCTGGACATAATTTATTAACTGGACTTTCAACATGATGTAGCTGAACATAACTGGCCTTTTAAAGTCATCCTTGTAAGGAGAATAGACTGTATGTTGGTTTATCTTGACCAGGAGAAAAATAAAAAGTATGAAGGGGAAAAAATTCCCTATTAAGTTTTATAATTATAATATGAAAATTCAGTTAATTTCTTTTATCATGGTGAGTCATTAAAGACTGAAGTAGGTTCCCAGCCTTTTGTTTCCAGAACAATCCCCTAGAGGCTTAGTGCTCCGTCATCCGAATGGGCCTGATTAAAGCCGGGAACCTCTATCTTCAGATTACTGCCCTCCGTCATTAGCATTACCTTATCTTGCTCTTCAGACTGATTTTTAATTTTTATGCTTGCAATTATAAATGATTTACAGGGACATTCATCGCCCAACCTGTCCTGAGTCATTAAATTCACCTAGGTTGAATGGCCCGATGTGCACCTGAAATTAACCAAATCAGTGACATTATCTTGCTGGATTTTTTCAGAGGCTTTAGAAATAGAGGAGACTCCTTTCTCCCTCTCAACTCCTTGGCTTAATGGGAAAATATTTTTAATTGATAAAAGAGGTAATTAGCCAAGGCTAAGAGGTGCACGCTAATTGTGCAGTATATCTTGCAGAGTTAGTTTGCCCATGGTTTCTGGAATAGAAGGGAAGATGACCCAAATACGGACTGGCTGTAGTCACATGGGGCTAGTTTGAATGAGTTTTATCTCCCTCAGTTAAGTTCAGGGGTGGAACTGTGCTAACGTTTATTGGGCACCTGCTATGTGTCAGAAACAAGAACTCTCACAACACTCCTTTGCTCCTCTCACTGCTGTGTTCTGTACTGTTTTGTTACAGGAGTGGAAACTTCACATGGAATGAAGACTGGGATGGCACTCAAGTCAAGGAAAAAGGAGCCAAGGGCAGGCTGTCCCATGCTCTTTTTCTCATTCAGGAGCTATGCCATTGTTCTCATTCTCCTTCTCTCTTTCTTATCTGTTTATCTCAAAGCTCTCTTTTTTTCTTGGCTGGCTTCCTCTGCTCATCTCTTTTGTGCTTGGGCCCAAAGAGCTGTGCTAACCCCCCCATTCATTCACTGAGGGCCTTTTACCTGAAGCACCCACCCCTGGCTTGGCAACAGCCTTTCCCTTCTTAGTTGAAATTCTCTGTGGAACATCAGTGGTTTCTTATCAGCTAGTGATTTTTCTTCCCTTGGGTCAGGAATATGTCCCTGGTCCACTGTGGCCAGAAGGGACAGAAGTTGTAGGCAAAACCACAAGAATGAGGATAATGCATCCTTAAAACAGGTGTGATCCTTCCCATTTTCCAGATGCAGAAACTGAGGCTAATTAGTTAAAGGGCATATGGCCAGCAGGAACCAGATGCAGGAACTAGGGACAAGTTGGGACTGAGTCCAATCTCCTACTTTCTGTTTGATGTGCTAGGTCTGCAACATGCATTTGTCCCACAAGGTATGGGAATAGGGGAAGTTCAAGAGCCAGGCAGAGTGCTGGTTAATTTGGTTACAGACCCTGTGACCACTTTGGTAGTGTAAGCAACACCACCTCACCCCACTTTCTTAATTCTTTCTGTGTCTGTTCGGGGACATTGTAATAGCACATCTCATCCTCCTACAATCAGAGATGAAAGAGGAGACATCTTGCACATCTTGAGCTTTGGAAACAGCCCAAAGAACATCTGGTTGGAGGTTAACAAAAGATATTTGTGGGGCTCTGGCAGTGAAGCTTGCTAAGGTTGGGAAATCAACACTTTCCTCACTTCCAGAGGGTGGAGACCTGTACCTCCGTTTACCAGGTCCGACACTCACTAGCTGAATGACGTTGGGCAATTACTTTACCTTCTGATCCTGTTTCCTCTCCGTAAATGAAGCTGATGTAGTTACAAAACTAGATGAGGCCGTGTGAGCACGGCAAGGACTCTTGCACAGTAGTCATCCTGTGATTGCTGACTCTTCCCTCCTCACTGTCTTATCAAGACACTAAGGCCCTCGCCTCTTAATCATTATAGCCTTGATATTAGCCATTGCTCTGGGCCTGAGCATCGCCTGGAAAGTTCTGCTTATCAAGGGACTTCAGCCTTTATTTACCCAGCACCCCCTTCCTCCTTTAGGTAACAGCACCTCCTTACTTGTTGAGGAGAAGCGCCGCTTTCTTGCATGTGGTTCTGACAAAGCTGCAAATTCAGTACCAACTAGGCCTGGGCGGTCACGACTCCCATCTGCCTGGCCTCGCTGATTGGACCAGAGATGGGCACGTGATTGGACGCGGACCAATGGGAGTTCATATTCAGATGTCGGCAGGCTGGAGCTCACTCCCTTTTGGGTGAGTGTTGAGCTGGGACGATACAGCCTTGCTGCAGGGGGACATGTCCATAGGAGCAGGCAGAAGCAGAGACAGGACAGCAGGACGGGGCTAATTTCTGAGAACATTGCTTTAATCCCTAGGGTCCTGAGGCTGGTCTTAAACTTCCGACTTTCATGAGCCAATGAATTCTCCTTTTGTGCTGACTTTCTATCACTTGTAACTGAAAGAGCTTTGAGGAAAACAGGGCTGAGTTTCTTCTAATCAGGTGCTTGGGTGAGGTTTATGTCCCAGTGATAACCTTCGCAGCCAGAGCCTTTTGGCTATTGGAGTCTGTAAAAGGCCCCGTGTAGGAAGGGTGCTGCCGCCGTGACGGTCTCTCTGCTCTTCCAGAGACTAGGCACGAGCTCGGAGGCCCCCTTCCGCCGTCTTCCTTCCTAACCTCACTAGCTGTAGCATCCGCGCAGATGCCGCGGACCTCACGATCCTCTAGCACTGTTTGCAGCCATGGGCCAGCACCTCCTGTTAATCTCGGACTGGATACCACTTGAAAAGTATGCTCCATTTCCCATCACAAAGCCATTTAATTGGATTATAGATGCTTGCGCTCACAATTTCTTCATCCTTATGAACCATCATTGATGAGATGAAATGTGCTTTCTGTGGCAGCCCTGGCACCGCAAGTTCTCTGTCCCCACCTCTGTGTCCACGTGCTTGCTCTCAGCGGCATCTCAATTCCAGACCTGCCCTTGTGCCCCAATCACAGACTCCCCTTCCCTTCTCGTGGGCCTGCTTGCCTGCCTGACTGGCCTTCACCTGGGAATTGACCCATCTGGAATTTCTCCAAGCCTTTTCTAGCCCATTTCCAAAACAATCCTCTTTCACAAATTCCCTGCGTTCTTCTGAACCAAGTACATGTTTCTTCGTGAGGTAGTCTCGAGGCATGGACTTTAGAGTCAGATACACGTATATTTGGGTTTCATTGTTATCAGTCGCCAGTCATGTGACTCTAGACAAGCCTCAGTTTTCTCATCTATAAAATGGGGACATATTAGGTGCCCAGGCAGGCCTGAGAGGAGATTCAGATACATTTGGCTTATGATGTCTGGGAACAACTTCTTCCTCTGAGATCCATCAGTACTCAAGTATTTCCAGTGGAGCCCTACCTCCTCTCTCAGTCTCTCCTTCCTGGCTCCTAGGAAATCATTGTCTCTTGGATATCCTCACACCACTTGGACCCCTCAGTCTTATTCTTCTCGGAGCTTTCTTCTTTGTGTGCCTGTGTCTTAAGTTGGGTTCTCCTAAAAGCAGACCTTGGCACGAGGGTTGGAGTGTAAGTGGTTTATTTGGGAGGTGATCTTGGGACAAGCAAGTAGAGTAGACACGTGAGGCAGTGAGGTGAAGGAAGCCAGAGCAGATATTAATGAGGAGGTAACTGCTGTGGGCAGCTGGGGCTCCATCCAGGGAGACACCTGGGAGGTGGTGTGGGACACACTGGAATGCGGAAGCTAAGCTAGTTCCCCTCTACCTCCCATCCGTCATTGGCTGAGGGCTGTTAGCCCGGGCATTTGTGGCTGCAGCAAGCTCAACCTGAGAGAAGGCCCTGGGGAGGAGACTGTCAACAAGATGCCGTGAGCACATTTGGAAACAGTGAGCACTGAGCAGAAATGGGCACTGAGGGCATCCGCCACGGCCCCTGAAGTCAGGGTTTGCCCTCTGTTCTCTTCTCTGCCTCCACTCAGTGTTCTCCACGTGCCCTGCCACATGCTTTATGACTTCAACACCCCTCTGTCTCCCAGCAATTCCCAAATCTCTGGCCTCAGCTATGCTCTCTTTCTTGGGTTCCACTGCTCACTGAGCCTCTCCACCAGGCTGTTCCACGGGCATCTTGAAGGAAATACTTCTGAAGCCACACTCATCAGCCTTTTCTTCCGACCCCACCCCAAACCAGATCTTTCTTTTATAGTTTCATAATTGGTGGACGGTATAACTCTATTTCCATTCTCCTAAGCTAGAAATTGCAGCAGTCCTGTGATTCATCCTGTTGTCATCAGATTCTCCTGCTCCAGCCTATCCTATGTCTAGCTTCCAGAACTATGTTCATACACACTGCTCGCATCACTTTCCTGTAAAATGGTCTATTATCTGTTGTAAAAGACATTCTTGAGCTATCTGTCTTCTCTGGTAACCCTTGTAACTTATCCCAAATGCACAAAAATGGGCCGACAGCTGCTATATTATCCCTAAGATGATCCCCATTCTCACCATCACAACTCACTGGACAAGGTGCACTGGTCAGATTCTCTCAGGGACTTTGAATTGGAGCTAAAAGTTCTTGACTAGAGAGAAAGAGTAACTTGAGCTGGGGATGGCAATATTTGCTTGGACACATGACCCGGGCTTGGCCAACCAGGGTCCTCCACTCCTTGGCTATAGTGGTTGGTTCAGAAGTGGTGCATGGCCCAACACCAGGCCAATCA
Organism: Ailuropoda melanoleuca; assembly: GCF_002007445.2. Classification (NCBI taxonomy): domain Eukaryota; kingdom Metazoa; phylum Chordata; class Mammalia; order Carnivora; family Ursidae; genus Ailuropoda; species Ailuropoda melanoleuca. Next base: position 62,872,845 of record NC_048233.1, on the reverse strand, counting down.
GTCATCCCCTGATCTTCTGCTGGAACTTTCAGACAAGAGGCTTGCTTCTGGCTGCGAACATTAGCTCTACAGATGATTTCGGTGGAGAGCGGCCATCTTTGCCTATACATTAAGGATAGGCCTTTAGAAAATGAAGCTGACACAGGAGAAAGTAAAGTGGAATAGAGTGTTAGGATCCTGATGATGGCCCTCGACCCCTGCTTCTAGCAGTGCCTGAAGTTGTGTTCAACCTGGATTCCCCTCATTTTTTTATTGTATTAACCTATGTAACATAACATTTACCATTTAAACCCTTTCTAAGTGTAGAGTTCAGTGGCATTAAGCACATTCACGGTGTTGTACAGCCAGCACTGCCATCCATCCCAGACCTTTTTCATCTTCCCAAACTGAAACCGTTAAACAGCAACTCCCCACTCTCCTTTCCCCTCAGCCCTTGGCAATTACCATTCTACTTTCTATCTCTCTGGATTTGACAACTCTAGGGACCTCATATCAGTGGAATCATACAATGCTTGTCCTTTTGTGAGTCACTTATTTCACTTACCACGTCTTCAAGATTCAATCAGGTTGTAACATATGCCTAGACTTCCTGCTTTGGAGAGCCAGTAAATTTCTTTCGGCTTGAACTGTTTTGAGTTACCTTTCTGACACTTATGAGGAATCCTGGCTAATATAAAATAGATGTGAAAAGAGAAAGAAAAATAAGACAAAAGGTAGAGGAGAGTTCCTCTGGAAAGCTTCCAGCCCCTTTCTAGCCTGACTGCATGAGGCCCTTGGGGTCTCTAAAGACATATGACCATCTCTCTCTCTCTCTCTCTCTCTCTCTCAAGTGAATTCATTTCTGTTAAAATGAAGAGTTGTAACCAACATGCTTCCTTGTTCCTTCTAAGATAAAGCCTGAACTCCTCCAGCGTGGGAAAAAGGGCCTCCGTCTTCACGTCCTTTCACCTTCAAGAGGATTCCTTCTTAATCCTCAGCAAAGCTCTTACCATTTACCAAATAATTCAGTGTTTTTGGTAATCCCTGCCTTGTGCTGTCCTCTCTGCCTAGAATGTCTCTCTTTTTCTAAGCAGAGAACTCCTACATACCCTTCAAAACCCTGCTTCAGTGTTACATCCTCTCCACAGTGTCTCTGACTTCTTTTTTATTCTCTCAAGCCATAGACACTTTGTATTGCAACTGTTCATAGATTTCTTAGTCTTTAGATTAAGAGCTCCAAGAGGGTTGTATTTGCTTCTTTATATCCTAGGACATAGCACAGTTGCTAACAGTGACTTTTTGTTGAATAAATGAACATAAAAAAATTACTTGATAAGACTCAATACTTGATATCTAAATAATTAGTGCACTGAGGGCTTTAAAACATTGCTTACCATCTAAGAAGGTGAAATATGAAATATGTTCCCTGAGAACTTTTTTAAAAAGTCGCTATTTTCACTATTAATAAAAATCCAGAGTGAATCCTAAGCCCAGTACAGACAGATTTAGCAAGTATTTCCAAGAGTGGAAACCCAGATAAACGATTCTTCACCATATTTGGTGAGATGTGGACTAGCATTTTTCCGTGGTCTAACTTGCACTTTGCATCGTGTATTCTTTTTAAGGATATACAATGTAGCTCACTCACTCATTATGTTGGATTATCCCTTAATCCTTATACTCCTGGGTGAACCCAAGAAATGATGGGTCATAACATCATGTAATAATTCACCTTCTGTTGCTCTCTGGCACTGTCTCCTTCTTTTCCATGTCCCCTGCATCTGTCTCCCACTGATGTGTTTGGAAGACATCTGAGCTGGACAGTCCAGCTGAATGAGACATTTTGCTAATGTGGTGCCTTCTCTATAGGTTGCTTTAGAGTTAGATATTTTTGTTCTTGTGGAACACGTAAAACCCTCTCATAGTCCCCTCTGGCCTGCCATAGCTTTTGAAAGAATAGAGGATCTTTGCCATTTGAAAAGTGTCATCATGTCTTTGATTTTTGTCACCGATGGTCTTAAGATTCATAAGCACAGACTGTTTTCTCCAAATTTCTCTGTACACCTAATTCTTTCTTTTTCCACAAAATTATTTTTATTTACTTATTTTAAGATATTATTTATTTATTTATTTGAGAGAGAGAGAGAGAAAGATAGAGCGTATGCGTGCGAGAGAGCACAAGGGGGGGAGGAGAAGAGTGAGAAGTAGGCTCCTTACTGAGCAGGAAGCCCGCCCGAGGGCTCCATCCCAGGACCCCGAGATTATGACCTGAGCCAAAACCAAGAGCCAGCCACTTAACTGACTGAACCACCCAGGCAGTCCCACAAAAGTAGCTTTTTTTATTTTGGTAATATACATGCTCATTTTGGGCAACTTGGAAAATTCAGAAAAAAGATAAAAAAAGAAAGGGATCATCATTATTAATCCCATAATCCCACAATCAGAGCCTGATTTTGTTAAAATATTGGTATATTTACATGAAAGACCATGGACTCTGGGAAACAAACTGAGGGTTTCAGAGGGGAGGGGGGTGGAAGGATGGGCTAGCCCGGTGAAGGGTATTAAGGAGGGCATGCACTGGGTGTTATATGCAAACAATGAATCATGGAACACTACATCGAAAACTAAGGATGTACTGTACGGTGACTAACAACATAATAAAAAAAAGATATTGGTATATTTGCTATTACTAAGATATTTATTTATCTCCTAACATTCTATTATTTTTTTAAAACAGCCTCAATATCACTGCCATAAAATCAACTACGCACACTGAAAGCGTACAATTTGATGACTTGGGGCATATTTCCACGCTTGTGAAACCATCACTGCAACGGAGATAATGAATGTCACTTCAGAGTTTCCTGGTGCCCCCTTGGTCGTTCTCCTGATCCCCCCACCCCCGGGTATCACTGATCTACTTTCTCTCACTAGAGATTGAGGTGCATTTTCCAGAAATTTATGTAAGTGGAGTCATACAGTATGTACTCTTTTTTGTCTGGCTTCTTTCACTCAGCATATAATTATTTTGAGTTTCATCCACATTGTCATGTGTTCATTGCTTTTTAATTGATGGCTCATATTCTATAGCGTGGATGTACCACACTTTGTGGACTTGTGCACTGACATCTGGGTTGTTTCCAGCTATTATAAATGAAGCTGCTGCAAATATTCATATACGAGAATTTATGCGCATGTATACTTTTATTTCCCTTGCGTAAATACCTAAGAGTGGAATGGCTGGGTCATCTGGTAGGTGCCTTGTTCACTTTGTTTCAGGAAACTGACGAAGTATTTTCCCAATCAATTGTATCGTTTTACATTTCCATCAGCAATCAGGATTTACATTTCCAACCCTCCACATCCCTGTCACTTGGTATAGTCCATCTTTTTAATTTAGCCATTCCAGTGGGTGTGCAATGGGTATCTCCTTGGGGTTGTAATTATCATTTTCCTAATGACGCGTGTATTGACCATCTTTTTGTGTTTTTATTGCCATTCATATGTCTTCTTTGGTGAAGTATCTGTTCAAATCTTCTGCACATTTTAAAAGTGTAGTGTATGTCTTCTTACCGAGTTGTAAGGATACTTTATAGTCTAGATCCAGGTCCTTTGTTGGAGAGGTTTGTCCAGTATTTTCTCCTGGTCTATGGCTTACCTGTTCATTATTTGTAATAGTGGGTTTTGAAGAACAAAAGATATTGATTTAGGTAATGTCCAGTTTATTGATATTTTTCATGATAGCTTGTATTTTTGCATCCTATTTCAGAAGATAACTTTGCTAAACCCAAAACCACTAGGATTTTCTCCTGTGTTTTCTTCTATACGTCTTTTAAATTTCAGCTCTTAAATTTTTTTTTTAAAGATTTTATTTATTCATTCGACAGAGACAGCCAGCGAGAGAGGGAACAGAAGCAGGGGGAGTGGGAGAGGAAGAAGCAGGCTCCCAGCGGAAGAGCCTGATGTGGGGCTCAATCCCAGAACACCAGGATCACGCCCTGAGCTGAAGGCAGATGCTTAAGGACTGAACCACCCAGGCGCCCCTCAGCTCTTAAATTTTGATCTATGATCCGTTTTTTACTTTTGTGTATTACGTGAGGTACGGATCCAAGTTTGTTGTTTTGTTTTACATATGGTTCTCTAGTTCCAGCATTTTGAATAATTTTATATCATCTCTTCGTACATGTACTATGTGAACTTGGTATCCCTGCTGTGCCACTGAACAGTCGTGTGGCCTTTTGCAAGTCACTCTGACTCTGTGTCTCAGTTTAATAATCTGTAGAATGGGTATCATAGTTACTGGCTCATATCTGACAGCATGGTTATAGTGATCAACTTGAGATATGTAATTATCGTTCATGACTTTTTTTTTCTCTGAAATGTTGGAAAATTGAAAGTCAACCTTGATTCTTCCTTCACCGTCATTGTCACACTCAGGCACTTCTAGATATTTCTTGAATCCGTTGTCTCCTCGTGACTCCCACCCCCACTGTCCTCATCAGGCCAGGCTCTTTTCTCATGCAGACTGTTGCAGGATCCTACCTACTGGTCTGCTGCCTCTGCATTTGCTGCCCTCCCGCCTGACCTCTCTGCTCCCTGTAGGGTGAGTCATCAGACCTTGGTGGTCGGGTTATCTTTTGCTTATACTGTATCATCTTCAAGGTCAAGTCTAAGCTCCCGTCCAGGCACTCCACGCTCTGGCCCTGCTTCCGCTCTAGCCTCATCTCCCACTGCTCCCTGCTGATATTATATGTGCAGGAACACACTCCCTCCCTACCCCAGACTCCCCGAGCCCCACAGACACGCCTTGCTCACCTCCATGCGCCTTGACTCTAGCTGTGAGACTTGCTACTTCTCTGTGTTCCTACTGAACTCTGGGAGCGAGCTCCATGCCCAGAGTGTCACGTGGTCTTCACCACGTTGCACTGAAAGTACCATTTGTGTCTCTCCCCTCAAAAGGCAAGTAGCTCAAGAAGAGCCACTGTTGCTTTAAGCACTCTTTTTCTTGACACCCAGCATAGAGTCTGGCTCAGAGTAGAACCAAGAATTATTTGAAGATCTAAACATGATACCAGACGAGGGATGACTATTTTTGTGAAGAATTATAGCAGTTCAGTGAAGAAATGGCTCTTGGAAATCATCCAGGTGAGCATTTCCTCACCCAGATTCAGAGCCAGTGACTGTAGAAACTTTCTACCCATGTCTCTAGAAGGAGGGAAAGGCAGAGGGGAAGGGGCTGGAGTTAACGTAGGGCCTCACTCGTTTGTCTTGGCGTAGATCATTGGTGGATACTAAATAGGGAGGTAAGAGGTGGATGGAAAGATTATTAAGGACAGTATCTGAGAATGAGACTAACAAAACCTCAGTATCGCCCCACACAATACTTGTTAAAGGAAAAATAAAAACTAGAGGAGGGGCGGCTGGGTGGCTCAGTCAGTTAAACGTCCAACTTGATTCCAGCTCAGGTCATGATCTCAGGGTCGTGAGGTCAAGCCCATGTCAGGCTCTGCACTCAGCGGGGAGTCTACTTGAGGATTCTGTCTCTCCCTCTCCCTCTGCCTCGCCCCCTGCTCATGTGTGCACAGACTGTCTCTCAAATAAATAAATCTTAAAACAAAAACCCAAACTACAGAGTAGATATACAAAAACGTGAATATATTTGCAGCCACTGAACTATACACTTAAAAATGGTTAAAATGATAAATTTCGTGTTGTGTATATTTTACCATGGGAAAAAAATAGACAATGGGAAAAAACTATACAGTAGAAATAAATACCTGAATCAAGGGGTCAAAATTAACATTATTGATCAAAGGCAAATGGACACCATGGGCCTGTGGATGTGATACCTGAGAAAGGCCCATGAGCTCTTACACAGCATTCCAGCAAAAATGAAAGCCTCGATCCAACCCTGAGGAGTCACCAGACAGACCCAAATAGGGCTCATGTTATGCAGTAACTGGCCAACATTCCTCAAAAAATATCAATATCATAGGGGCGCATGGGTGGCTCAGTTGTTAAGCGTCTGCCTTCTGCTCGGGTCATGATCCCAGGGTCCTGGGATCAAGCTCCGCATTGGACTCCCTGCTTAGTGGGGAGCCTGCTTCTCCCTCCCCCACCTCCCCTGCTTGTGTTCCTTCTCTCACTGTGTCTGTCTCTCTCTCTGTCATAAATAAAGAAAATCTTTTTAAAAAAATCAATGTCTTAAAAGGTAAGGACTGTTCCAGGGTAAAGGATGACAACTAAATGTCATACATGAGCCTAGATCAGGTCCTGCACCTGAAAAAAAGAAATTTATTTCTTCTCCTTTTTCAATTTTTTTTTAAAATAAAGCACCTTATAGGGACAGCTGGCAAAGTTGGAATGTAAACTATAGATTAGATAAAATATATTGCTTTTCCTGAGTGTGATAACTATACTGTGGTTATGGTAGAGACTCTCCTTGTTTTTAGGAAATATACACTGAATTGTGTGTTTGGGGGGAAGGTGCCATGATATGTACAACCGCACGTAGTTCACAAGTAATGTAAGTTAGTGATAAAGCATCTGCGGCAAAGTGTTACAGATGGATGACTGTATAAAAGCTGTGCAGGCATCCTCTGTACTATTCTTGCAAACCTCTCATTAAGTTTGAAAGTATTTCAGGGTGCCTGTGTGGCTCAGTCCGTTAAGCGTCTGCCTTCGGCTCAGGTCATGATCTGAGGGTCCTGGGATCAAGCCCCACATCGGGCTCCCTGCTCAGTGGGGAGTCTGCTTCTCCCTCTCCCTTTGCCCCTCTCCCTCCTTGTGCTCACTCTCTTTCAAAATAAATAAATAGGTAAAATCTTTTTTAAAAAAGTTTGAAAGTATTTTAAGACAAAAAAGTTTTTAAAATTGGGGATTGATTCAATGAATGTTATATCCATACAAAGTCATATGTGGCAGTGATTTAAAATAATAAGAAATTTATTTATTGATGTGAAAACAAGTTCATGATATATAATTGAATGAAGAGAGCAAGTTGCAGTATGATCCTGGTTTTATTCAAAACAAAACAAAAATCTCCTGTTCTAAAGCACAGTCTGGAACGATGTGTGCCAAAATGTCAATTCCGGTCATGGCTGAGTTAGGAAATAAAGGGTAATTTAAATGTTCTTCTTCGTGTTTATCTATGTTTTCTACTTTTTCTATGCTGTGCATGCATTAATTGTGCTATAAATTTAATTATAAAATAATGTGAAGGAACAAATGACAAAAAAAAGCTGTAAAGCCACGCACGTGCATGGACTGATGGGGGCCCTCTAAGCTGGGGTACTCATCTTCTTCAGTAACCTCTTCCGGGTAGAAGTTCGGCATTCTGTCAACTTCCAGTATCACCCTGTGGTGATTAAAAAAGAAAAACTCTGTATCCTCTATCATCTGTCTCCTACTCAGTCTTCTCAAGCTAGAGCCGTTTCTGGTGTACTTGGTATTCTCGACTGCTCTTCATGTGTCCTCAGTGTTTCCTGCTACCTGGTGCATTTAAGGGAGGTTTTTCAACTGCTTGCCGTCACAGTCTCCTGCAGTTTTCCCTAACTAATGGTAAGATGCTCGATCGTATGGCCCTCACTGAGTGCTGTGCGTGTGGGAAGCATCACGCCCCTCCTTCTCTTTCCACTCTCACCTGCTCTCAGCAGGCCTGCTGACTTTGGGGGCTTGGAAGATGCAGTAATCGCGTTTCGGAGATGCCTTCTTTGAAATCTCCCCCTCCAAGAGCAACTCCGCAAAGACAAAAAAGCACGACAGTTATGATATCGTTAGTGTGTAGATTAGAAGTTTCTCTCTACCCTAGTCTGTCTTGAAGAACCATCTCTAATGGTTGATTCAGCTTCTGGATGTCCGAAAAAATCAGATCATCATCTACCACATTTACCCCTTAAGACTGTGTTTTCCTGTTAATTGAGCATAATGTCACAGTCTTCTTGTTTTTATTCAAAATGTTTTAATGAATTTGTTACACTTCCTTCATTTTCTTGTCTTGAATTCTTCATCAGACCCTTTAACGTTCAGTTTCTGAACACAGATTTGGAGATTTTTTGCTTGTTATATATTGTACCTCTTGAGACATGTTGGATTTTCTTGTCATTTTGACACTGATTTACCAGAATGAACTTCCTGCGAGAACACTGTTGGGAAGAAATTGTTCTGCTCTGACAGCAGGTGATCATCATTAGTTTTGTTCAGTTTGGGGACCCAGTGCAGACGCTGTGGAAATTGCAGGGGTGATGATCTGTAGCCCACTGGGTCTGGGTATTTTCCTAATGTGAGCGACCGCCAGCTCATTACATCAGCTTCTTATATATGGAGACAGGCAACCTGGTTTAGAATATCATTTTTAGTATTATTTTTTTTTATACTGCCAAGTGACAGGATAAACATAGCATGGGGTGAAGGCTTGCTTAGATATCTGTTCAGGCTCATGTCTTCCTGGACCTTCGTTCTAAGGAATCTTTCTTGTTCTTTTTTCTTGATATCATTTGTCCTTTAAAATAAAGCCAGTATTTTAGCTGAAACTAACCAAAGGAAAAACTCCGTATTCTTCAGGTCATGCCTGTTCAAAATCTCCCTTTCATCCATTTGGGAAACAAAACAGCTTAAAAGTTTACAAAGGAATTTATTTGCATGGTCATTTCCTTTAGGTTTGGAATAATATTCTTCTTGAAGTAACTTGGAAAACCTGGACCTAAAATTATACTCAGCTAGAAAGTGGGAAAATAGCCCCAAAGACTAGAAGGTAGCTGGGGGAGGGCCCGATTTTGCTGTAGGTGCTGTTACCATCAAACACTGACCTTTGTAAGAGGCGGAAGCCAGTCAGCCAGGAAGGCCCAGGTTTTGGTCCTTTGACCCCCTCCCTGAGTATCTCTGGAGACACAACATCTCATCTCACCACTGCCACCCAGCCCGGTTCTCATCATCCCCTCTTCTCCTCACCGGTGCCTCTCCATCCACTCTTGCCTTCACCGGTCCGTTCCCTAGAGGGCTGCACTAGAAATGCAAACGTCGTCATGACTCTGCTTCCCCTTAAAGCTCCACAGTGGCTCCTCACTCTGTTAGGGCTAAAATCCAGCTTGTGCACGACTGGGCCCAACCCTCGTCTCCCACGTCACATGCCACCATGCTCTCCTCCAGCCCTGCGGTCCCACCACGGGGCCTCCCTGGCCTCCCTTCGGTTCCTTAGAAGCCCTGCGCTCCCATCTGCCTCCATCTGGGGGAGACTCCTTTGTGACAGCATCTCATACAGCCATATCCCTCTCCTGCTGAATGCCCACCTTCAGCTTGTATCCACATAGTCATTATTGTGTCTCTTTGATTAAGTGTAAGGTCCACTAGAGAAGAGAACCTGTCCCTGCCGTATCACCAGCACCAAACCCAGAGATGTGGTTAAGTCAGAAAAACTCAAGGTGAAGTCTAGATTGATTTACCAGTTTCCACTGAGGAGAATGAGCTATGCGCGTGTTTTTTTGCATCCTTGCCTAAAGGGATCAGGCAAGACTTTGCGCCTCTCGAATTAATTCCTGTCTGTTATAACAACGCAGTAAACATCAGTTCAGTTCTAGTATTTACTATGCAAATTATACTGGCTCAGACTTATTCTGACTCAGTTGCTGGACCCATCCTCTCTCCCCTTCGAAGCATCCTTTGGCTCTTCCTAGAAGTTTCTCAATTGTAGCCTCCAGGCCTCATGCAGCCCATGCTTTCCCTTTTGCTGCTTGTCTAGTTCTCATGTCCCCTGTCCTGAAACCACTGGAAGGAACAAGGCAGAGCCCTTTCTCAATAGTCCCCCTGAGAGATCGCCAGTGTCCATACTCCGGTTGGTTACTAGGTCCTTACACAAGGAGTCTTCCCAAAATAAAGGAAAAGTTTGGCCCAAAGACGAAGGTAAGTTTCCTCCCCTAGAGGCCAAAACTGTTTACAAAGGTTTAAAAACAAAACAAGCAACAATAACAAAAAAATTTAAGTTCTAGAAATCAGCCAAGACATAAAAATATGCATTGCCTTGTTTAATTTTCAGAACACAGAACTGTGTTCTAAGTGTTCATCTCTGTTTTAGAGATGAGAAAAAAACGAGGTTCTGGGACATTGAGTGACTCAGTGCTACAGTGGCAGGGCCATGATAGCAGCCCAGGTCTCACGACGATGTTAGCTCTTACCCAGTTTTCTATGTGCAGGCTGCCGGGGGGGCGGTGGGAGGAATGGCTGACACAGGGACTTGCTCTGGATTAATTTCAATTAGCCCCTGTCCGAAATCGTCCTGTAAAGGCAATATCCAAAATAGGCTTGACTGAAGACAGATTACTTATAGAGAGACACACAGTGTATTCCTAAGTGTCAGTTTCATCATCTTAATCTTTTAACTTCATACATGCTCCCATGTAAGGTATTTGCTCCCAAGTGCACATTTCTAAATGTCTGTGTGTCTCCTTGTAACCACAGAACCTCCCAACGCCACCCAGGCAGGGGCCTCCTTGTGCAGATTCCCAAGAGCTGACATCCCCTTCAGCCGCCCATGGGACACCCCTTGAGGACTTGGCATGGTCATGAGGTCATGCTGCCAAGCTTGTGCTTATTCTTAGTTTCGGGAGCGTGGGATAGACTTTTTGCCAGAATCCTGCCCTGGCGCTCCAGGTAACTGACCACAAGTGAAGGCCGATTCTGCTATTTATAGTGAGTGACAAAAAATAGCCTCATCCCTTTGAATGGTGTGCCTGTGCCATATGCCCATGGCCTCCTAGCATCGGAAAGATGCTTCTCTCCAGACCTCGCATGGCAGCAGGGCTTCTGACGCAGACCCAGAAGCACCATGGTGCACGCATGGTGTATCTCAGGTGCGCACGTCTGCTCCAGGGGCACCCAGAGCCTGGGGAGATAGCAATGCAGGGCTTCAGCACAGGGTCAAGTAGAACCTAGTTATGGACTCAAGGAAGGAAGCAGGAGCTTGGGAAGAGGGAAATGAGGTAAGACTGAATCCAGCTATTGGAGTTGGGTACAAAGTCAGGGTAGGAACATAAGCATGGCTGGTCTGATCCTGAGCCATGAAGATACCAGCGACCCATTAGTCCCTACCCCTGGGCTGGGATTTAGTCTGGGTGTGAAGGGTTAATGGACCCAACTGAAAGGGCTGGAGTGACCAGTCAAGTGTAGGCAGCCCATGTTCCTTTCTAGCTGCATGCAGGTGAGCAACTTACTTCGTCTCTCTGAGCTGTTTCCTCATCCAAAGCGGTGGGCCTACAGGAGCCACTGCTGTGCTAGGTGTGTGCATCAGAATCACCTAGAAGCTTGTCAGGATCAGGATGCCAGGCCCTTCCTTGCAGACTGATTCAGGAGGTCTGAGAGAATGCCGGGGATCTGGACGTTTCCCAGGTTCCCTAGGAGATTCTGACGCACACCAGTGTTGGAGAGCCCCCCTACTAGATGAACACAAGGGGTCTTCCCTCACGTCCCTGTGTTCTGATGTTTGCCCAGTCAATGGTAAGAAAGCACAGATGGTAGGCATTTGCCTCACACAGTGATCAGGCAGCCTCAGAATCAGACACTTTATCAGCTGCTTGCTGCACCCCAAGAAATCACCAATCAGGAACTTACCAAAGCCAGTTTTTCATGTGTGACTTTACCCCCTTCTACTTTCTCTCCTAGGCAACCCCTCCTTCTCCCATGGCTTAATTACGTCTCTCCCAGAGGTCACAAACTGGGGGCTAGAAAGACAAACCTGGCCTAGCCACCCATGAGTTTTATTTAGTTTGCCCAGTATTTTTTTTAAAGTCTGAATGGTGTGGAGTCAGACCACGTATTTACTTTCTGGCTCACCACGGGCCCACCACGCCCGTGCGGCGTCAATGCTTTACCTCCCCTGCCTAGACCCTGATTTTAGATTTCACGCAGCATCTCAGCTCCTGTCTCCAGCCCCAACCTCTTTCTGAGCGTCAGGCCCATGTAGCCACATGCCTCTTGGAGACAGAATCCAGCTGTCTACTCAATGGAAGTCCTGGCCCGTAGTGCAGGGCCGGGTAAACATGAGTGATATTATTATCCCAGCCGTGCACCTCCTCTCGGGGTCTTGTGGGCACCTCAGCTCCACCTCAGTATTCAAAACAGAACTCAGCACTTTCCTCACCTTCACCCCCAGCCTCTCCACCGTTCCCTCTTTCCACAAAAGAAATCACCAGAAAGTGCCTAAGACTGGGAGCCATCCTGGGCCCTTTCATCTCCCTCAATGTGACTTGACATCAGACCTCGTGCAAAAATCTCTTTTGGTTCTATTCCATTTTCTCCATCTCACTGCCACCATCCTAGCTCACGCCACTGTCGTCTTTGCCAGGACTGTGGTAGTTGCCAGATTATTCTCCTGCGGACATTATTGTTTTGGTCTAACCCATTGTTCATTTCAAAGCCACAGAGCTCATTAAACAAACTGGATCTTGCCTCTGCCCTGCATGCAGCCCATTTATTGGCTTCCCGTTGGCCCAGGATAGATTCCCCAGCAAGATCCTCCCCTATCTGGCTCCTGCCTCCTCCCCAGCCTCCTCTGGCTCTCTGTGTCCCAGCCACCTGGGACTTGTGTTATCTCTGGGATGTGCCCTACTGTCTCTGGCCTCCGGGTCCTCACATATGCCATTCCTCCTCCTGGAGGACTCTTCCCCTTACTATTCACTTGAATAGTTGCTACATTTTCTTCATGTCCCACTTAGCTGTCACTTCCTCAGAAAGTCTTCCCTGATATGCAAGATCAAGTCAGGCCCCCTGCTACGAGCTCGCAGAGCCCCTGGGCCTTCCCTGGCATAGCACTCACCACACAGCAGCACGACTGCATGCTCTCTGGACCAAGGCTCCGCGAGGGCAGGAATGGTCATGGTCTGGCTCGTTCCCTGCTCTCTCTTCCATGCTTAGCACGTGCTTGGAACAGAGTAGTGCACAANTATGGTGCACGCATGGTGTATCTCAGGTGCACACGTCTGCTCCAGGGGCACCCAGAGCCTGGGGAGATAGCAATGCAGGGCTTCAGCACAGGGGTCAAGTAGAACCTAGTTATGGACTCAAGGAAGGAAGCAGGAGCTTGGGAAGAGGGAAATGAGGTAAGACTGAATCCAGCTATTGGAGTTGGGTACAAAGTCAGGGTAGGAACATAAGCATGGCTGGNCACAGCAGCACGACTGCATGCTCTCTGGACCAAGGCTCCGCGAGGGCAGGAATGGTCATGGTCTGGCTCGTTCCCTGCTCTCTCTTCCACGCTTAGCACGTGCTTGGAACAGAGTAGTGCACAAAGTTTGCTGAGGAAAGGGAGAGAAAAAGAAGGAAAGTGTGGAAGGGGAACCAGAAAGGAACACAACTAGCACCTCTTTCTTGCCTAAGGGAAGACCAGAGCTGACACATCCCACCCTCAACCCCAATCTCCTAAAATTGAGCACTTATGAGAGCAGGAATTCTTTTATTCAGTGCTGTGTCCTCAGTCTCTAACAAAGAGTAGGTGTGCCGTGGAGGTCATTCCAAGAACTTCTTGACCTGGACTATAGCCCATAGCAGAACGAGTCAGAGAACTGCTATTTTTTTTTTTTTGTAACAAGCCTTGAACAATGTACTTTTTAGAGTATGTACATGTATATAAAGTCTGATAAAAATTAAAATATAAAAAAAAGAGAAGAAACAATTGATCAATTTCACACCAAGTACCCTCTTGTTACCACAGCGAAATCAGATTGGGTTATGAACTTGCCAGTAGGGGATCTGTTGTCCAAATATGATGAAACTGACTTGCAACACTTGAAGAAAATGTAATTCTGAAAGTCAGAGAAAGACTTAGAATGCAGTTCATCCACTGGACTAAAATAGAGATTTGGGCTTCACCATCTGGTAAGCCAGAATGCAGGGGAAAGTGTGAACTTNCGGCCCACCACGCCCGTGCGGCGTCAATGCTTTACCTCCCCTGCCTAGACCCTGATTTTAGATTTCACACAGCATCTCAGCTCCTGTCTCCAGCCCCAACCTCTTTCTGAGCGTCAGGCCCATGTAGCCACATGCCTCTTGGAGACAGAATCCAGCTGTCTACTCAATGGAAGTCCTGGCCCGTAGTGCAGGGCCGGGTAAACATGAGTGATATTATTATCCCAGCCGTGCACCTCCTCTCGGGGTCTTGTGGGCACCTCAGCTCCACCTCAGTATTCAAAACAGAACTCAGCACTTTCCTCACCTTCACCCCCAGCCTCTCCACCGTTCCCTCTTTCCACAAAAGAAATCACCAGAAAGTGCCTAAGACTGGGAGCCATCCTGGGCCCTTTCATCTCCCTCAATGTGACTTGACATCAGACCTCGTGCAAAAATCTCTTTTGGTTCTATTCCATTTTCTCCATCTCACTGCCACCATCCTAGCTCACGCCACTGTCGTCTTTGCCAGGACTGTGGTAGTTGCCAGATTATTCTCCTGCGGACATTATTGTTTTGGTCTAACCCATTGTTCATTTCAAAGCCACAGAGCTCATTAAACAAACTGGATCTTGCCTCTGCCCTGCATGCAGCCCATTTATTGGCTTCCCGTTGGCCCAGGATAGATTCCCCAGCAAGATCCTCCCCTATCTGGCTCCTGCCTCCTCCCCAGCCTCCTCTGGCTCTCTGTGTCCCAGCCACCTGGGACTTGTGTTATCTCTGGGATGTGCCCTACTGTCTCTGGCCTCCGGGTCCTCACATATGCCATTCCTCCTCCTGGAGGACTCTTCCCCTTACTATTCACTTGAATAGTTGCTACATTTTCTTCATGTCCCACTTAGCTGTCACTTCCTCAGAAAGTCTTCCCTGATATGCAAGATCAAGTCAGGCCCCCTGCTACGAGCTCGCAGAGCCCCTGGGCCTTCCCTGGCATAGCACTCACCACACAGCAGCACGACTGCATGCTCTCTGGACCAAGGCTCCGCGAGGGCAGGAATGGTCATGGTCTGGCTCGTTCCCTGCTCTCTCTTCCATGCTTAGCACGTGCTTGGAACAGAGTAGTGCACAAAGTTTGCTGAGGAAAGGGAGAGAAAAAGAAGGAAAGTGTGGAAGGGGAACCAGAAAGGAACACAACTAGCACCTCTTTCTTGCCTAAGGGAAGACCAGAGCTGACACATCCCACCCTCAACCCCAATCTCCTAAAATTGAGCACTTATGAGAGCAGGAATTCTTTTATTCAGTGCTGTGTCCTCAGTCTCTAACAAAGAGTAGGTGTGCCGTGGAGGTCATTCCAAGAACTTCTTGACCTGGACTATAGCCCATAGCAGAACGAGTCAGAGAACTGCTATTTTTTTTTTTTTTGTAACAAGCCTTGAACAATGTACTTTTTAGAGTATGTACATGTATATAAAGTCTGATAAAAATTAAAATATAAAAAAAAGAGAAGAAACAATTGATCAATTTCACACCAAGTACCCTCTTGTTACCACAGCGAAATCAGATTGGGTTATGAACTTGCCAGTAGGGGATCTGTTGTCCAAATATGATGAAACTGACTTGCAACACTTGAAGAAAATGTAATTCTGAAAGTCAGAGAAAGACTTAGAATGCAGTTCATCCACTGGACTAAAATAGAGATTTGGGCTTCACCATCTGGTAAGCCAGAATGCAGGGGAAAGTGTGAACTTTGGCCCTTAAGTGCCTGAAGTTTGGGCCCGAGCCACTGCTTACTGCGCCCAGGTCTGTGGGGGATTTATTCAGCCTCTCCACTTGACTTTCTTTCCTGTAAAATGGGGACACTGAGACCTGCCTTGCCGCTCAGCCCTGACGACCAGGTGCCCCTAGAGGACATCGCTTTGAAGTACCTCTGCGGTTCTGTTATTTCAAGATTTGGTGTTTGGGCTCAGAGATACGGGGAGCTCATGAAATACTGCTCTCCCCGTGGGAAGAGGCACTGTTTCTTTACTGTCAGTGTCCTAAAAGAATGAGAAAAACGGTGGCAGAGAAACAGGAAAGCAGTACAACAAAGAAGCATGCGAATGAAAACGCAAGAATTAGATTCTCACTGGATCTTGGAGTCACGCTGGAGGGCAAGGCTCTTCTTCCCATGTTTCCCTTCTCCCTCCCCGGTATTCCTGGGGAAGCCTCGCAGTTAGGGTAGCCGGGGGCAGGATCCTAATGGGTAGAAGGAGTTTTGCTTTTCCAGGCTGCTCATCACTTCAGCGCTTTTTCAAAAAATAACATTCGTATTCAGACATGTTTTAAAATAACATTTTTTTTCTTATTTCAAAGGCAAATCATGTTCATTCTGGAAAATTCATACAAGCAAAAAGAAGGAAAAAGTTAGCCAGAAACTCTACTGCGAGATGACTACTGAAAACATTTTGGAGTCTATCCTTTCAAAGTTTTTTCTAGGCAATAAGTACATCCATCGACCAAAAGGTCTTATATGAAAAATGAGATCAAATGGTACATACCGTTCTGTATCTGATATTTCTCACTGAACAGCTTTCCATGTCAGCAAATGCACATTATCTAATGTCACGATGGGCAACATCAACAGCTGCCCAGGGTGGGTGGCAATCTCCCTGAGTTCAGGCTGGTAGCTTGTTTCCGTGAACAGATTCAGTGAATGACTTCATAGTCAAGACTTCATACAACCCCTGACTGTTCCCGTACAGTGGGTTCTCACAGTTGCTGTTAGTTATCTCAAGAAAAGAAGACAATAAGACAGTGCGTGAAAATCTTTAGTTTGAAAGTGGGACTGGTAGGTGGTGGTGGGGATTGTAATTCAGCATTATGCTTTTATTTCTGGGCCTGTTCAACTTCCACGTTTATCTCAAGTGCAACCTCATTTCTAGTCAACCAACTTAAAAAATAAACAGGATACAGCCACTGTCCTTTAAAGAGATTATAATCTAATAGCAGAGATGAGAGACACAGTAACCATCTATATAAGAAGTGAGTTTTCATTTTCAATTTAATGCAAAAGNGTGAGTTTTCATTTTCAATTTAATGCAAAAGTTCCTGGCTATTCACAATAAGAAGCAGGGATAAGATGGAAGTGATAATGCTAATAATAGCCCATGCTTAATGAGCACTTACTATGTCCAGGATCTATTCGTGTGGCGCGTGGGGCTGTGTTAAATGACGCGCATCACTGATTCTCACTGCTAGGCCCCAGGGTGGGAATTACGGTTATGAACATTCTATTGTTGTGTAAACTGAGGTACAGGGAAGTGAAATGACTTGCCTGGGTAACTCAGCTAGCGAGTGGTGGCCCTTTGAGGCTAGAGCCCTTTTCTCTGAAACACACATCCTTGGGCTGGGAGAGAGGGTCCTAGGGCCCCAGAATAAGCATTGTGATTCAACCTTCTAGATACTGCGGCCTGAGAACCGGCTTGCTGACGTCCCCCATGGTGGGGTTCATGGTGACCAATCGATGTACCTTCCACACGCCCATCAGCTTTCCTCAGGTCCCAGTGGCTGCTTTGGCTGTGGAGAAAGTGGGTCACTCCAGCGTGCATTACCGCCTGGCTCTGTTCCCACCTAAGGCCACGAAGGAGCTGCCTTCTGTAAATCACTGGGACCTCAGTGATGGCTTTTTCTTTGGCCACCCCAAGCTGGCCCATTTTGACTCTTCAGCCTGTACCACCGGATCTTCAGTCCATGTCTTTGTGAATCCAGCCACCAGCAAGCCAACGGGCCTTCCAGAAGACTTCAGGGAGGGCCTCCTGAGACTAATGAGCCCAGCTTCTGTGTGAATCATCGGTATGTGGCATTTCGCCTGTCAGAAAATAAAATTCAGATGAATTTCTAAACGATTTGTTTAGATTCCTTGGCGTATCTTTTAACCCTCAAAATGACTGTCAGTTCTAAAAGCTTGTATGACAGAGTTCTCTGGCTCTACCGATAAAGTCAGGCCAGGGGCAGAGAGCTTTACACAGCGTCTCCCTGACCCTCTCAGCCACCCCGTGCGGCAGGTTCTGCTCTTACTGCCTTTTTCAGAAGTGGAAAAGGAGACTTGCAGAGTAGAAGCAGTGGGCCTGGAGCCATCCAGCTGGCGAGTCAGTCTGACTCAGTCACCCGGGTGTGCTCTCTCCGTGCACCTTCACGGCTCATGTCCTAGCAGCCCGGCCACACACTTCCCTGGTTTGGGATCACCCTTCTGCTAGGACTTGGTAAATCTCCTCAACTTCTTACACGTAATAACCATGTGACCTCTATTTTTTTTTAAAGATGTGAACTTGAAAAAAAGAACCAAAAAACAAAAAACTCATCTTTCATGTATTTAAAACAACAAACAGGCCTCTGACAATTTTCTGATCCACAGTCCCGCTCACTCGCTCCTGCCGTGGGTGGAAGCCTGAAAGTGAGCACGAAGAAACACACAAATAAATAAATGTTGCTGAACCGAGTGAGGACCCAGCTTTGCCAGACTCATAAAAATGGTCACCGTGTGCTGAGCGCTGGCTTCGTGAAATGCTCTGCGGGCATTTCCTTGATCAATCCTTATTGCTCTGCTCAAAGGTAGGGATTACTGTCGCCATTTTTCAGATGAGATTGTTGAGGCTTCCAAGTGAACAGCTGGAGTAGGGGAAGGAGTTCTAGTCTAACCTCTGCCTCGGTCTGGAGGAAGGGAAATCCACAAGCTGACTCTTTCTGAGCCTCAGTTTCCCCTCTGAAAACAAGACCCCGAGTGACCTTTTTCAGTTGGGTCCCTGGATGTTTTATTGAAAGTATTGAAAAGTACAGAGGCTCTTTTGATCTGCTCTTGAATTGAGTTCTGAATCCCTGCCACATACACACAGAGCTTTGGAATGCTGTCCCCATGAAAAAACAGTGCTGAGAGCGAGTCCTTTGTCATTTCATCCCATCAGTTTCTTCCAGTAGTAGATCCCTCTGGAGCTTTTGAGAACACTTCACACAAGAAGGAAAGACTATGAACCAGCAGGCTGGTGTCTGCAGGCCTGGCCTGTCTGCCGCTGCCATGTGACCTGCTCAGAAAGGAAAAAACTAGGAAAAACTCCTTTTCTGGGTGTCACTTTTCAGTCCTTGTGGTTCTTGCATGTGCATTATCTCATGCATCTTTGTGACTACTCTGAGAGCTGGGTACTATTATTATTATTATCATCATCATCCACGTCAGAACCATGAGAAACTATGAACTCTGGGAAACAAACTGAGGGCTTCACAGGGGAGGGGGGTGGGGGACTGGGATAGGCCGGTGATGGGTATTAAGGAGGGCACGTATTGCATGGAGCACTGGGTGTTATATGCAAATAATGAATCATGGAACACTACATCAAAAACTAGGGATGTACTGTATGGTGACTAACATAACATAATAAAAAATTAAAAAAAAAAAAAAAGAACAGGCCTTTCAGGAGGAAGGTGACCTACGGAGATCACAGAACTTCTGTGTCGTGGAGCTAGAGCTCAGTCCAGCCAGGCCTTTGGATCCATCTTTCCATACCACCAGCTCTGCATCTTATCCCAGTGGTCCTGAATTTTCAAATTACACCATGGATGGCCACCAGTTTTTAAAATGGTTGGAATATTAATGGTGGATTCGCCAAGAGGCTCTTTAATAGGGGGCCACATAGTGGGGTGACTAAGAGGGTGGGTCCCCCATCCGAGACACCTGGATTTGTATCCTGGCCCTGCCGTTTCTAACTAGAACACTCTCTGACATGGGGCGCTGTCAGGAGTGACCACACTGGCTAGCCTGTGTTTGACCCCCACACTGCTGAATGCCCACAGCACAGCTGCCGTGGATGATTGGCCTGGAGTGGACTCTTTAGACCACTGAGGTGGTCGGGTTGTTCCCACAGGACAGCCTCGCGTATCCCTCTTCCCTACGAGCACCAGCCTCACAGGTTGTCGTGAGGGTTCCGGGAGAAATGTGTGTGAGAACTTGGTGGCCATTAGCGTAAGAGAAGAGAAATGCTACGTGCTCCCGTGACACCAGCACCTCCATGACAGGAAAGTAACCAAGCCTTACGTTCATTTTCTTTCCCATGCCTCAGTGGTGAGTTGCACACTATTTTCTACTTTTTTTTTTTTTTAAGATTTATTTATTTACTTGAGAGAGAGTATGAGTTGGGGAAGGAGCAGAGGCAGGGGGAGAGAGAGAATCCTCAAGCAGACTCCCCACTGAGCGCGGAGCCCCACGTGGGGCTCGATCCCACTACCCTGAGATCATGACCTGAGCCAAAGTCAAAAGTCTGATGCTTAACTGACTGAGCCACCCAGGTGCCCCTGTTTTCTATTTTCTATGAGAAAAATGACAGAGGTACTGAAAACACAGGGGATGGTGGGATGCCTTATACCTGGGGTGCATTGAGCCAGCCTCAGACTCTGGAATGGACCCGAATTGAGAGTGCGGTTGGATTCTGTGCAAAGGGCTCCAAGTTCATGTAAATCATGGGAGTTTAAGTACTGATGACAGAATCTTTCCACTGCCCACGTTTTTAATACTTCAGGGTGAGCCAAAGCGGTGAACATTACAGCACTCATTGGTTTTTAGTGGGAAATTCTAGCATTATAAACTTGTTTTAAGACTCCAGAGAGAGCCAAATCTTAGTTGCATATACTTGGGAGGAAACCAGATTTATTATAAAAGTGGCAAAATCAATTTAGAAGAACTTTTAAAAACATCCGGCCAGCCATCCACCACTTAACTCAGAGATGTTTTTGCCGGGCAGCTAACAAGGAGCCACGTTGCCCTTGTTTGCTGGGCACTTCTGAGCGGACAGGATTCATGCCTTTGCTAACGAGACACGACTACGGTAATCCAAGCAGGTGAAGAAAACCTTCAGGTGTGGCGGATATTCTAACTGCATTTTTTGTTACACTCGAATTCATTCAAAAACCTATAGTAAGAGACAAGAGGTAAGAAATGTGTGTTCATGTTTTGCTTGGACAGATTTTGGCTCCTAGCAATTAATGCTTTCAGTCACATTAAGCATATAAATAATGCTTTGTGACATTACAGTATTTCCCATTACAGATCAATTTTGTAGCATTTGTCCATAATCCGACTTGAAATGTTACCTAGAAACAAAATATGTTTTCCTTGAAACAGTCAGACCCTATTAGAAATCTAAGGCTTCACAAATCACCATGTTAACAGTTATGTCCCCTAGCTAAGGGCTTCTTTCTTTAAATAGTGTTAAATTCAGCCCCAGAAGCACTAGTCTCTGTGAGGGTTCTCTTCTTATGTGCACTGACTTGAAAGGAAAAATTTAGTGCTCAAAATACATTTAACATCTTACCATGCATAATTTAGTAAATCAGCCAGCATTCCTTTTTGGAGTAAAAATAATGTTAGCACCTTTTACAAGTGTTATGCTCCTAATTAGGTTACAAGATATTATTTTCTCATTTTTCAAAAGACAGGTTTTCATTGCTTAAAAAAAAAAAGTGTCAGCCTCTTTCTGAGTAAGAGGAGTTATTCTCATTCCCTGACCATAACAATCATACACCGTGGTTGAACAAAGAAATAAAGGGAACATTTATCAGATCTGAAGGTTGGAGCAGTAAAACTTAGGGCTACCAGTAGAGATTTGGGGCCAGGAGCACCTGGATTTGATTCCAGCCCTGCCATTTCATCACTGTGGAGTCAGGCAAATTACCTAATTCCTCATTCAGCAAATGCGAGCTATTTTAAACTATTTACACGCTTTTAATTTTTTCCCCTGAAGAACATTCTCTGATGAAAGCTAACCACCTCCCATTCATTCAGCAGATATCACGGAGTGCTTATTGTAGACGAGGCTCTCCTGCTCCCGGTCCTGGGCAACGGCAGTAGGTAAGACCGAGCAGACCGCTGCTCTCGCACTGCAGCTTGGACAGCATGGCCAGTGTCAAACAAGAGCACATGAAGCGGTTCGGCTGGCTGCGAGTGGCCCCAAAGACAGGTCTGCCGCCTAACCCTGGAACCCGTGAATGTGACCTTACTCGGAAAAATAGTCTTTGCAGACTTAAGTAGGGTCTTGAGATGGGATCATCCTGGATTATCAAGGTGGGCCTAAGTCCAATGACAAGGGTCCTTATAAGTCACACAGAGAGGAAGGAAAGAGGCAGAGAATGGAGTTGTGAGCCACAGCCAAGGGACACTTGGGGCCACCAGAATCTGGAAGCGGCAGGGATCCTTCCCTAGAGCTCCCGAGGAGTGCAGCCCTGCCAACAGCTTTATTTCAGGAACTGTGAAAGACTTAAGTTTCTGCCGTTGTAAGCCTCCCTCTTTGTGGTAATGTGTACATCAACCCTAGGAAACAATGGCTTAAAATGTACCAAGAAGAGAATAAAACGGGGACATGAGACAAAATATAAACAGAACTCAGATGGGACCACCGTAAATGTTGGGAGTGTGGAAGGCCCCACTGTGGTGGTACCGTCTGAGTTCCCTGAGGACGTGGGAGATGCAGGTTGTGAATCTGAGGGGCAGCAAGTGCAAAGGGCCCAACCTGGGAATGAACTTGGTGTTCATTCTGGAGGACCAGAAAGTCAATGGCTCTGGGAGGTGAAGGGGACAGTGGCAGGGAGATGCCGACGCAGGAAGGGAACAAACAGGTCCTGTCGGGCCTTGTAGGCCTTGAAACCTGTCTCAGAGAGACTTAGAGTTACAAGGACTCGCAGATGCCCTTACCAGCAGAGAAAGAAGGAAGTTATGCATTTGTTACATAGGTAAATGTAAGCATATTCTAAACATTCTAGTAATCAGATTAAAAGCCCAGAGCCTTTATCATCTTACTCATGCAATCCCATCCCACTGTTAATTCTATCTGAACAAGAATGTCACGTACACGTGAGGTCAAACACAACAGGACACAGCAGAAAATCCGCAGTGGGATCCTTTATTTTGTTCACTGTTTGTAAGGTGAAATTTCAACCTGTAAGAGTTGTTTCTACCAGTTCAGCCAATGGCTTGAACATCACCTTGTCCTAATTCCCCGGCATAGCAGTCCTCAGGGCAGGTCCAAGGGTCGCAGATTCCCCGGGACCAGACGGAGTGGGTTCCAGAGCTCCACAACACTGGCTTCCCCAGGATTCCACTGCCTTATTCCTATTGGCGATCGGCGAGGAAACGGCTTGTTATTATCATTCACTTTTTCAAAGATCAGACCTACCTCATATACATGTCAAGAAAATGTTCTCAAGTATAATAAAAGTGTTTATCATTTTCCTAGAGTTCTTCGAATGCCTGACATCCATTTCTTCCCTACCTCTAAAATTCCTTTCTTTTTCACATTATCTTTCTTGATTGCTTCTTATTGTAAAAACAAAAAACACAAAGATAGGGATTTGTTGTGCACATTAGCAGGTCTGTACAGAAAAATGCACAGAGGTTTTATATGCCATTTACAGTGACAGAGTATAAAGTCAAGAAGGAAGAATCTGGAATATTAGATGTGCTCTGGAGTAAGCCTACATAGGATACCACTGTACCTTCATCAGATGTGTCTCTCACCAACTATTCAACAGTGGCAAATCTAAAAAATGTGCAGTTCAAATACACAGCAGTCGCTCCATATACTGCCCCCCAACTTCTGAATATAGGGGTCTTTCACATTTTCTTCCCCTTTCGTTTATGTTTAATAGAAAAAGCTAAAAAACCATGTTTTAGCAAATATCCCCATACGGTATGGCGATTTACCAAGATTTTAATGTGTTTGGAGAGAAGCCTTACTGAAACGACAGCAACGACTATCTTCCAGTAAATAGTGAGTGAAAAGCAAGTTTAACCCCAATCCGAGGTTAGAAACTTGCTTTTTGGGGGCCGCAACTGCTGTAAATGAGACAACCGTAGCAACCATCCAAGACAATAAAAGAAAGCCTGTGACAGTCTGCCGTATGCACTACGGGGAGGAGGTATCAGAGTTCATCATGATTTTTTGTGAGATCTTCCCCGTAATTGGTAGCCTGGCTTCCGACAAACATGTTCCAGTTCTCCAGTATCTCCTCTTTCGTTAGCTTGTCATCCTGCAAGAGAGAGGAAAGGCCTCTGTCACGGAAGTTCTGGTAACTCTGAGCAACTGGTCCCCGTGAAGCCCCCTTAATTTCATGGATTCTCAACATTTGAAATAGCGAATGCCATAATGAAGAAACTGCTAGGCACCCCTTCTACCATCACTGCCCTGCAAAACCACACAGCCTCCCGGCTTAAAAGCTGCGCTAAAGTGTATCAGGCAAGGCCTCAGGGAATCCCGAAGCTAGAATCCAGTTATATCCACAGGCAGAGCTGGCTTTCCCAGAACAGGCTCTGAAGAATTCCAATCCCTTTTGATGGCCTCACTGCAAAACTCTCCTGTCTCCTAAGAACGTGGAGCAGCGATCAAACTGGGAAGAGGTGGGACTTCTAACTCTTGTTTATTTATGTGGATATTTAACAGATACTGATGTACGGGGTATCCGAGCCAGCAGGACGAGCCTGCCTGAGGGGGCCTGGGATGTCATGGGATGGGCATCCTTGTGCCTGACACATTACAGTTGTCTGATAAATACCTGCTGGCTGACTGGCTGACTGACTGACTGACTGAACAAACCCGTCCTGGGGCAACTCCTCTGAAATCCACGCCCGGCCCACAGCAAACAAAGTTACCGTTTCTGCAATCCTAGGAGATGGAGGGAATTAAGTGTGTGGCCCTTAGCAGACCATGCAGGGATGTCTGGGCCTCTAGTCAGAGTTCACTGTGGGTTACCACGGTATTGGCTTAGTTCACAAGTCTCTACTGTAGGGCAAGAATGAGGGAAGTCGATAAGGACGGGCCGCATGGGCCACGGGCCAATGCTATCACCAAAGCAGCAATCAGAATCAATCTTGTGTAAACTGTCTCCCTTCAAGGAACAATTCCAGGAGAACGTGAAATACCTTGTTTTTGTCTGACTCATACACCAGGTGCCTGGCCTCGGCCTGAGCGTGGTCATAGTCTTGAGGGAGGATCCAGTGGCGAATCTCATCTTTGTCCAGCTTCCCGTCCTTGTTCAGGTCCCGGAACTCACTGAACTGCTCCCGTTCTGACAAAACCCAGTCTGGCTCAGGGCCGTTCTCCTCGTGGGAAAACATATCCGCTAGAAGGGAAGGTGGTTCTTGGTTATGAAGACAAGCGGGAAGGTAAGTCAAGGAAAACCTGACTTCCTGTGTTTCTGGAAAGATGACGACCCATCAGGAGCCCTAACCCAAATGTCTGGTGGATAATGATGCAGGGATTTAGCCACAGTGCAGGCCGCTTCATGGAACAGAAAGAACGGAGCTCAGGAGCCAGAAGATGACTCCTTGCTCATGACTTAGTGCAGTGACTGGGATTATGTTACTTAATTCAGTGAGTAAATCTTAAGTTGTCTTGTCTGTAACACGGAGGTAATAATTTATATATCACAGAGTTATTATGAAGATTAAATGGATACTTTGTGAAAAAAACTACAACCCAAACTGGCACTATCTAGGTGAAAAACCAGTAATAAGGGTCAACATCAAGCACGTCCTACAGTCCAGATGTTCTATATAAAATACTTTACATACAGTTTTCATTTAACTTTCATAATTATCCTATGAAGTAGGTACTGTTAGTATTCCCATTTTATAGATGAAAACACTGAGGCATAGCCTTAGGCCAAGGACCCACAGCGAGTTTGGGCTCGAGGCTGCACGGGAACAGGGCCACTCTGCTTCTAGCCCTGGTCTTTTTTTTTTTTTTTCTTAAAGATTTTTTTAATTTCTTTATTTGACAGAGATAGAGACAGCCAGCAAGAGAGGGGACACAAGCAGGGGGAGTGAGAAAGGAAGAAGCAGGCTCATAGAGGAAGAGCCTGATGTGGGGCTCGATCCCATAACGCCGGGATCACGCCCTGAGCCGAAGGCAGACGCTTAACCGCTGTGCCACCCAGGCGCCCCCTAGCCCTGGTCTTAACCACTTATTCCTATTGTTGTTTTGTATCATTTCCAAAGGGCTTCCCCATAGATCATTCTATTTCATCCTTATAACAATTCTGTAAGATGAATTATTATCCTTATTTTATGAAATGACCGGGACAGGAAAGAGTCGGCAAAATTTAGATGCACTGTTTGCCAAGTCACTAGATCTCCTTGGAAAAGACAGATACCCTGTGGGCAGTTTTCTCTTTAATGGAAACACAGCTTGGAAATGCCAGGTGGTAGAGAGAGCGGGTAGTGAATGGAGGAAAAGGAGAGGCAAGACCCTTGGTTCCGCCCCAAGGCGGAGCCACACCTGACACTTGCAGACTGGTTTCGAGCAAGGGCTGTCCCATTCATTAGCTAACTTGGGCTTCATCGAGTCCCACAAGTGTGCGTGCTG
Organism: Ailuropoda melanoleuca; assembly: GCF_002007445.2. Taxonomy (NCBI): domain Eukaryota; kingdom Metazoa; phylum Chordata; class Mammalia; order Carnivora; family Ursidae; genus Ailuropoda; species Ailuropoda melanoleuca. The sequence goes on along the minus strand of NC_048233.1, from coordinate 62,846,614 downwards.
TGTATTCCCATTTTCCGGATGAGGAAACTGAGGCTTTTATCATGATGGTGTGACTCCCACCGGATCGCACAGCTAGTAAGTGGAGAAGCCAGGACTCCCAAGTCCAGGGCTCTTCCCACCGCACCTTAGCACCACTGGTTTTCTGCTAGCTCCCAGCAGAAAAGACGGCCGCTCTGTAAATGAGGTCACTTGCTGGACAAGTCCACACGTCGGGCCTCTCTGACCGCGAGCCGCTCAGAACTAGATTTTCAAGCACCATGCCCTGCACCTCCCTCCCTGTTGTAAAGAACGGAGTGTCTCCTTAAGGCAAAGCCACTCAACGTTTTGCCCTTGACTTTGCACCATTTCAATGCAAGAGTTCAGGAGGGCCGAGAAGAGCACACACTTTTAATCAAAAGTGCTACATTGCTTGTTTCAGTCCGTCAGCTTTTCGGTCTAATTCCATCACCACTGTCAAGGTGAGGTGTCCGCAGCTCTGGACCGTCCCTCGCACACACACGGGGCACGGGGAGGGCTCTGCGGCTTGCACCGACGAGGGGCCCGTCAGCATATTATTCTCCGAAGGCAGTGCCGCCGAGATCACTTTAATCACTCAGTGAGAGCTACCTGTCCGTTACCACACACCCGAAGACAGACAGCGCTCGGGCCTTCAGATCCAATATGATTTCCCCTGATGAGAAGAAACTTTGCTCTTCATGAGCGCAGGTGTGGGCTGGCAAGGGAACGCAGCCACAAACCAGTGACCGACGGCGACGCGCGCTTCAGTTTTACGCGGAGGTAATTAACTGCCTCCATTAACTATGGGTACAGAAAATATATGCACCCCACCCCTCAAGTGACTTTCCAGCTTTTACTTTATCAACACTTGGGAGCAGATGAGCTGCCAGGAAAAGGCACCGCTGTTGGGAGCCATGTACCAGAGCACCTGAGTGACCACGGTGAGGGTCAAATGGAAATTTCCAAGTGGCCGGCCCCAGTCCTTTCTGCTGCGAGGCCTACCGGGCTGCTCCGAAGGGCTCTAACTGGCAAGGCGGCTTCTGACCCAGCTGCACGAATCTGACTCCCACTCCACCAGGGCCTGGTACTGAACCCCACTTCTTGATGCTTAAGTGGAGCCCATCAGAACGAACTGTGAGGTGCGGTACTCCCAGTGAAAGCATCAAAAAGCAGAGGCACAAAACGGCTCATCACTGGGAAACAGTGCGCTCTGTCCAAGGCACCTCTCTGAGAAGGAGGGCCTTTGCAGATGCCTGGGCATGTAAACAGTTGCATCCGTCACAGCTCCATCTGTTCAGTGCTTTGAGGCCCATTATGCAAAGGTAAAACTAGACAGTGGGGTGCGGGGCACCTCTCAGAGCCGTGGGGCCCCCTGTTGGCGGCTGTGTGAGGTCTCATCAGTGCCTCCCTGATACTGTACCCTGGGGCTGGGGTGTCAAGTCCCTCCCCAGTGGGAGGGCATAGGAGTGACAACTTCAGACATGCAGCTGTTGCTAAAAGAGCCATCTGCGGAAAGGAGCTCGACAAGTGGGTGGAGGAATGTTGCCCTGTTGGGGCGGCCGAGCAAGACTCCAGGCCACACTCACCAATATACTCGTCCTGATCCACAAACCCGTCCCCATTCTTGTCGATGTCCTCCAGGGTTTCCTAGGAAGCAAAGGGGAAATAGAGAAGGCAAGATGGCGCCGTGCTCTAAGTAAATCTGAGAATTTTACCTATTGTCCTCTGTCTGGCTTTTATGGCTAAAAATACTTGGAAACTTTTGGCTTATCTCCTTACCTCTCTGGGCGTTAGTTTCTAATCTGTAAAAAAATAGGCAGTGGCTTCTGTTCCTTCCTCCCCCTTCCCCCAATTTTAAGAGCAGAACACTCTCTTCAAATGCAAATGTCAGTAAAAGCCCAGAGGGACTCTGATTTTATCAAGAAGCCGGCCAGGCCAACCATGTCCACCATCCAGCCAGATCATCCCCTGCGGTACCTGTGAGGAACCCAGCTTGAGAACCACTGGACTGGGTAATCACAAAAAACAGATTCCAGGGCTGAGTGGACGATGAACACTAATGATATGAAATATGAAAACAATGGACAACTGAAAAATAAAAGTATATCGGACTTTTGGACATATATGTTCTGCACTTAGAGCATTTGACTTCTTAATGAGGTTTCTTGCTAGGGTGAGTAATTAAAGAACTTGCTTTGTCACAACAACTCAGAGGCATCCTGGGCTGAAGCACAAGGCCGACCCAAGGGCAGAGAGCCACTCCAGAGGCACATAATGCTCTTGTGGACAACTGCCCCATCGTCATCGTCCTCTGGCAAAGCGGCCATCACTACATGGATGGTGGGAGGTAAAAAGAAAGTTTTCTTAGAGCCACTGCCCAGTCCTCGGTGTCATGGTGATCACAAGAGTGAAGCATGAGGCAAGAATGGGCGCCATCCACCAACTGGGCAACTAAAATAGCCCAGAGCTGATTATGAACCAAAACTTTAGCCACTTGTTTCCCAGCATGGAAGCAGTTAGAACTGGCCAGGGCACCTGCCCAGGAACTAGATGATGGCATTTATTTTACTGTCATGGAAAATGAAGACGTTTGGGACCCCACCAGACACTATGGAACGCACAGCCATCCCTCAGAGCCTCAGTCAGACCCAGGCACCCTCCCCCAAGCGTCCTTCCTGCCAGTTTTACTCTAAGGCCCCCTATGGTTTAACAATCACGCATTCCCTTTCAGAGTCTCTCTCTAGTTCACACAAGGCTGAAAAATGGGACAGAGACTAGCTAGTGGGTCACTGAACCCATCTGCTCTTTCTCGGCACACATCTAAACTGTATTTCCCAGCCTCGTCCTATCTAGAAGGAGCCCGTGGAAGGTAAAGGAAGGGATGATTCATTTCTTGGCCAGAACAGTAAGGGCAGACTGTTGCCTTCTCTTCATTCCTTTCTTTTCCTCTGTCTCCCCAGCTGGTTGTTGCCAGGATAACCTCGAAGCCACAAGATGGTACAGTACAAGCTGTAAGTCGCCTGGGTACCTGAGAGTACTCGAAGAAGGGCCCAGAAGGCCCACCTGACTCGGACCATCTGCACTGGACTTGGTGGAAGCAAAAATCCGCTTTGTTTCCCATGACCGGGGTTGGGGCTGTTTGTTACAGCACCTAGCCTGCCCTGACCCATCTATTGGGTAGACAAGTATTCTTGTTCTCCACTTCCTGTCAGGGCAAGTTTTCCAATACCCGTCAGGCTGAAGAATGCTCTCTTTGCAAGAAGGGACAAGACTTTGTACAGATTTCGCTCTGGTCCTTTCCCAGCTCAGGCTCTTGAATGATCTTACCAAAACCACGATTTCCTTCATATGCTCAAACTCCTCAGGGTGCAGAAAGGCGGTGAACTCCTCCCGAGTGGCTGTCTGGTCACCGTCGAGGTCTGCAGCCTTGAACCTTCTCTCGTCGCGGGGCAGCATCTTTTTAAAGGTGTGATGATCCAAAGTATCCTGAAACTCTGCGGCGTTTCCTACAGGATGTGTGCAGAAATGTCTGAATTGGGCTGCTGCAGAAAGCATTTCCTTCCAGATCACTCATCCTTCATGCCCAAATGGTACACACAGGACAAAAGGTCCTGAGCCACTGAGTTCTTTGAAACATTTCAGAATGCCTTTAGTATCTGTCCTTTCATTTCCCCCCACCCCCACAATCCAGGCCCTAACAGCTTATTGAGGGCATTATAGCAAGAGGATAAAGCAAGCGGTTAAGAGTGCTGGCTTTCGGCCACATGGTCATACTTTTCTTTGCAGAACGCTGCTTTCATATCATTCTTTGATCTACAACATACATAGGCTCCCCAGTACCCACAACATTCTGCCTAAATGTTTCTGTCTGGCTTTTAAGATCCCCCTTAACCTAGCCATGAGAGCCAGACCTGTCTCCTAGCTCTCTCCCCCATGCACCCAATGGGGCTACAGCCTGTGCTTTGCACACATCCCTCTATCATTCCCCACAAACAAGCATGTCTTCTATCCAAACCCTGTCCACTGCTGAATGCACTCCTGCCCCTTTGCTTCTCCAGCTGACCCACCTTCCCCTCTTGTCTCTCTCTCTCCAAATATATATCCGTTTTTCAAGGCCCAACTCCCAGACCACCCTCCATCAGGAAGCCTTCCTTGACTGTTCCAGCCCACTCGGGTCTTTGCTGTCTGAAACCTGGCGGCATTTTGAAACTGTACACACTTCATCTCTGCTCTGTTCTCTTTGTGCCTCCAACATTGTAAGCTCAGATTGGGCAGCAGCCTAAGTCACATCTCATGACCCTGAGATGATGGCCTGAGCCCAAATCAAGAATCGGACGCTTAACCAAAGGAGCCACCCAGGCTAAGTCACTTTTTATTGGACCGTGGACCCCTCCCACTACTCACCACCCACAGCTTCACTCAGAGTAAGCAGCTCTGTACGTTCTTAGTAAGGGGACGTTACCCACGCAGGTTCGACTCAGGGGGTTGTGACATCTCCCCGAGGCAGATGTGTCGAGAGAGAAGACAGGCTCACACCAGGAGCCTGTTAGGAGGGCCCCGGCTGTGCAAGCACTCGGGCGGCACTCTTACCTAGGTAGTAACCATAGGTGGCTTGTTTGTACTCTTCCCAGGAAATTTTATCATCTTTGTCCCGATCATAATCCTTCCAGACTTTGGCAACATTATCGTAGATGTATCTTTTCTGCACTCGTTTGATCCAGGTTTTCAGCTCCTCAGTGGTAACAAAGCTGTCCCCATCACTATCAATTCGATCGACAATCTTCCTGTAGTTAAAAAACAAAAAACAAAAAAACAAAACCCACAAGGCTATTATCAAGGCTTGTGTGATCCCCATCCAGAAAAAGATCAAACACCGCAGAATCTGAAATGCATAAACCGCTGAAATAAAATCAATGATCCGATCATGCCGGGAAGGATCTTAAAGTTTCTCTCTTCTGAAGATAATATGCCTCTCCCCACCCAGTGCCAATGGCAGACACAACCAGTGTGGGCCAGGCCCTCTGTCCTGATAAACCCAGATGTGCTTCAGAATCCTTCTCAACACAACGCTCTGCGGGTGGACACCCCCAACTGGTCTGAGTTGATTTGTAAGGTGAAACTTGGCAGTCTTCTCCAGGTGCAGTCCTCCCTCGTTTTAGAGTGATGGCACCGAGGCTGAGGGAAGCTAGATGACTTTTCCGAGATCACACAGCTCGTATGTGCTATGACCAGGGTAAGAACCCATACCTCCAGGCTCTACGGCCAATGCNGAAAAAAAAAAAAAAAAAAAAAAAAAAAAAGCAAAATTCTAGATACACCAAAAGATAAGTGAATTCTTCTTTTCTTCTTTTTTTAAACCTTTGGACTCAAAGACTTGAAACTCAAAGCAGAAAGAGCCCAGACCTTGTTGGCCAAAGCATAAGATGTCACGGATGAATGTCTTCACATCATGGAAACTACCGAAGGAACTTGACCAGCTGAGCAGCTGCAGGAACCTGCACCCCTGTCCTGGGGGGGGGGTCTCCTGTTCCACAGCTGGCCCCGGGGCCAGCGACTGCCCACTAGACGCTACCGAGGAACCCCAAACCCTCGTACAGGGCAAACTTCAGGTTGGAAACTCACCGATGTCCACCCCTAGGCCCGGGGGTCCCAAGCTAGGGATGCTCTCCCTGTGGGGAACTTCGAGGACACCCACAAGCTATTTCTAAGGCTTAAGAAAGTTGTGCTCTAGTAGTCCATTCACCTGGGATGGCGTCACCCAGGCTAATTCGGGATTTGTTTCTTTGCTTTGGGCTGCAGTCTGTCAACTCAGTAGTAAAACCTCCTTACTGTCAACAGAAGTTCTAATTGACAGTTACTCTTTGATTAACTAGAAATGCGGGCTAAATGCATTAGTTCGTGTAAAGTCTCCATCGCCTACCTGAGTCTGGGTGGCCGAGCTGCTCCTCTTGCTCAGGACAGCGTAAGCGCTCCCCACAGCTTTAATGTGTCCCCTCATTTGCCATTTTAACAGATCTCAAGACCAATAAACTAAGCCTCGAGGCTGCCTTCCAGGGAATCACTGCCCCTCGGGGTCTCAGTTTCACCGACTATCAATAGGAACACCTGCTTTACTAGGGGTGTTGTGGTGAATAAAGGAGAGAATGTGTTCCTGGCCTCACTGAGGACAGTCACCTCGATCACAGGCACATAGAGAACTCAACAGACACCCAGTGAGTAACAGAAGCCAGCAGAGCCTCCCGGCAGGGCCTCGAACAAACCTGGAGATGTGGGGCCAGCGCCTGCAAGGCTGCACATGTCTGTTCCAGACAGTGACTGCCACGTGGGAACAGAAGTCGACCGTGTCAAGAGAAAACAGAACTCAGGTCTGCATGTGACATCACGCAGATGGTAATTCACATGCAGCATGTCTGTGACTGCCTGTGGCCTATGGGCCTCCACTTGGCAGCCCCCTGGCCTAGGTGTCTCCAGAGGCCTTAGAATGGTCACCTTTTCAAAAATCTAACGATCCAGCCACACTCCCCCCTCAGCTGCCCAAGCTCGGGGTGGGGGGACTGCTGCACCAGGAGCTGTGGACAGAGAGGTGGCTGTTCACGCTCCATCCCGTCCCAGACGGCACCCACGGCTTCCAAGCCTCCACCTCTAGCCTGGATTTACCTGGATTTGCCATACAGGTGAGTGGTGTGTCCACTACCCATCCGGTGGCTCCGGCCAGAGACCGGATGTCCCCCTGGGTTCCTCCCTCCTCTTCCCCACCCCCACACTGAGTCAAGAGCAAGTAGGATGGTTCTACCTCCCACACGTGTCTGAATTCACCCTCTCCTGCCCTCGGGACCAGCTGGGCCTGGTTCAGGCACTCATGGCCCCTCCCCTGCCCCCTGGTCTCCCCATCCGTGCCTCAGTTATGTTCTCTGTCCTGCTGCCTGTCTGACGTTCCTAACAAGTTTGGGGGATGATGACATTTGGGTTGTGTACAGGATAACATCTAATCTGCACCTCACAGAGGTCCTTTCTGGTCTGCCCTTTGCTTCCCCTCCACGCCCACCTCCACTCCTACCCTGTGCCTTTACTCTCCCAACACTCCTCACCCCCCAGAACAGGTCTCAATACCCTTTACAAGCAGGTGGTTTTCTCTTCAGGAATGCCTCGCCCTGCTGGTGGACCTGGCAACCTGAGCCATCCCACCAGTTCTGAACAGGTGGCGTCCCCGAGCCCCTAAGCCCCTCTCTCCAACCTGCAGCCTGAGGCGCTCCTTCTCCCGAGTGTGGTCACTGTGGTTCGTACGAGCCGCCATCATAGCCGCTCTGCACAGTGTCTGCTTGTGTCGCTCTCCTCTAATTTTGAGTGTAAGGATTTTGAGGCCTAGAGCATAAGGTGTTATCTCTGTATCTGCCAGGTCTCTAACCCGGGGCCTGGCACACAGCAGCCATTCAGATGTTTGCTGCATGACTCAACGAACAAAGGGGAGGTGGTCATACAAGGATCAAATGCAGACCAACCACCAGCACTAGTTTCTCCACTAGGCTTGCCTGTCACGACAAAGGCATTAAAACCGGAAGCTGTTAGGACCGCAAACTGCAGAGTTCCCTTCGCCAAATCCCAAGACCTCTCCTCCTCCTCCCTGGTGGCAGTGCTGCAAATGGCTGTCTCTCAGGGTCCCAGAAGACATCAGTGACCAAGTGCTTCAAAGCAATACAATAGGCTGAACCCATCAATGGCCCCCATTGTGAAGTCCCAAACAAGAAGAGAAAAGTACTTCTCTGCGAAATAAAAGGTGATTGTTTGGAGATGACTTTGAAGTTCAAAGATCTTTTTATCCGGGCAGCCGGGCACCTACACAATAGGTGTAATTCCGCCTCCTCTTTAACCAACCGCCTTGGCCTGTGGTAGCCTCTGGCCTATGGTAGCCCCGTCAGCACAGGGATGGCTGTGTTCTTTCTCATGTAGCAGGACAAGAAGATCTTCCACCCCCAGGAAACAGGTTCCGGGAGGTCTGGTGCCCAGTAGGCAGAACTACTGGGACCCCTCCCCCCAAAACCCCAGCCAAGCCCAGCCTCCACCTGGGACCGGGTCTTGGCTGCTGACTGCTCTGTGGAAGGGTTCCCAGATACCTTTGCACGAGCCCAGCTGTATCCCCAGGGGGCCTGGAGAGGGTGCAGAGATGTACCAAAGTTTCCTTTTCCAGGTTTGGCTCCTGATTCAACTGCCTTCACCAGTGAAATTCACCATCTGCCACCACACCCTCCAGCTTTTTGCCCTCCTTGCCAAAGGACTGGGTGCCTCCGCAGACATCTGCGGGAAACAAAGTGGGGGACCAGTTTCCATTCTCACTTCCCATTCCCTATCCCCTGATGCCCCTCTCTTCTTGACAGGATCTTTATATCCCTGTTTCTGCTATCAGCCGGAAGGCAAGAACACCTCTGCCCCCGCCCAGGAACTCGGGCCAGGAATCAAGCCTCTCCCTCATCTGCCCCTTCATTTTCTATCCATTTATGTTCATCCCAGAGATCTTCTTAGCAGTGTCACAAACCCTCCACTCCGGGAATGGGGGGAGAAGAAGGAAACTGGGAGGGTGGGGAAGAGCTCGTATCACTAAAATGCCACTGTGCACAAACTCTTCTTTCGTACACCCTCTGCCCTCCCTTCTGATGCAACCGAGGGGAGGGGGCGGGCCCTCGCCGCCTTGGCTCTCGCGGCCGCTGCCACGTTCTTGCCTCCCCGCGGGAAGCCACCCCGGCCGGGGCGCGGTAGCGGTGTCCACGCCGCGGCCCCGGCGCCCGTGCCCGCTGGTCCCCGCCCTCCGACCGCGCACCCGATTTCGCTTTCGCTTTGCGGCGCGCGTTCCGCGCGGCAGCCGCCCCGCTGTCCCCGCGGGCACCTGCGACGCCCCCGAGCGCGGCCCGGACCGCGGCCTCACCCCAGCCTCTCCTTGCTCTCCTCCGAGGTGAGCTGGTCGGGAAGCTTCCGGGCAGCCCCGGCTCACGCGCCCATTGGCCGGCGGGCTGCGGGGGGGAGGCCGGGGCAGCCGAGCCACGTCGCCAGCCCGGGTGGTGGGCGCGGGGCTCGGGTTTCGCCTCGGCCCCTCCCCGCGATCTCGCTGCGAGGGGCGGGCCCAGACGTACTGGGCTGGGGACTGGAGGGCTCTTAGCAAGACGGGGAAGAAGTTCTTTGTCAAGCAACAGATGTTTGGGATAAAATTCCCTCTCTCTTCTTCCAGTTCCGGAGAATTGAAAAGAGGGAGGGAGGGAGGAGCTGCCCCTCCCCAGCTTCCAGCGGGGCGCCCGAATCCCAGCCCTAGATCCCGTCCCAAGATGCGCTCCTAAACCAAATTCAACCCCACTTCTCCAAACTTGGAGTCTGGTTACAAACACAAGAGACTAGGAAGAAACCAGGGTGGCTGAAGTCCCCCAGAAGCGAGGGTCGCAAACTCAAATGTCTAGGAGGGCCAAGCAAGCAGCTTCAGTATGACGTGGGGCCCTCTAAACTGAGCAGTCTTGTGCATGCCAGCTGCCAGGAGCGCAAGGTAGATAGTTCCGTTTCCCCCAAAAAATCAGGATTTCAGATGTCTAATGTTCTCACTTCCAAACGATGGCAACTCATTTTACAAAACACTACGTGATTTAAGCAAATCTTGTCCGTGCGTTGAATGCAGAGTAATGCTACCAACACAGAGAAGCTCTGTAGAACTTTCTGCAGTCGTGGAAATGTTCTACGTCTGGGCTGTCCCGTCATGGTTATTGAGCACTTGATAAGTAGCTAATGTTAGGAAGGCTTTGAAAATTTAATTTAAATTTACACTTAAATAGCTACATGTGGCTAGCGGCTATCATATTGGCCAGTACAGGTCTAGGGCAATGATTCTGTGTCACAGCCTTCAGAGACTCGTTGAAAACCGTGGGCCTCCTTCCAGAAGAAGCACGTGCAGCTACTGGCATGAATGTTGGATAAAAGTGACAGGAGATTCATGGCTTTTCTGCAGCCCTACTGATGAGCCTCCGTTAAGCATCCCTAGAAAACTAAAGCCGTGGTTGAAGAGGGGACCCCACTCCCACAGTCCCAGACAGCTGCACTCCCAGAGCTTTTCCTTTATTTTGTTCCGTCCCCCATCCTGACCATCTAGAAAAGGTCACAGAGCTGCATCTTGCAATAAGGATACCAGGGATTATCAACGTAGATCCAAATTCCTTTTTTATGAAGACATCTTTCAATTAATGAATAATTATTGTGTGCCCTTCATGGCCTAAGCACTGGACTGGATGATGAGGAGACAGTGGGGAACAAGACAGTTATGGTCTCTGCAGAGCTACGGTATTTTAGAGATCAGTCAATAAACTACGCACGTGCTAGATGACCAGACTGCGATGAGTACTGGTTTACCGAGTAGCAAATCAGCGTGACAAGTGCTGAGGGAGGAAGGCTTTTGGTGTTATGGGGGGACATCAGAGTGACAAGACCCAGATTTGGGATCCATTGAGAAAGCCTCCCGAAGAAAGGGACATCTAAACTGAGACTGAAGGTGAGCAAGCTAAGCCAGACGCAGGGGTGTGGGTATATGCCGGGAGGATAAGGTCCTGCGTGAGCTGGCACAGAGCAGTGGAGTTTGAGGTCATATCCTGTGACCCTGTATATCCCAGCCTGCCCACATTGAGATGTGGGGATGTAGTCCCTGGTGCCTCACCAAACCTGAGCTGACTTTTCCTGGGGCGGGCAGCGTGGTGCTTGAGAACAGACGTGCTTCCCGTCGTCAGTACAGAGGCTTCAAATTCTAGCGATAGAGAAACATGACGTACTCTTATCTACCTCGGGTTAGAGGAGCTCCCTATTAAACCGCGAGGGCCCCGAGGTAGGTGGCTTTGTACATTCGGGGCTCATCACACAAGCAGAATGCTAGTTGAATAGGGGGGAGGAGGAGGAGTGGGAGGAGGCACAGGAAGAGATCCAGGTTAAAGAGGAGGAGGATTAGAAAGGGAATAGGGAAGTGGGTGGAGACTGGAGACAGTCTTTGCTTTGCTTGTTCACAGATTTGCCACAGGCAGGCCTGGGACCCTGGGGTTGATTCAGACTCTCAGGATTGAGGACAGCATATCCTTTGCCCTGTTCTAGTTGGCTTTCTGCCAGACACCAGTGGTTTCCAATAGTTAAATTGTTCCAGAGGTAGTCTTGGTTCCTGTGGGAATTACCAGAGAACTCCAGCACTGCTGTGAATCTGAAGAGTTTATATAATTTCCCCTGGGATGGCATAAGCTTTTTTTGTTTCTTTTGATGGAACCTAAAATGTCAAAATAACTATTCTTCCCATCCCCCCTCTACTTTTTAAAGTACCTTATTTATTTTGAATTTAGGTTTTCTTTACCATTTCAAAAATTCAATGTATTTAAAGTAAAAAACCCAACGAAACAGTTCACCTACATTGACCCCACATCAGGCATCCCAACTTTTAAGACATACACTTGAGAGACAAGCCTGCAAAACATTAACTTTGTAAATTTTTTTTTAAAGATTTTATTTATTTATTTGACAGAGATAGAGATAGCTAGCGAGAGAGGGAACACAAGCAAGGGGAGTGGGAGAGGAAGAAGTAGGCTCACAGCAGAGGAGCCCGACGTGGGGCTTGAACCCGTAACACCAGGATCATGCCCTGAGCCGAAGGCAGATGCCCAACCGCTGTGCCACCCAGGCGCCCCAAAACATTAACTTTGAAAACCGATGGGGCTCATATCCCAAGGCCCACAGGCCTGTAGTGAGCTAAGGAACCGCTGTGAAAGGGCTTGAGGGGTCAGGCTCAGCAGCTTTAGGGCCCAGCTTGGGGATGGTCGATTGCACCCAGTCTAAGAGTGCATGAAGGAGGTTCAGCTCTTCATATGAAGGCATCCGCCAGAGCACCCGTATCTCTCGGAAGCGGGTTTTTACACACATGGTGCCCTGATTTTTGCTTTTGTGGCCTGGGAGTCTCTTGCTCCCTTGGCTCTGGAGGCCACTTGCCATCCTTGTCCCGGGGACTGTAATAATCAGTGTCCCCCAGAAAGGAGCTCATAGTTCTATCTGGTGCCCTGATTTCTGTGGCTGCTGCCAGGGCCACCTCTACACTGCCTGGCTCTGGTGGCCAGCAGGACTTATTCTGGTGGGTCCACAGGACTATAGCCAAAGGCAACAGAGTTCCTAAACAGCTGCCACCCCCAGGGCACAGCGAGAAGCAGCAGCCCCAGGAGCTCAGTCTTTCTGTGAGAGGCCTACTGGCCAATCATCAGACTGAGACCTGACGAGCAGGCTTCTAATAAAACATGCATCTGAGGCCTAACTGTGACCCTCTCTGGAGACCTCGAGGGCAGGCTCTAGCTTTAGGCTCTCCCTCTGCTGCCGTCCAGAGCACCAGTGTCTCCTGGAGGGTACCCGTGTCGGGTGCCCATTTGGGTGGCTGCTGCCAGGGGACCCCTTTCCATCGCTTGGCTCTGGTGGCCCGTGGGGCCTGCGCTTGTGATCCCACAGGACTATATATATTTGCATACTTTTAGAAACTGATGCCTGAGGGTCTGGCTTCCAGTAAGGCTGAATTTAGCTGCTGAGATCAAGTCTGGGCACACCCTCAACTACTGGGAGCCATTGACCCGTACTAGGCACTGCTTGGTTTGAGAGACAACAGAGAGCTGAGGCAGGGCTGTGTAGGTGCGTCTCCTACACAATGCCACTCCTTCAAAACTGCGAGAAGGGACCGTTTCATCTACTACATAGAAACCAACACAGAGAGTCAAACAAAATGAAAACAACAACAACAAACCAGAGGAATACGTTCCAAATGAAAGACCAGATAAAACCTCAGAAAATGGAGATAAGTAATTTATGCTTATCTCTGATAAGGAATTCAAAGTGATGGTCACAAAGATGGGGGAAGCTCACCACGTAGGGGAAGAGTGGATGATTACAGTGAGAACTTCAACAAAGAGATGGGAGAATAAGAAAGTACCAAACAGCAGTCACAGAGCTGAAGAATACAGCAACTGAACTGAAATATCCACCAGTGGGTTCAACAGCTGACCACAGTAAGCAGAAGAAAGGATCAGTCAACTCAAAGAGCAGACGAACTCACCCAAACAGCAGCAAAGAGAAAAAAAAAAAAAAAGAGTGAGAAAAAGTGGAGATCACTTAAGGGACAATATGAAATGGGCTAACAGTCTCATCATTGGTCTCCCAGAAAGAGAAAAGAGAGAGAAAGGGGGCAGAAATCATATTTGAAGAAATAATGGTTGAAACTTCCTTAACTTTGGGGAAGGAAATGGACATCTAGATCCAGGGAGCCCAGAGAGTTTCCGATTAAGAAGATCCCAAAGAGACCCCCACCAAGACACAATCAAAATGTCAGAAGTTCAAGACAAGAAGAAAATAGAGCAGCAAGAGGGGGGGAAAAAAACCGGGTTGCAGGGGAATCTTCCTAAGATAATCAGCAGATTTTCCCGCAAGAACTTTGCAGGCCAGAAGGGAATGGCATGATACACTCCAAGCCCTGAGAGGAGAAAAGCTTCCTGGCCAAGTTATCACTCAGAAGTGAAGGAGAAATAAAGTGTTTTCCAGAAAAGCAAAAGCTAAAGGAGTTCCCCGATAAACTGGCCTTACAAGAAATGTTAAAGGGCCCTCTTTGAGCTGAAAAGAAAGGGTGCTAGTTTGTAATAAGAACACACATGAAATCACAGGCCAGCTAGTTTACCAGAGTCGACCAGGAAAAAGCAACTAAGAAGAGCTCTCCTGGGGTCAGAGCACACCTCGCATGGGCATCTCAAGAAACTACCCCTGGAAAGGATTATGAGTTTCATGGGATCAGACCAGCGAGCTGTCTTTGCTCCCAGGACATTATCTGAAACTACAGACTAGTTAGCCAGCAATTGGTGGGCCTGGAGTTGGTTTGCGGCCTAGGAAAGAGTCAGAGAGCTGTGCTTAGACCACTGTCATTCCAGGGGGACCGCGAGCATGTCTGAGGCAGCACCTCCCAGGAAGCAATGGCAGAGGCTTCACAATGTGGGGAAGAGACTTCCCTGAGAGAGTCCAGCTAGCTGGACTCCTACACACAGAAGCAAGCCGACAACACCGAGGAGACCTTGAGGGGGAAGGCCAGTACCTACAGTTGTTACCGTGTGTTATCTCAAATAAGACAAGACATGCAAAGAAATATGAAAATATGACTCCTATACAGGAAAAAAACAGAGGCAACAGAAAGGCCAGTGAGAGAAACCAGATCCTACAGCCAACCAGCCAGGGATCCTGCAAACGGCAAAGCTGCCTTTCTAAGGTAGAGATGAAATAAGGACATTCCCAAATAAAACCAGCAAACTCATTGCGCGGAGACCCATCTTAGAAGAAGAACACTACTTCTTCAGGCAGAAAGCAACTGACCTAAGAAAACAATCCAAATACACCCCCCCACACACACACACGATCACCAATAAAGATAATAACGTAATTATAAAAGGCAATATAGATGCCTATTTCTTCTCCCCATAACTGATTTTAAAATGTGCATGTAGGGGCGCCTGGGTGGCTCCGTCAGTCAAGCTTCGGCCTTCAGCTCAGGTCATGATCCCAGGGTCCTGGGATCCAGCCCCACTTTGGGCTCCCTGCTCAGCAGGGAGTCTTCTCCCTCTCCCTCTCCCTCTGCTCGTGCTCTCTCTCTCTCACTCACTCTGTCATTTCTCCCTCAAATAAGTAAATAAAATCTTTAAAAAAATAAAATGTGTATGTAAAATATGTATATAGTTGTATTGTAATACATTTGGCAATAACAGTTTAAAGGAAGTGGGTAGGAGCAAAGCTATATTGGACTGTATGAGACCAGATGATAAATCAGATAAAATCGAATCCACGGGACAAATGAAAAGAACCAGAAATGGCAAATAAAAGGTAAATATAACAAAAGCTATAAATACATATTTGCTTTACTTTCTTTTCTCAGATCCTTTTGAAGACGTAGAATTACATAAAGTGCTAATATAGCAATGTATTGTTGGGTTTGTAACATATCTATAGATACAATATGTGTAAACATAATAGCACAAAGGGGAAAAGAGAATAGAGAGAATGGACATTTCTATGTTTCATTGCAATTAAGTTCTTATATCTACAGTAGATTCTAATCAGTTAAGACGTATAGCATAAGCCTTAGCGCAAGGACTAAGGAAATAACTAAAAAAATATACAGTGAAAAAAACCAGTAAGGAACTGAAAATACTACATAGAAAACATTCACTTAATGCCAAAGAAAGAAGTAAAGGAGGACTAGAGAGACAAAGAAGGCAGAAGGAAAACATCACCATCTGGAAATCTGGCTGAACACATAGAAACCAAAGGCACCAAAAATGGTCACCGAAAGCGTAAATACATATGACATTTTTTTCTTATGATTTAAAAACATTAAAAAATGTAATCGACTTCTCAAACAAGGATAGTAACATTGTATTGTGGGGTTGATAACATTGAGTAGGTAAAACACATAATGACAACTGTGTATGGGATATAGGTCATGAGGAGAGAAAGGACGTCTGCTGTTTTAATGTTCTTATATCACACGTGAAGTGGTGAACTATCACGTGATGGTAGACCATGATATATTAAAGAGTATGCTGGAAGGGTCAATTCCAGTGCGCTAGGAATTACTCTGAGCCATTTTGCTAAAGTGTCTGCATAGTAAAGGCATGACTCCTAGTAAAGGCAAGAAACATACCCTTTCCTAGTATTGCCTTGAAACCAAGGGTCCAAGAAACTTGGGGGCAATTTTTACAACTTTCCAGCATCATTCATTGAGACTGCTGGAGGAGTCTATCGCCAGGTAGCAAGAATACGACTACGTGACTGGACGAGGCTCCATGTGGGGCTACTTGGTTCTGAGGTGCTCTGTATACACAACAGTGATTCCTGGTCCAAGAGAGACATTGCATTTGGCTGTGGCTCTTATAGAAAGGGAGACAATAGAGGACTCCTTCTGACATTTCCAGACCCACCACTGTGAGATAACCTTTGGTTGTGATGCATGTTTTTACTTTGCTGTTGTTATGTATTTATTGTGGTGATTATGTATATCCTTTTCCTATAGCTTTGTAAGCATGGCCCTTCTGAGTCCCACGAGTCTTAATCTTTAGCGATTGACTCTTCAACTTCCAATGTTACTGTGAAGGATACTCTAAACCCGAAAGCAACACAAAACTATTAAAGCAAAGAGTTAAATGAGCCAAGAAAGGTCACAGAACGGAGTCATAAAAGTACTCAGTTAATCCCAAAGCAGGCTGATAGAAGAGAAAAAAGAGAACCCAGAGCAGGGGAGACAAATAGAAACAAATAGCAAGATGATAGACTCAAATCTCACCCTGTTAACGGTCATGTTAAAGGTAATTTCTATAATCACTCCAGTTTAAAAGGCAGAGATTGTCAAATTATGTAAAAAAGCAATACCTACCGATATGCTGCGTACAGGAAATGCATCTTTAATATATAGATACAAATAGGTTAAAAGGACAGAAAAAAAAGAGCATGCTGACATTAACCAAAACAATGTTAGAGTGACTGTATTAACATCAGATAAAGTATATTTCAGAGCAAAGAATATTGCCAAGAGTAAAGAAAGCCATTTCACAATCACATAGTGGTCACTTAATCAAGCGAGCATAACAATCCGAAATGTTTATGCGCCTACTAGCAAAACTTTTAAATAAATGGAGAAAAAAATAGCAAAGGGAAATAGACAAATACACAATTATAGCCAGAGATTTTTAGAAAATGCTCCCTCAATAGCTCATGGAACAAATAGCAAGTCAGCAGAAATACAGTAGACTTGAACACCTCTAGCAATGCTTGACCTGATTGACGTCTTAAAAAACATCCACCCAGCAACAGCAGAATACACATTATTCTCCAGTGCACAAAATTTACTAAGAATGTTTTTCTGGCCCATAAAACAAGTCTCAATAAGTTTAAATGGACTCAAGTAATACAAAGTGTATCCTTCAGGTGGATGGGCCTGTTACTACCAACTGTTGGATTTCATGGTCAAAGCCAAACTAGCCAATGAAAAGCTAGCCTGTTTCACGACTTCCAGTTTCAGCTTCAACAAATAAAGAGCTGAGAGGTTGTCGCTCCTGACTTTACAACAAGAAAAAAAGCTAAACAAAACTGAGAATCGGTGGCTTTTCTTTGGACCCACCAGAAAACTGAGATTGCAGAGCAAACCAGCACCGTCAACTCTGGACAGATAGGTGAGTGCAGAGAACCATAGCCAAGGTCAGCTTGTCTAGAGCAGAAGCTGCTGGAACCCGAAACTGGTAGGAGCGCTCAGATGGCAATTTTGATGAATTGCTGGAGGCAATGTGTCAACTACAGGGAGAGTGAGAATCTCCTGGGTGCTAAAGTCGTGAGGGCAGGGGTCAGACTTTTCTGGGTTTTACCTCTATGAACCCCATTAGGTCTCATGGTGAAGGGTCAAGAGAAAAATCACCTTCTGTCTCTGGCAGGCAGGAGGGGAAAGTAGCCATTCTGAACCCAGTAACCATAAGTAACCATGATGCCCAGAGTGTTCTCCATTACAAACAACTGCTCTCCAGTGAAAAAGACTTTCCAGAGCCTTATACCACCTGGAGGAAGGGCACTTTCCAGTCTCCATTGCTCCAGTTCATGATGACTGTGTCAGGAAGTGTAGATTAAAAAGCAGGGAGGTAAGTTGGGAAACCATTGCCAATGTAACAAAGAGTACAACTTTGATACCTCAAACCAAGTTATTTTTATCCCTGGTGCTAGTAACTGATCTGTTTCCCACCTGGTACCCACCCCCCATCATACATGGAAGCCCTAAGTCCCAGTGCGACAATAATTGGAGATGAGGTCTGCAGGGGGGTAATAAAGGTTGCAAGAGAGCATAAGTGTAGGGCCCTAATCTGATAGGGCTCATGGCATTTTAAGAAGAGAGAGCTCTCCCCCTTACCGCTTGCCTCATGCACACACCAAAGAAAGGCTCTAGTAGGATATAGCAAGAAGGTGGCTGTCTACAATCCTAGAAGAGTCCTCGCCAGAAACCAACCAGGCTGGTGCTCCGATCTTGGACGTCCAGCATCCAAAACGTGGGAAAATAAATCTCTGTTGCTAAAGCCACCCAGCCTGTGGTATTTTGTTACGACAGCCTGAACAGACTAATACACCTGGCAATTATATGTTATGCTTGTCCCTGACCGTAGATTATTTGTAGAGAGGGAAGAGGATGCCAGGAGAAAAGGGAAGAGCCTTACAATGCAAGAAAGAGTAGGTAACTGATGAAGCAAAGTCCTCAAGCGATAGAACCCTTTGGAAATTAGATGAAGGCCAGGGACTGTCACCTAAAAAGTGACATAAGGACAAAATTCTGCATTAATTTCAGAGGATTCATGGATCACCTGGAGTGCCTTATGGACTGCCGTCTGTCTTGGGGAAACCTGTTGGATTGGGACCAGGAACTTTGGAGGGAGAGGGGTGGGGGGCTGGGGGCCAGTTAACAGGACACAAGGAGGCGGGGAGACAGTTGGAGGAGGAGGACGGCCAGTCTTTGGACTTCACATGTTAAAAGTCAATGTCTCCATGGAGTATGAGGAAGGGAGGAGCAGAGATGCTGGGGCATGGAAAGGTTAAGATCCACTCAAATTAGGGGGAAAAAAATGAGGAAATATGTAGTAATGCGAAAAAGAAATCCAGGGTTTTAGGGACAGCTAGCTGGGGTGGGATTACATATAATAATGCTATTATTATATGGCTGTTGTAGCGGCCCTCAGCCTGATGTGTGATCTAACCAGCTCTGCAAAGCAGGTGCGAGCAGCAGCACTTGTGGCAGAAAAAAAAAATGGATGGTGGGATTTATTACAAATTGAGGATTGACAAGGAGAGTGTGGGGATATAAACTAGGGCTGATTTTAAATGAGGATCTAACTGCAAAATATTGGATAAGGCAGGAAGAAGAGAAGGGGAGGAAGAGAGACGGACGGAGGGAGGGGGAAGAAAGGAAGGAAAAAAGAAAGGAAGGAAAGAAGGAAGGAAAAGAGGAAGGGAAGGAGGGAGGGGGAAGGAAGGAAGGAAAAAAGAAAGGAAGGAAGGAAGGAAGGAAGGAAGGAAGGAAGGAAGGAAGGAAGGAAGGAAGAATTAGTGTTAAGTAGGCGTGGCCTGCCCTGGAGCATTGAATTTCTTACTCTGAATAAATGAAATTTGATACCCTGTTAGTAGGAATTGAGAACAGATTCTCTTTTGTTTGTTCAAGGGTTGTAACTAAGCCCTGTAGGCAGGAAGCTGCCAGGGTTCTCTGGTCTGATCCCAGTTTCCCCTGCCCTCCTCTCTGGGGGAGGGAGCTCTACGGTACCCTGACTCTAACGGGGGGGGGGGCTGGAAACAGGCTTCTTCGGAAACTTTGGGGCTACTGTAAAGCCACCTCCGCCCACAGAGCTTTTCTTCTCAGGTCTGATGGAGGTTAGAAAGCCTGTTCTAGTTCTTATGTTCATAAGAACTAGGAGGATCGGTAGGGGAAGAAAGGGATAAAGAAAAGGGGGGTAATCAGAGGGGGGAATGAAACATGAAAGCCTGTTCTACCACCTGCACTTCTTAGCGAATCCCGGAAGAGGCGATGTTTCTAAGTTTCCCGCACAAGATGTTGTAGAAATAAAGTACCCATGACCTTATCCACAAAAAAGTACCTGAAAACATTCGGGATTATTACAGACAAGCCAAAAGGTAATCAAACAGATGCTGTACTGCATAACAAATATTTTTTTCTCCCCATGAAAAATTATGCAAGTAACACATGTTCTTATAGAATAACTGTAAAGGCAGATAAACAAAAATGAAAAACACCCCAAATTCTATCATCCAGAGATAACCATGTCAGCATCGTGTTGTTATCACACCTGACACTTTTATTTGCAGGTGCCGACATGTATGTTTTATGAAAATGGTGTCATATTATATACAATGTTTTGCATTCCTCCTGTAATTTATCAGTCCGTTGTGAACATTTCAAGTCAGACTACATCTGTACAACATTCCTAGTGGCTCCATGCTATCCTGCCATTCCTCAATTGTTGGATCTACTGCAGTTGTTCCAGAAAGCCATTGACACAGTAATGCTGCGTAGGGAGCAACCACAGAATCGCAGTGGCATCCAAGAATTAACATTTGTTCAGTTTACAAGATTGCAGGGGTTCAGCTGGTCCAGGCTCACTCACAGCTTTGCAGTCAGCTGCCTGTTGCCTGAGCAGTCCTCATTTTGACTTGTTCCTGTGTCCGCAACTGGCTGGCTACTGGCTTCTTTCAGATGCTCGTGGCTGGATCAACCAAGGCAATTCTGGTCTGTTCCAGGTGAGTTATCCTCCAGGCGGCTAGCCCCGGCCTGTTCTCATGGCTATTCAGAGGAGCAACCGCTAAGCAGAAATGTGCGAGCACTTTTGCAAGCCTCTGCTTGTGGCATATTTGCTCACATCCTGGTGGCCAAAGCGAGCCATGTGGCCACCTGTGCAGAGGAGAATGGCTCGGCACAATTATGGGCAAATGGTGTGGTTCTAGGGAGGGGTGAAGAATTGGGGACTTTTTTTTTACGGTAAATTCTTATACAAATATCTTTGAGTGTCATGTGTGGAATATAAGAAACAGCGCAGAGGATCATAGGGGAAGGGAGGGAAAACGGAATTGGAAGTCATCACAGAGGGAGACAAACCATGCGAGACTCTTAACTACAGGAAACAAACTGAGGGTTGCTGGAGGGGAGGTGGGTGGGGGGATGGCATAATTGGGTGATGGGCATTAAGGAAGGCACGTGATGTGATGAGCACTGGGTGTTACACGCAGCTAACAAATTATCGACACTACATCTAAATTAATGATGTCTTATATGTTGGCTAATCGAATTTAAATAAAAAAAAATATATATTTGCTGCTAAAGAAAACCCCCAAATATCTTTGAGTGTTACCCGATTATTCTGTGAAACAAACCCCTAGGAGAACTGCTAGGTAAAGCCTTTTCTGAAGACTCTGAAGATAAACTATCAAATTGCTCTCCAGAAAAGGCATACCAGCTTCCATTCCCATTAACGGCAAGTGACAGAGCCGATTTCCCTATGACTATGATGTATTGAAAAAATATTATGCGAACTATGGACACTTTAGGGGTCTGTGCTGAAGTTGTATGATGTGCTCCAAAGGTTCATAGACATAAACCAGGAAAAATAAGTTCACCTTGGAAGTTGCAAGAGAGGTACCCCAGTGTGGTCCTTTGGAAATGCATGTTCTAGTCCTTCCTTAAGAAGTACTGGAAAAACTCGAAACAACCAAAAAAAAGAAACACCCACAAACAGCAACAACAACACAAGTGCTGGAAAGACTCTAGACATGTGGAGGGACAGAGAAGGTAAACATAGATCCTGGTTTTCATGGAACCATATTGGTTTACCCACTAAGCAAACTCCTCTTTCACACTGGAAAGATTTCCATCTTGGACTAGAGATTTTATAATGCCCAGGGAAAAGTCACCTTAACTAAAATAATTCCCTTTGATTTCAAACGCCTTCCTTCGTGCAACTCATGATGTTTTGAGTTTTGGGGTTTTTTGGGGGGAGGTTGTTATGTGTCAGACACTGTATTAGGCACTGGCAACCCACTAGTGTGCAAAATCAGACTCACTCCCTGCTTTCCGTCTGAAATGTTTCAGGGGAGAACTATTGATGGGGTAATCACAGGAATCAAGGTGGAAGCACAGCAGTGTGAAGGTTACAAGGGAGAAGGCTGTGGTTCTCAGAGCATTTATGTAACAGGGAGATTTCATCTTCTTGAAGAGGGCACAGATGACTCCAAGGGCAAGTAATGCTTTAGCTGAGATTGGAAGGATATTTTAGATTGACCCACGGGGAAGCACCTGGGGCAGATGAAAGCATGTATGAAAACTCTGACAAAAGGAAGCAAGCCCAGACAAGAATGTGAAAGAAGATTCGTGTAGCTGCTGTGGAGAGAACCAGGGGAACTTGGAGTGCGATAAGACTGGAGAGCTTGCCCAGCATTCCCTACGCCTTTCTTCCTTCCCAACAGAATCCCCATTTTGTTCAGGAATCCAGACGTCCCCCAACACAGTGTTCTGCCTCGGGGGACACTAACTTCACTCCCAGTTTAAGGGAGTGATCCCTTTCCCAGCAATTTGGTTTACTTTTCAGCTTGTGCCCTGATTCTTGCAACTAAGAGAAGGAAAGTTTCCTGTGGACTTCCAAGAAAAATTTCCTTGCTCCTAATAGTGACTCAAAAGAAAAGATGGTCCTTAATTGTTTCTCTGAGTTTTGTCAAATCTGGAGGGGAAGCGGGGGGCAGCGGGGGGCAGCCCTCTTCTCCTCCCGAAGTTGGAGCTGGCATCAGGGAAGGTGGAGTAGACAGGTGGAAAGAACCTTTTGCCTTGAAAGAACACATGGAAAGGCTGAGGTGCTCAATCAAGGTGCCCTGAAGGCCACCCTACCGCAGGACTTCCTGTTATAGGGGATACGTAATTCCTGAAATTCCTTATTGTTCACGCGAGACTGAGTTGGAGTGTCTCTCTTTTTTTTTTTTTTTTTTTTTTTTTTTTTTTTACANACAGAGATAGAGACAGCCAGTGAGAGAGGGAACACAAGCAGGGGTAGTGGGAGAGGAAGAAGCAGGCTCACAGCAGAGGAGCCTGACGTGGGGCTCGATCCTACAACGCCGGGATCACGCCCTGAGCCGAAGGCAGACGCTTAACCGCTGTGCCACCCAGGCGCCCCTGGAGTGTCTCTTACTTGTGGTCAAAATGTCATAATAAGAAAGAAGGGATAGACTATGTCTCTTATTGATGTTGGATGCTATGTCAAGGATTGTGTTTTTTTTCTACATTTATCCTAAGATCCATTCAAAGTTATTAGAGAATTTTAAGCAGAGAGCATGATCCATATTTTCATTTTGCAAAAGGTTACTTTTGCTGCTGCATGGAGAAATTCTAAAGAGACAAGAGCGGGTGCAAGGAAACCAGTTAGGAGGCCTCTCCCTTGGGTAGTGAATATGGAGAATCTTTGGAGCCCTATACAAGGTGGGAAGCTGCAGAATGAGAATCATTGAATCAACATCATTAAAATTCAATTTTTTAGAAGATTTTATTTATTTATTCATCAGAGAAAGAGAAAGCACAAGCAGGGGGAGCAGCAGGCAGAGCAGGCAGAGGGAGAAACAGGCTTCCCCTGAGCAAGGAGCCTGACTGGGACTCGAGCCCGGGACCCTGGGATCATGACCTGAGATGAAGGCAGACGCTTAACCTACTGAGACACCCAAGTGTCCCTAAAATTCAATTTTGATGTTGTTGTTTTTAACAAGATCTAAGGGGGCCAATAGAAAATGCCGATGCAGAATGGCCTCCTTTCAAGGGCCAGTATTTTTTTAAGAACTCTGCGCTGCCTTGCATTGCCCTGGGTCTCACCCTTTTCAAAGGATAGCCCTAGAGGTGACATGTGTGAGATGGTAGCCTGGATAGAAGGTGCTGGTAGTGGAGATGGAGGTGGGGAAGAAGGGGCATAAATATTTTAGAAATAATGTTTTGGTGAAAGAATGAATAGAGCCCAATAAAGGAGAGAGAGAGAGGTATTGAGGATGACCCTTGGGTTTCTGTGCAAAAAGAGGAAATGGTGGTGCCATTAGATGATATAGAAAATTTTGGAAGAGGCCCCAGTTGGGAGCAGAGGTCCATTCAGAGTTCAGTTTGGACATGCTGAGTTGGCTGTGCTTTTGGATATTCAATGGGAGGCTTCAAGAAAGTGGGGGTACGGTGCTCAGAGGATAGATGGGGCTGGAGTTGTTAATATTTTCATCATGCGCATTTTAGGAATTAGCAAACACTGTGGACAATGAAATAGCTTTGGGAGAGAAGAGACCTAGAAGAGAAGAGGCTTAGGGCCAGGCCTGGAGGACAAGGGCAGAGGAAGATGAGGCATGCAAAGACTATGGATAGGTTTTTGTCAGAGAGGCAGAAGGAGAACAGAAATTCGACGTGTTATGGGAACAGGGAATAAAGTATTTCAAAAAATGTATAGTTCACAAAGGCTCTAGTAATTGTTGAAAAGTCAAAGTAGTATGACAGCTAGTCTCCAAAGATGGCCCCTCAATGAATGGTGCCTCCTGAAATTCATACCTGTGTGTGGTATTCTTCACATTGAAAGAGGGTTGGCCCTGTTCAACCAATAAACTGCACAGAAGGGACACTATGTGATTTTTAGGTTAGGTCATGTGAATCCTTGCGCTGTCCACCTTGGTCTCTTGAAATGCTTGCTCAGAGGGAGGCCAGCCACCATGTAAGAAGTCTTTTTGCCCTTAGACCATCATGTTGTGAAGAAGCCCAAACTAACTGTGAAAATGCCTCATGGAAGGAGACAGGGAGAGAGAAAGAAACCAAGAAGAGAGAGAGATACCTGGCCAGACCCCAGTTAATCTAACTATTCAAGCCTAGGTGTCAGTTATGTGAGGAAAGAAGCCATCTTGAACGTCAAGATGATTCCAGCTCTTCGAGAGACCCCAAGTGAGAACTGCCCAGCCGTTCTCAGTCAATCCACAGGACCATGAGAGATAAAAATAAATTCTTATTTTAAGCTCTAAATTTTATACTGGAACAAGATAGGAATTGAAAAAGAAAGTCTCTGATTTGGTGCTACAGAGGTCATTACTGTTTCTAGGAGCAACAGGGGCAGAAGCCAGATCTGAGTGGGTTAGAGTGGGTAGAAGATAAAAAAAAATTTGGCAAGTGAAGACAGCTGCTTTGGGGAAATGTTTGACTGTGGATGGGAAGAGATAGAAAAGTTAATAGTTGGAAGAAGATATGACATGAAGGAGAGTTTTCTAAAAGTGGTCTCTACTATGTCATGTTTAAAAATTATGACCTATAAAGCACTCTTACTGAAATAAGACTGGACCCAAATCTAATGAAATCTCTTGATGTAATTACCAGTATACCAGAAATGTGAGGGATAGAGACACAAGTTATCAACACTAAGGATATGATCAGTCAAATCAAGAATTTGGGATGATCTATGTAACAAATGGCCCAAGAAATTAATCTTTAAAAAAAAATAAAGGAAAGGAAACTACTACAGGATAAAAACAACATGGAACATAACAATGAGATACAATATGGGACTCTTGACTGAATCCTGATTTTGAACAACCCAACGTATAAAAACATCTCGAGACAGTTGAGAAAATGGAATATAGACTGGGTATTAGATGGTATTAAGGAATCACTGCCCAGTGTTTAGCTCTAATAATGGGTGGATGTTATGTTTTTTGAAATACTCTTTTCATCTGGAGTTGCATCTTGTGATCGCCTGATACCTGGGATTGGCTTTAAAACACATCCATAAACTGGCGACAATTGCTGAGGCTGGGTGATGGGTAAGTGATAGTTCCTTATACTAGTTTCTCTGCTTTTGAATATATTTGAAAATTTCTATAATCACAAGTGTTAAAAGCTGTATTAAAACATATTAGTCATTGTATTAAGGATTTATGGACAACATTCAAGTGTGGTATCTGAGTATAGAATATGTCTTTATCGATACAATTATCCCCCGAGTGGGATATTGGAGAGAATCCTCATACTAATTTGTTTCTCTAGCAATGGAAAAGAAAGCCAAAGGGAAGGGTTCAGTTAAGAGAAGGGGACTAAAAACACAGGAGAGAGGAGGCATATGAAAGTGTAAAGGTTCTGAGAAGGAGAGCAAGGTGGGAACCAAAGTCAAGGTGAAGGATGGGGCCAGTGGAGACAGGTGTGTGTGTGTGTGTGTTTGTGTGTGTGTGTGTGTAGTATCTAACCGAGGAGAGAATTCTCATTTGGTAGCCTCTAAATCCTTGGAGAATTAGGGAGTGAAGTCCAATGCTACAAGGTTGTGGGATTGGTAATTAGGAAATTGTATTTTGCAGAGAGTAGAAGAGATCCAACAACATTACTGAGGTGGGGAAACAGAGTAGAGTTGCAGGGCACAGGAGAATAACAAGGATGCTTAGAATAAAACGATGGCCCAGATACCCTGAGTTGGATAAGGACGACGATGGAAGGAAATTGCCAATATCCTGGGAGAAAAAAGGAGCCTTACTAGTCTGACTGCACACAAATGGTATTGGAGCGTGAACCCACCTTCAGAGATCTGGGCTCAGGACGGCTAGGCTAGGGAGCATGCATTAATGCGAAGGGAGGTGGTTCTCCAACCATAGGTTGAGAAACGCCGCCCCAGTGGCTGGAAAGGGAGCAAAGCCAGTTTGGGGCAGGAGGCATGTCCTGTGCAGCGGGGCAGCCTGGCGGACAGACAGCAGAACTGGGGTCTGCTGGTTGTTTCAGGTAGCTCTGTAGATTTCTTGGCCTGGGGGATTGCAATTTGTTCAGTGGGAAGCCCTTCCCAGAGTTCTGGGAGGGGCTCAGACACAGAGATGGGCGCCCTTCAAAGTCATCCTGTCTGCATTTGCCCCAGGGGCTTCTCATCTGTGGACCATACAACTACGGGGGTCTTGTTGTTTGTTGTTTGTTTTTGCAACTTTTGATTCTAGAAATAAAAATGGGCTTTCAGGGGCGCCTGGGTGGTGCAGTCGTTAAGCATCTGCCTTCGGCTCAGGGCGTGATCCCCGCGTTATGGGATCGAGCCCCACGTCAGGCTCTTCCCCTGGGAGCCTGCTTCTTCCTCTCCCACTCCCCCTGCTTGTGTTCCCTCTCTCGCTGGCTGTCTCTCTCTGTCAAATAAATAAATAAAATCTTTAAAAAATAAAAAATAAAATAAAATTTAAAAAAGGGTTTTCAGAATCAACCAACCAGCCAACCAACCCTGTTGAAGTTAGCACATTTGGACTAATTGTCTTCCTTTTCATTTAGACTTATTTCCCACTGAGTGTGAGGTAACACTTTCAAGTAAATCTTTGGTAATTCCCAGGCATAAAGTAATTGGCTTCATTTCCCAGCGGGACATACTAAAGTGGGTTCATTTGTGGGAAGAATGGGAATAACAGTTTTTACAGCTTAAGGCCTATAAGAAAACTGCTCCCCGCCCCCCCCAGACAATCATAATCCACTCATGCTTTAAAAATGCATTTCAAAAATCAAAACGACTCTGGAAGTCTGGAATGTGCGAGGAGGATGTATTAAGACACATCTGATTAGCCAATTTATAATCTAGATAAACTTACCTCTCGTTTCTCTTCTTTTGTAACTTCCTTAACCACAGACCCTGTTGAGTCGCCTAGATGTCAAAGAACTAAGCCTGTCTTGAATGAACAGAAGTCACAGGAGTACAGAGAGAATTGTTTTCTCTTTTCCTGGTCTCCACCGTGATTCTCTGATTTGAATTTGCAGTGGCAGAAAAAAAGGAGAGGTGAGGTGGGTGCTCCAGGGAGGGGAGCACAGCCTGAACAAGGACCTAGAGGCCAGCAGGTCCTGGGGCCACTGTCTGGACAGCCTGGCCGAAGCAGAACGGAAACAAGGCTGCTTGGTGCAGGGGAGCTGGATTAGAGAGGCTGAGCGGAGGGACTCTGAGTGGTGCCTGGGGAAATCCTGAGCTATTTAAATGAGCCATTTAAATCTGACAGACAAATTGGTGTTTCAAGAAGATTTACCAGGCAGGGATGTGCAGGATGCGGTCCGGTGGGTGGGGGCAGCCAGAGGCGGGTAACAGAGGTGGGAGGAGAACGAAGCTAGGAGGATAAGGATTCTGCTTTGGGTTATCAAACACTTACTGAGCACTGACTTTGTACCTTACCTTGTGCCAGGCACCACGGTCAAGCATGCTCTCTCTCAGTGAATAGAGACAGCCTTTGCCCTTTTGTCCAACCCAGAACCCTAGCATCCTTCTGGATACATTCCTCTCCTTTCCGCACCAAGCCATCAGGCTGCTGTCAATTCCATGCCTCCTTCATGCCTGTTCTCCCTCCTCCCCCCTCCCTCTCTCTTACTTCAGCAGCTGAGCACCTCCCCTGGCCTATGGGTCTCCCTGCCTCCAGTCTCTCCTCTAAGTCCTCCACCTGACAGCCATTGTGGATGGGAAGAGCCTTCCTAAAACACGGCTAATCAGGTCGCCTCCCCCAATAGAACCCCTTCTGTGGGCTCCCCAGTGCCTTCAAGTTTAAGTCCAAACTCTGCAGCAGAGCCAGGAGGCCCTTGATGGCTGGGTCCTGCTTAGCTCTCCTTCCTTCCCAGGGCTCTTGCCTCCCCACCTTGAATTGCAGGATGTGGCCACGCAAAGATGTTTCCAGTACCTCTCATTTTCCTTGCGGGGATGATAGCCTCCATTCCACCCCTCCTCTCTGACTTATTCTTCAAGAATTCATTTAGAGATCCCTTCCTTCCAGAAGCTTTTTCTTGCCCAAGGTGCCTCTGGGTGCTTTTAAAGAACTGTCTCTGGCTATGCTAGGGCTTATCACAGCACGCTGTCACTGGCCTTCTCTTCCCTGCGTGTGAGCTTCAAGAGGGCAGGGGCGGCATCTTCCTTCTCGCCCAGCACCATCCTGACACGTAAAGGGTGCTTAGTAAATAGTCATCAAATGGAAATAGATGAATTTATAAGAACCTAGGTGGTGGGAGGCAGAGGGAGCTGGTCCCATTTTACAGATAAAGAAATTGAAGCTCAGAGAGTGATTTAATAATTTGTCGAAGGCTCCTCAGCTTAGCCTAGAATCCACTTCAGCGTTCTTATCTAGAGCTTTGTCCTCTTCCTTGCAGTCTCAGAATGGAGATCATCAAAGAAAAGCCTCCTATCTAGTGCCTTCAAATCTGGCTCATCATTCAGAAAGCCCCCAGGGGGCTACGGTGGGGGGGGGGATGAGTACGACAGCAGATGAAGGGGCTTTGATAGATTAGTAAGGGATTTCATAAACTGGAGTACTATTAGCTTTGGAGATTGCAAAAGGCTAGGAGTCCAAATGAACAATTTTCCAACATAATTTGAAGATTTATTTCACTGAAGTTATAATTCACAACACAAACCCTCCCTGTTTCTGAAAGCTGGAGGATACGGTTGCATGTATTCATTGCTGTTTTTATTTTATTTTTTCTCCTCACTCCAATAAATGCTCTTTGCCTACCGTGTTTTTTTTTTTTTGATTGACTGGAAGAACGGCCGTGCAGAATGATAGATATTGTTCATTTAACTCCAGCATTTACTTTTCCCCTAAACTAGAGCTGTGTTCATGATTGATCAGACTTCTCCCCCATTTAGCACCCATGTAAAACATCGCGAAAGATTGGGTCTGCAGCTCGGATAACATTTTTGCAGCAATCTGTTCAAGCCGCAGCAGGCGCCGGGTGCCACGGAGGCTCTTAATGAAACGCCGGTGGATATTAGGGGTTTATGGCCTGGAAAACAGTACAAATCAAAGCGTGATGCTTACTGTTTATCTGTTTAGAACATTTTTATTTTCTAAACCTAGCAATGTTCATCTTTTTCTTCCAGCATTTCGGTTTGGTTCTTTACATATTGATTTTCCCGTTCACTGGCGCGCTCCAATGGAGTGGGAGCACTCAGGTGTGCTCTCTGGCCCAGCGCGGGCCGGGGAGCCAGCACCGGAGGTAGCCTCTGTCCTAGACCCCTCAACTCAAGGGCTGGGAGAGAACAGGGCTTACTGATTAAAAAAAAAAAAAAAAGATCGCCACACCTCTCTGTCCCCTATGAGGTCTCCTCTTGGGTCAGCAGGGTTAACCTTTTATATTAATATTTACATACAAATCTCACAGCAAAACTAGCACTCTCTTCTTAAATTTTATAAGAAAATGTAATAGACAGGGTCCCAGAAGGAAACAAAATCCATCAGAGATGGTTTGCCCAGGGGTCGGTCATTTTTTTCTGTGAAGGACCAGATATTAATATTTTGGCTTTGCGGGTCGCCTAGTCTCTGTCGCAGGTGGCCACACAGAGCACCTAAGTGATGGGTGACAGGTGTGGCTGAGTTCTGTTCAGTAAGACTGTCTTTACACAAAGAGACAGGGACAGAGGTATTTGGCTTGTGGGCCAAAGTTTGCTACCCTTGGTTTATTTTTTTTTATTTTTTATTTTTTTTTTAAGATTTTATTTATTTATTTGACAGAGATAGAGACAGCCAGCGAGAGAGGGAACACAAGCAGGTGGAGTGGGAGAGGAAGAAACAGGCTCCTAGCAGAGGAGCCTGATGTGGGGCTCGATCCCATAACACCGGGATCATGCCCTGAGCCGAAGGCAGACACTTAACCGCTGTACCACCCAGGCACCCCGCTACTCTTGGTTTAAATGAAAGGACTCGGGGCGCCTGGGTGGCTCAGTCGGTTAAGCATCTGCCTTCGGCTCAGGTCATGATCCCAGGCTTCTGGGATCAAGCTCCGTGTCAGGCTCTCCACTCAGCAGGGAGCCTGCTTCTACCCTGTCTGCTGCTCCCCCTGCTTGTGCTCTCTCTGTCCCTGTCAAATAAATAAATAAAATCTTAGAGAAAAATAAATGAAAAGACTCTAAGGGACCATGTACAGGTCCTTATATGGACAGGATCCTATATGGAACAAACAAACAGGATCAAAGGAACAAACAAGGGGCATTAAAGTGCCCAAAGACTATAGCAGTGGGAGGCTGACCAGGCAAGAGGAGGAAGCATGACTGGCTTCAGTGAGAATGGGGCCCTGGCAGGCACTAGGGCAGGAAGGGAGCAGGGAAGAAATACCCCCACCTCTCTTTCCTCCCTCCCTCCCTCTCTCTCTCTCTCCCTCCCTCCCTCCCTCCCTCAGATCACCTGCCTGTGCCTCTCGTTGCCTGATCCAATCAGGGCCCAGCCCGCAAGAGGCCTTGGGATGAAGTCCCTACAGGGCAGCATCTTAGAGGGGAGAACAGAGCAGGAAGGAGGTAGGCAAAGGCAGAGGGAGAATGAGCTGCCTGGGTGATGTTCCTTTGGGGACTAACTTCTTAGAACTCACTCCTTTTGGGAGTAAGCTTGGCTGGCCACCTCCCTTGACCCTGACCATATTCCAAAGAACTAAGCCTCCCCTTCAACCCAGCTCCAGGGCCGGCATGCCCCTGGTTACAGTGAGACGTTCAGGGATGGACACATGATCTAACTCAGGCTAATGAGACCCAGGCTCAGAACTTTTGTTTGTCTGAACTGTTGGGAAAGATAAGCTTTCTTTTTTTTCTGGTGGATCCAAGGCTAGAACTTTGGCAGCCAACTCACCACGTGGTGAGGCCGTCACAGGGGAAAGCCTGTGCCCAGTAATGACAGGGGGAAAGCAGAATGTCGGGGGGGCGGGGAGAAAGCCAAGTCCTATTACAGTCCCTGAGCCCCTGGATCAAGCTATTCCTGACACAAGCACTCTGTTTTCAGTTGGGTGAGCCGATTCACTCCCCTCTCACTGAGACCCGTTTTCTGCTTCTAGCATTGAAAGAATCCTGACTAAGAGAGAAAGATTTATCTCTGGAACCAAGGCCTGCCTCCCCCACAGCTGTGTGGGCTTCACATCTGGCACATCTAATCATGCAAGAGACAGTGATTCTCCCGTGTGCATGAATGTTTGCACGTGTGCGTACAGCTGCATTCCAGCAATGGCGTTTGTTGCTCGCGTGTACGTTTCTCAGACACAAAAATCCTTTCTTTTTTGAATATCCGCATGGCATGGGCTTCATATGTCACACAGACAGCAACTTTCTAGGTAATTACATAGGTAGATGATAACCATAGCAAGCCAGCAGCTCCGAGATGTCATGCCGATCCCTGCGGCTCGGGGACACTGCCGTGAATACACAACTTGCCCAGCACTGTGTTTTGCAACGACGTTTCCTTTGCTGGATCAGAGGGCCCCTTACCATGCAGCACCTCCCACTGGGCAGGGATTTCCAAAGTTACGCATTTTACAGGCCAGAGAGATGTCCCAAACGGAGAACCGGAGAACCGGAGAACCGACAAAGTTGCCAACTTCATTTTGCTAGGTAAGAATGTGTCACAAAAGAAGTAAAACAAACAACTGCCGGCTACTGTTACCATCATTTCACAAATGAAAGGACATTTTCACATGTCTGAAAGAGAGAATAAAAGAGGAGGCCTAGAACAAAGCACATTTAGCACGACACCGTGGGTGGGAATGCCAGCTGGTGCGGCCACCAAGGAAAACAATACGAAGGTTTCTCAAGAAATTAAAAATGCAAATAGCATAGATCCAACAATTCCACCACAGGGTATTTACCAAGAGAAAACAAAAACACTAATTCGAAAAGCTATGTGCACTCCGATCTTTACTGCAGTGTTATTTACGGTAGCCGAGATAGGGCAGCCACCCCGTGCCGTCCACAGAGGAACAGGTAAGGAGATGCGGTGTAGAGCCGTGGAGTATTACACAGCCAGAAAAAGACGTGCTCTTTTCGTTTGCAACGACATGGGTGGACCTGGAGTGCGTCACGCTAAGTGAAGTAAGTCAGACTGAGGAAGACAAATACCATATGATCTCACTCATAGGTGGAATCTAAAAAACAAATGAATAAACAAAAAGCAAAAAGCAGAATCAGACCTATAAATCCAGAGAACAAACTGGTGGGTGCCGAGGGAAGGGGTCTGGGGATGGGCAAAATGGCTGAAGGGGAGTGGGAGACACAGGCTTCGAGTTATGGAATGAGCAAGTCAGAGGAATAAAACGCGCAGCATAGGGGACTGCGTCAATGGTTTCGCAATAACGTCGGTGGTGAGCACAGCGTCATGTATAGAGAAATTCAATCGCTATGTTGTGCACCTGGAACTAAGGGGACACCATGTGCCAACTCCATCCAAATAAAAACAAATTTTTTTTAAAGCATGACCAGGCGGATGCTGCATCTGACAGGACACTTACGTGCAGCCAGGCCCCCTGGATGGAGGGCCCGCGGGGCCTCAATCCAGTCCTCACTCGGCCAAACCATGGGCCCTGCTTGCTGTGTCCACTTGGATGAGGGGACACTTTTTTCTTTACACAAAAGGGCCTCCTACTTGCCAAGTTGTGTGCCCACAAGGCTGTGTCTGCCCGGAAACGGCAACTTTTTCTAGTCTTCACAAAACACTGTGGGAGCTGGCAGTGGTCCTGCGCTCTACTGTTCTACTTGGAAACATCTCCCTGCGAGGGGCACATTGGGGGCTCAGTCAGTTAAGCGTCTGCCTTTGGCTCAGGTCATGATCTCAGGGTCCTGGGATGGAGCCCCACCTGGGGGGGGGTCCCTGCTCTGCGGGAGTCTGCTTCTCCCTCTCCCTCTGCTGCTCCCTGCCCCCTGACTCGAGTGCACTCTCTCTCTCTCTTTCTCAAAAATAAATAAATAAAACATTTCACTGGGAGCTGTGCTCTGATCCAGGAGGTGCTCAACAGACGTGTTCAGCAAACATCAAAGGGCCACCGGGCACTCCAGCAGGGATCATTCTCGGTCTGCAGGTTGGCCTTCGTGGCCCCGCCATAGGAATACACACAGTGTAGGCCATTTCTCCTGCTACTGGTGTCCGGCTGGAAGGGGGCGGAGAGGAGGATCGGAGAAGCCCCTCCTGCTTCTCGGTTCTTTGGAGGACCAGAAGGAAACCTGCCTTGCTGAGCTGCCTGCTCTGTGCCAGGTAAGGCACTAAGTCCTCTGTTCTGTCACCACCTCTAGCACGTTTTGCAGCTCAGGTCACGGAGCCCGTGGGATTCAGTAGCCTGCTCCAGGTCACCCCGAGGCAAAGCGAGAGTCTGACGGCGGAGGCCGTATCACTAGGATCTGGGTAGTTACATGAAGCCCCTTTGCTCAAGAAGCTCTGAACGGGTGTGTTGATGGCTGCCGTGTGTGACTAGGAAACGGCCGCCGGGCGCTTGGAGTCAGCTTCCCCGTCTCACTTTTCAGCACCTCTGGCACGCCTTGCCCAGGCCATCCGGGGTCTGGCGGTCATGCCTGCACGACCCCTGGAGGCTGTGTTAGTTTGCTAGGGCTGCGATCACAAATTGCCATAAGCCTCTTGGCTTAAAATAACAGAAATGTACTCTCAGTTCGGGAGGCCAGAAGTCCAACAGCAGTCCAGTGGATGGAAAGCAGGTGCAGGCTGGCCTCCCTGCCCTCCTGAGGCCCCGGCGGAAAACCCGCTCCCTCTGTCTCCGCCTCCGGAGCTTCGTTCCTCCACTCACGGCCCCTCCCTTCATCTTCAAAGGCAGCCGAGGGCATCTTCCAATCTGTCTCTCTGCCTCCACCATCGCTTCACCAGCTGCCCTCTGTGTGTGGCCGTCAACTCCTGCTTCTCTCCTGTCAGGCTGCTTGTGATGGCATTCAAGGCCCACCCAGCCAATCCAGCGTAATCTTCTCATCAAAATTCTTAACTGAACCACACCTGCAAAACTTTTACCATATAAGTAACATTCCCAAGTTCCAGGGATATTTTTGAGGGCCATTTTTCAGCCTCCTGTGGAGGCTGAGTGACTAGCCCCAGGTCCCATAACAAGCGTGGAGCTCAAACCCAGGCAGACTTTCTCCAGAGCACACCCGGCAGCCCAGCAATCCTGCAGCAGTGCCGACAGCCCAAAGCAGTGTCCACGTTAGGGAAGGCAGCGACTCGAGAACCAGACGTGGCTGGTGTGCAGGAAGTTATTAAATAGCCTTCAACATTGTTGGAGGTAAAACAGGGTGGAAGAGGGTTCTCTTTTTGTTAAAAAGCCAGTTTAACCAGCTCACCCCTCTTTGCAGCTGGGTTAAATCTCTGTCATTTTATGAAGTACACGTGAGGAAACACTGGTTTGTTTGCTGTTTGTAGCTCTGTCATTAGACTTGGGGTTTATTAAGAAGTTTGAAATATCTCATTAAGAGCCAGAGAAGGGGAAGGGGAAATGGCATTAAGTAGATGTAATGATAAATGCCTAAGGAACTTGTTTTCTTCTCAGCCGCATCTTTATTCCCAGCTAACACAGGAGAATCTGGTGTCTCATAAGAGACCTTAAAACTTCCGAGTACGGATATTAGACAGAGTTGCCTGGTGATCTGTTCAAATCTTGGCTAGTCTAGAAACTCCCCGTCAGCAGACACCTCTCTTTTCCTTTGTTCGCAAGCCACAGAACTGAGAAGAGGGACAGATGGCATGTCGTCTGAATGAAATAAAGATTCTAGTCTTAGAAGAAAAGAGAACAGGAGAACAATTCATACCTAACATTTACTATGCACTTACAATGTGCCAGATACGTTATATATTCATTGCCTTTAGCCCCACTTTATAGATGAAGGAACTAACACCTAGGAAGGTGAAGTAACTTGCCTAAAATGAAATTTCTAGAGGGCCTGAGTGGCTCAGTTGGTTAAGCATCCGACTCTTGGTTTTGGCTCGGGTCATGATCTCAGGGTTGTGAGATCCAGCCCTGCATCGGGCCCTGCACTGAGCATGAAACATGGATGCTCTCTCTGTCCCTCTTCCCCACTTGCATGCATTCTCTCTCTATTAAAAAAAAATTAAATTAAAAATTTTAAAAATGGATTCTTTATTTTTTTTAATGAAATTTCTAGTAGACAGCAAAGCAAGAACTTGAACCCAGGTCTATCTGTCTCCCAAGGCCATGCCCTACATGATTGATTTCAGAAGGCTCAAATTCTCCTATTCTTGCCCTACCTGCCCTTTAGTGTAGAGGTTAAGGTCCTGGGCTCTGGAGGCAGAGCACAGGGGTTTAAACCCTGGTTCTAGCACCCCAGGCTCTGTCACTTAGCCAAATAACTCAAACGCTCTGCTACACTGCTTTCGAGACATTGACATTCATAGCACCTACCTTTATGGTTCTTGTAAAAATCCAATGGATTAATGTAAATAATATGTTTAGAACAGTAACTGGTCATACTGGGTGAATTGTTATTATAGGTACATCAAATGACTTAGGCAACAGAGTCAAGTTACCATCGGCACATCACTAAAAGTCACTGACATCAAGCCAGAATCAAGTGCAACTACTGGATAATAGGGCAAATTCCGTCTCTTTACTTGTTAAAAAATGTCCGATACAAACAAGCGAATGAAAAACCCAGAAGCCTGGGAGAATAAAATAATACAATAATTATAATAAAATGTGTGCTGCTTTCCTTTATCTCCTTATCAACTTCAGCTGAGTAATACTCTCCCTTAGCAACTCTGATATGTGTTCAGAAAGAAGAGTCTCATCTTACCCCATAGTTGCGGACCCGCACGGAGACAGTTTCCCAGGTTTCAGCATGATCCGATGTCCATGCTACAAGGGCTGGTGCTCGTTCACTCCCCCACCTGCTGCACAGGGAGCAGACCTCGACAACCACACTGCAAGCCTGTACATCGAGTCATTCCAGAAACTGTTATAAAGCTGCTCTGTGTCTAGCACTGGCCTGGGTGCTGCCAGGGAGGCAGAGGGCATATGAGGCATTGCCCCCGCCGTCCACGAGCTTCCAGCTGACTTGCAGGGTCAGTCATCACACATGGAAGTCAGACGAGAACTTGAGCTCCAAGGACTAGCACCGAGATGCAGATGAGGCATCTGGGTCACTGTTGCTGTCGGAGTAGGAACATGTCCTGACGTGGGACTTGAGCTTGACACGTGACGAATAGTTGGCATTTGGATAGAGAAAGAGAAAAAGAGGGGCGCCTGGGTGGCTCAGTCAGTTAAGCATCTGCTTTGGCTCGGGTCATGATCCTGGGGTGCTGGGATCCAGCCCCGACTTGGGCTCCCTGCTCGGCAGGGAGTCTGCTTCTCGCTCTCCCTCTGCCCCCCCCGGTGCTCGCTCTCTCGCTCTGCTCTCTCTCTCTCTCAAACAAGTAAATAAAATCTTTGAAGAAGAAAAGTAAGAGAGAGAAAAGAAAAGGGCATGCCACTGGGGACGAGAATAACAAAGGTACTGACGGTGGAAACTCCCACCGAAGGGAGCGGCTACTGTACTTACTAGACGCTATCTCTTCATTCATCCACCTGCTCAGGGCTCTCCGTAGGAAGCCTGTGGTGACAAGTCACAGACCGGCCTGTCTCACACTGATCTAGACATGAGCTTTGCTGTGTGCGACTAGCTGCGGGATCGTTGGCGCATGCCCCGGGGCACGCAGCAGTGGCATGGCAGTCACCGTTGCTGCTGCAGGAGTTCGAAGCAGGCCAGCAGGGTGGGAAAGCAGGTGCTGAGGGAGGTGGAGGACATGCTGAAGAAGAAGGGGTTCAAGAGTGAAATTGGGACCTTAAAACTGAGGAAGACCATGACGAAGGGATAACCTGTTGGGCGAAAGTCCTGTTGTCATTTGATTGTTCTGGCCTGGCCACCGTCTGCCCTCTTACCCGCCGGGGAGTTCGGCTTAACCCCATCGACCACTCTCTCTCGGGGATCTGCTTGTCTGCAGAGAGCAGCTGCCCGGCTCTGCCCTTTGCTGAGTGATGACGTGGCAGGAAAGGCTCTGCCTCAGCGGGACGCAGCCTGCAGGTTTCCAGTGATGCTTGTTCGAGGGGAACACATCTGTCTGCTTCTGGGGTTCAGTGGTAAGGGGCCTGTGGTAATGGGGCTCACACATGGCCAGTGAAGCATGAGCAGAAGCAATGTGGTCACTTCTGGGCAGAAGTTCTGAGAGCGAGGGTGGGTCTCCCCACACTCCTACTTCCCCCTCTGCCGTGATGACTGGCAGTGTTTCAGGGCATGAGTGTTCCAACTGCGGGGTCCCTGGGTGAGGATAACATAGAGCAGACCCTCAGTCAGCCGCAGTGGGCATGTAATACGAACGAGAAACGAGCCTTTGTTTTTATCAGCCACTGAGATTCCGGGTTGGTTGTTACTGAGGCATAAGCCACCTGTCCTGACTAACACGAGGTCTGTCATCCCTGCACGTCTAAGCCGCTCTTCCCCAAAGCCCTCCGTGCAGTAACAGGCTGACCCCGACACCTCCAGCTGCCCGACTCTTTCTCCCCTTTCTCCAACTCTGAAGGGACATGGGTTATTTTGGGCTCCCCCACACCTCACAGCCGCCTGGATGAGGGTTCAGGCTGTGGACCTGCAGAGAATCATTATCCGGCGTCCTGGTCCACATAAAGGAGGGCTGGAAGCATCGATAGCAAATGTATCGGTGGGTTCTGATGTTGTGAAGTGAGTGGAAGATGATTGAGATAAACGGATTAATCTGATTGAAATGGTTCCCAGAAGTAAATGTCAATGAACCAGATGTAATAATTTCTTGCTCATGAAGTACTGTTAGTATGCATGTG
Source organism: Ailuropoda melanoleuca (assembly GCF_002007445.2). Taxonomy (NCBI): domain Eukaryota; kingdom Metazoa; phylum Chordata; class Mammalia; order Carnivora; family Ursidae; genus Ailuropoda; species Ailuropoda melanoleuca. The sequence continues at coordinate 62,808,465 of NC_048233.1, read as the reverse complement.
ATCTGAAGTTTATGTTGGAGCACAAGCGCGAGATGGCCTCTTGGGCTGGGGGTGCTGTAAACAGGGGATCAGGCCACCGCGAATGGGAACTGTTTGTGTCAAATCCGGTTAGCTCAGGCAGGGTGACGGGCCAGACTGCAGGGTCCTAGGATGTAGCTGTGAATCATAAACAATAAGGCAGGCCAGAAACGTAGCTTTTGTGTAGAAACTGACATCGGCTATCTGTAAACATGGGCTGAGCAAACTCCAAGCGGCCTCTCTCTGCTGCAGATTTTGCTTCAATGCTTCCAGAGAAAAAGTGCCCCTTAAAGTGTGTGTGGGGGGGAATCTTAGGAGAGAGGGAGGGAATGACCCAGTTACATGTGTATGTCCCCTGAACTTGGTTGCTGTTACAATGTGTGCTGCAATTAAGAGTTCTGTGATGAGATAACAAAAAACGGAGAAAATACTGAGTTAAAGAAGTTTCTTTTTTTAATTTACTTTTGTTTTTTATTTTATTTTTTATTTTGTGAAGTTAGCCACCATACAGCATTCTTTACGCAGAACTTCTCGGAGACTCTAACTCGTTAATGGTCACTGTCATTCTCCAAAAGGAGCTATTATTAGAGTATGCAGCGAACACAGCTTCCCAAACTTTGTGGACCGCAGAACTCAGATAGATAGATGATAGATAACAGATCGATAGTGGGGTGGAAGGGTGGAGGGATGCAGGGATGGACGGTATGGGCATAGATGTATAGACACAGGTAGCATTTCACTGGACTATTTCTAAATGAGGAACAGGACTCACCGAAACTGTAAGTATACCTGTGACTAGATGAACTGACGTCCTTTGATGTGAGATCGCACAGCGAAAATTAAATCCCTTAATTAGATTAGGATGCCTTTAGATAAAGGAAACAGACTTGCATTTAAAGGGGCCTTAAACGATAAGAATACTACGTAAGCCATCTGGAGGCCAGGCGATTTCGCAAGTGGTTAATTCTTACGCAGCTCTACAGTAACCTCACGAATTCAGACCTTTCTGCTCTGTCTTCCTCCGCACAAAGGCAATGTCTCCCTTCTGACTGCAAGATGTTGCTGTAGTTCCTGGCACCAGGCAGATGCAAGCCTCCGCAGAGTTGGAAAGAGCCATTTCCTCCAGGGTGGCTCCTTTTTTAGGAAAGAAACTCTTTTGCAGCAGCCCCTCCCCCAAACTCTCCTATTTAGGGCCACATGACAAGGTGGGGGTTGCCTGCCTGTGCCCTGAATGAGAAGTTGGGGAGGGGAGTATTTGGCCTTTTAAGTCTTCTTAGTGGGATGTGGGTCCTACCAGCAAGGGGAGTGGGCTGTCTCAGCCAAGAATGTCTATTATATAATTGTGTGATCTTAGTGTTTTAGTCTGGAGTAACAGAATATAATACTGTGCATGTGCACGCGCGTGTGCACACACACACACACACATCAGGGAAATACTAAACTAAAGAAATCTGTATGCAAATATAAAGAAACATTATACGGAACTTGCTCATGTGATTACAGAGGCTGAGAAGTCTTGAGGTCTGCAGCTGAGCTAGAGACAAAGGAGAGCCAACGTTATAGTTCCAGACTGAGTCCAAAAGCAGGAGAAGACCGGTGTCTGACTTGAAGACAGAGAAAGAATTCTCTTATTCTACTTTTAAAAAAAAATTCTGTTCAGCCCTTCAATGGCTTGGACGAGGTCCACTCACATCAGCAGAGGGCAATCTGCCTTCCTTAGTCTACTGATTGAAATGTTAATCTCATGCAAGATTACCACCACAGCCACACCCAGAATAATGCTTAACCAAATATCTGGGCACCTCATGGCCAGTCAAGTTGACCCATAAAATTAGCCATCGCCTTTAGGTAAGTTACCTCTTCAAGCCCTAGTTACTGCTTTTGTAAAATAAGATATCTGATTGGATTGCTGTGAGAATTACATAAAATAACATATTTAAAGTACACAGCACGGGATCTATCCCACAATTCACTTTTAATTCAGATTTTTAGAGGACAAAATTGGACTCCTTATAATAGTAGCCACCGCCATTTCATTGACTCTTTCTCTTATGTCCTTAGGCTGCCACCTCTGAGTCCCCTACAAATGCTGAGTTAGTCAAGGACCTCCGGGATATCACATATAGACCTAAAAATTAGTATGTCTTCTGTAAATTGCCTCACAGCCATCATATTTCTTTCCTACTCTGGCCCCTTGCAGATGTCAATTTCCTGCAAAGTCCCTTTAGGTAAGATGTCAATATCCATGCCAAGGAGGCATCTCTACTCATCCTGGATGGCATCCTTGAGCTCTCCAGAGCTGGGCTCCGAGCAGAAGTCAGTGAAAAGCCCTCTCAGTTGCATAGAGTCTTCCATGAAAGCCACTCCTTCAGCTTCTTCTCCAGCCCTTCTCTCCATAGCTCATTCACTTTGCCAACAAATATTTATTGAGCACCTACTATGTTCCAGGAATGTGACGGAGAGTGGCTCATAGATAGCTGGCAGTTGGGCTGAATTAAAGGTGCCTATGGAGTTGGCATTGGAAGACTGGAGGGGCAGGGCAGATTCTGCCTCTTCCTTAGCCCCAGAGCACCAGAGGCCACAGCACTTGTGCCCTCTTGAAGCCTTGGCAGTTAAAGGGATGAGACGGGGGGAAGCACAAGAATTTTGCAATGATGACCTTTGAGAGTAAGTACCATTGCTTCTTAGAGTAACCACTCTCCACATTGGATCTTTTAAACTTGGCCTCTGGCCAATGTGCCATTTTGGATTAGAGGTGGACAAAACCAGATAGCGCTTCTCCTTGTTTTCTCTTCTGTCTGCCCTCTTCTGGGATCTTCTTTCCACGCCTGGGACGGAAAACATCAGAAGATGGAGATCTGAATTCTCTTCCTCCTGCTACCCCAACAAGAGTGTATGCTTTAAAGGATAAACAAGGTTCTGATGTTGGTTAACATTGCCGGCGAAGTCATGGCTAAGTCAGTTGGGTTCTGAATTCAGTGAGCATAGTAAAGATCATCTACCATTAAAATAACCTGTAGGGATTCGAAGCCCTGTAGCGACAGTTCTGAGGTTTCCAAGCTGTAGCTTAGTATGCCCAACACAGCGGGCTTTCTCTCAACACGGGAGAAGATTGCTGTTTTTGTGTCTGAGCGCCAGATGACGTATCTGGCTTGGGTTTCGGCATCATGATGAATACAAAATAGTTGTGTCATTTGTTCTTTGTTTGTATTAGCTGAGGGTGAGCAGTTTGCATGTATTTAAATAAGTGTGTGACTGATGTGAATGTGTGGGGAGGCCCCTGCTGATAAAAGAATGTGCCAGCCAGTTTGTGTGGCGTGGGACATTTTTAAAATAATTTAAAGCCATTTCTATTACCCCCCAACTTTTTACTTTGGAAAATTTCACACCTAGAATAGAGTTAAAATAATAATGTAATGAATAGTAAGTACTCATATATCCTTCACCTAGATCTATCAATTGGCAATATTTTGCCATACTAATGTCTTTCTTTTCCGCTCTCTAATAGACCCACGTGCACACACGCTCACGGACACACACACACACACACACACACACACACACACAGAGCGCACTAGCTACAGCAGATTTCCACAAAGTGAATATGCCCTTGTAACAAGCAAGATCAAGAAACAGAACATTATCAGCAATCTGGAATCCCCTTTGGGAGGGTTCCCTGGCCTCATGCCCAAGGAAAACCACTGTCCTGACTTCTAATACCCAAACAGGTTTTGTCGTTTTCTAACCTTATGTAAATGGAATCACACTTTATTAACTCTCTTTTGAGTCCGGCTTCCTCTGCTCAGTACTACGTACGTGAGGTTTGTCCAAGTTGTGCGCAGTACTCTGTTTTTGAAATATCCCTAACTTTGTGGTTGTTACTGTTCAGGGTATGGACTTTTTTGAAGACTCTGGGCAAGCATGCCCTGTGATCTGGACTTGCCTGATCATTTCCTCCAGATTAGACAGCTTATACGTCTTTTGCGAGAGTACAACAGGGGTGAAGTTGTGTACCTCCCGCGGCATCTCTGATGTGTCAGTGTGTCCTGTCACTGGGATGCGAAGCTGGATTGCTTGCTTCAACAGCTGCCTGGCAGGTCTGTCGAGCGTGAAGATACCTTCCGTTTTGTGAAGATACCTCCGATCTGTAATTAACAAGTAATCTTTGGGAGGATACTTTGAAATCCTGCAAATATCCTGATGGCTGACCAACTAATCACTCAATGGTTTTAGCAACTCTGGACAATTTTTGCTTAAAGTCAATGATTTCATTGATGTTGAGATTCTTAGGAAATTCTCTTACAAAATCAAAACATTCTTAGGTATGTTCACTTTTCCTACCCCTAACCCCAAAAAGATATGAAACAAACATGCAGGGTAGTCTCCCTTTGTTTCCTGAGTTCCACCTTCTGCCTTATCTGCCCTATTCTGTACCTTGGGAGGATGACCTTGAACGCTGTATCACCCAAATTCACTTGTAATTGGGTTTCTGGTTGGGTGAGGCCCATGGGAGCACGTTCCTGGCAAGACATCCAAGAGCAGGAGGGGAAAGAGGTGAGGGTGCCCCATTCCTCCCCGCTTCAGCTCTCATTGCTGGCAGGAGCCACGTCCCTCTGAGTCCCCCACCTGGCGATCCTCCATGGCGTAGCTCTTCCTGGCTCCAGCAGCCGTGTTTCCTCCTTTGGCTCTTCAGCCTTATGATGATGCTAGATTCCTCCTCTTCCAGTCTAGGTGCTTCGGTAGTTCTTATTTCTATACTTAACCCTGTTCACGTCTCTATAGAGTCCTTTTATTAAAGATCTCTTCATTTAAACCACCTGAGAAATTCTGCTTCCTGCCAGGACTCTGACCGATTCAGTGAATTTCACTCCAAATCACCAGTGGCGATCCGATTGGTGGTTTTTTTTTTAATAATAATTTTTTATTATGTTATGTTAGTCACCATACAGTACATCCTTAGTTTTTGATGTAGTGTTCCATGATTCATTGCTTGTGTATAACACCCAGTGCTCCAAGCAATACGTGCCCTCTTAATACCCATCACCGGCCTATCCCAATCCCCCCTCTCCCTCCCCCTGAAGCCATCAGTTTGTTCTGGTTGGTGGTTTTAGTTTTGCNTCCAAGCAATACGTGCCCTCTTAATACCCATCACTGGCCTATCCCAATCCCCCCTCTCCCTCCCCCTGAAGCCATCAGTTTGTTCTGGTTGGTGGTTTTAGTTTTGCTTTTGTCAATGTCATCACAGACAAGTCTGCATTTGTCAGTGGAGACAATGGTCAGGGAGAAGCAGAAAAGAAATGGAAGAGAGCATCTTCCTTGTGGTGGAGTTCCTGGATCCCAGCTTCCCCGAATCCAGATCCACAGTTTGGACCCATGAACTAATGAAATTGGCTTTGGCTTAAGCCAATTTGAGTTTGTGTCGCCTGAATCCAGAGAGTCCTGATATCTGGGGACAGCACAAAGAGTCAGGAGTTTGCATGAGCAAAGGGATCAGCGGTTCTAAAGGCACCCCGTGTCCTCTTCCATTTGCTCGAAGAGCGTACCACAGCTATAGCTCTTTATTCTTGTCTCAGCTTCTGTGGGTGTTTAAACAAAATATCAAAAGATTTACCATCTTTCACTCTTCTCTGTCTAGGTCCTTGAAAGCAACCTTTGCCTGGCTGTACTTCGGAGCCTATCTTCTATGCGTCACTCATTGGCCAAAGGCAGACTGTAGAGAAATCGCGAGAACGGAGAATGCTATACTCCAGGGCTGGTGACAGTGCCCTCTGTCACCAACCTGGGCCTGAAGGGGCAGGGAAGGGGGTAGTTATTAAACCTGGAGACAAGGAGGCCAGTGTGACCACTTGACAGGAACCTTGCTCCTCTCTCTCCTGCCGTTGCTCCCACCAGCCAGACTCAGCAGATCCACCAGCTTCAGCTTCCTGGCTCAGAGCAAGTGGAGGAGGGGGAATGGATGTGACGGCATCTGATACAGGGGCTCTGCTTGATTTTTGGCCCAAAATGTGCATCACAACCAAACATGCCTGATTCCGAATGGACTAAATGGTCCAGATGCCTTAGCTTGGCATTGAGGAACTGTCTTTGAGAGGAGCTAAGTGTTATGACAGAAAGCAAGGTTCTCAATCTCAACTGATCCCTGGACAAGTAGCCTGACCCATCTGAGCCTCATCGGTACAATAGGGCTATTGATGATACCCACCTCAGAGCTGTGCCCCAGGATTCACTGAGCTCATACCTGGAAAGTGCTTAACACGGTGCTGGATACCCCATGAGGGTTTCACCAAGGGTCACTTTTCTTAGTCTTGTTATGACTTTTGCACTTCACTCTGGAGTATCTCAAGGTGGAGCAAATTTCCACAGAAACTATCTTTTTTTTTTTTTTAAGATTTTTTTATTTATTTGACAGAGAGAGAGACAGCCAGTGAGAGAGGGAACACAAGCAGGGGGAGTGGGAGAGGAAGAAGCAGGCTCCTAGCAGAGCAGGGAGCCTGATGTGGGGCTCAATCCCAGGACCCTGGGATCACACCCTGAGCCGAAGGCAGACACTTAATGACTGAGCCACCCAGGCGCCCCTCCCCAGAAAATATCTTGAGGCAGAGAGAATCTTCCTCGACTTATGATGGGGTTATGTCCTGATAAACCAATTGTTAAGTTGAAAATGCATGTAATATGCCTAACCTGCTAAACATCCTAGCTTAGCCTAACCCACCTTAAATGTGCTCGGAACACTTAAGAGGACTCCACAGTTGGGCAAAATCTTCTAACACAAAGCGTCTTTCAGAGTAAAGTGTGGAATATCTCATGTAATTTAGTGACTACTGTACTGAAAGTGAAAAACAGAATGGTTGTGTGGGTACAGCGTGGTTGTAAGTGTATCACTGTTCCCCTCCCCTACCATTGGCGTGGCTGACTGCGAGCTGTGGCCACCACTGCATATCCCTAGCCCAGGAAAAGATCCAAATTCAAAATTCCAAGTACGGTTTCTACTGGCTGTGTATTGCTTTCACCCCATTGTAGAGTCAAAAAATTGTCAGTCGAACCATCACCGGTTGAGGACCATCTGTACTTGCTTTGAAACATCTGGGTCCAAAGACCGCCACAGTATGTTCCTCCCCACTGTGACCTTAATTTTTCTGAGCCTCAGTTTCCTTGCTGTAAAAAGGAACACAACCATTCACTTCACAGTCTTAGATGAGGACAAAAGCAAATGAGATAAATGTACAAGAAAATGTTTTGTCAAGTGCAACGGCATTCTGCTAATGGAAGGAATTGTAATTATTAACCCAGCAAAGAGTGTTCTGTGGCAAGCATTTTTCTGATGATTTTCTTTGCCGCTCTCTTGTTGACTCAGTGCATGTCAACAGATGACTCCATTTCAACCTAAATGTCCCTTGCCCAAGCTAATTGCTAATTTAGACTTAAACTGTGCCCAACTCACGATTAGAATTCAAACCTTGGAACCCCATTAGGGATGCATAATGCTACATTTTCCTTCACTGAAATTAATCAGCTGCAAATGATTAAATCACTATATATAGTGTGAAACACAACAAAGCTGTAATTTTTATATAAATTCCAGAATGTTACATTATTTCCCTTCAGCACTGACATTGGAATAATTCTTCCACAATCATTGCTTTGTCTTCTGTAAAATAAAATTAAAAAACCCCATTGCTCTTCAAGCGTACCAAAGTCTGCATTCAATATTTAATATGATTAATGTTTACTGTATTTGTTGTGGGGTTGTCTGCTAATTGTGGCGTTAAACCGCACCCCCTTCATCATCTTTGGGGGCTGAGGGATGTTGGTTCAGAACCACTGTGTGAGAAAGTATCAATTAAAATTCAGCTCCATTGAACACATGAATCTTTTTTGTTGTTTGTTTCTGGTGCCCGGCATATCTGGTGGCAGCCCTCTCCTTTTCTCCCCCTCTCTTAGCTGCAAACACAGATTGAGATGCCAGGCCACTTCTCTGTAAGGATGTAGACCGTGGTGAGACCCCACACTTGATCAACGGGCAAGCGGGCGCCAAAGCTTCCTAGTTTGCAAAGATACCTTCTCTGGCAAAGCCCTCCACCCCTGAAATGGGACGTGTCATTTAAGGAAGATCTGGGCATGGGTGAGGTGAGCAAGGTGTCAAGGGGCTAAATTTAAGATGGCAGAGAGTGCACCTGCAGGACCCCGAGAGACATTTCCAGCACCTTAAATTTTGTGCCCCAGCCTCCTCCCTCTTCAGGACCTTGCCTCCTTCTGTGTTACACCCCATGAGCCCCACTTGCATCCCACTATGATTAAGAGTATCCTGTTGAGGGTCAGAACACCTGAATGACGACCCAGAGCGGCCTGGAGCCATCATGTAGACATTGACTCTATCCCTTAACCTCCCTGGGTCTTTGCTTTCTCATCTAGAACACAGGAATAATAATCTCCACTGGGAAGAGTTCGGGTTGAGACAGTGCTTGGTGAACTGCAGATGCTCTCCAGATGCCGAGGTCACTGTCACAGAGTGATGTGCATGTCTCTGGCTTGACTCCCCACTATGGCAGGCCCTCTGGCTCCATCCCCAGAGTTCCTAGTGCTTTTGTGGAGGGAACTCTGGGCCAAGTCTTGAAAATGCTGCCAACGCAAGATGTCTCCCACTGCTGTTGCTGCCCACGGCTCCTTCCAGATGTTGGGGCTCTATTCTTCTGCTAGCTTGGAGGGCAAACGTCACCAACTCTAGGCCACTTGGCAGCTGTGGCGTGATCTCTTCTCTTACCCTCTTCCGTTCTTGTCAGTTCCAGAAGACAACTGCCTCGCTCTCCCATGATCTCTCAAGGAATACGGGGACAAGCATTCTTCCAGCTTCACTCCATAGCCCTCTCTTTCTAGAGCCCACACACGAGACCACAGAGGCTGGCTTCAAAGTTTTCCCTCTCCATGCACTCTTGTTTTTTCCCCTCATCTTCTTCACCTTGGTGAAACTCGCCCCCAGATACATGATCGCTCCTTTCTGACCAAAGCTTGAGTTCCGCACGAACCCCTGGCCACACTGAGCATTGACTGGGCACAGTGCTCTGGTGGTTGCACAGAGCCTGGTGTGCTCCTCACCCCAAGAGCTCACAACCCATGGGATTGTCCCTCATGGACCTATACCTCACCAAGCCCACATCAGAAGATCCCTTGTGCATTAGTGGGCTCTCCTGTCATTCTTCCTGGGAAAAAGCTCCCTCCTGAACTGCTGACAGCTAGAAGGTGGGGCTCCGGAATATTTTAACCTCTACCCACTACAAAAGAATAGGAACCAACCATGTGCCATTTTGACATTGTGCTGTCCTTCCAGAACTGGGGAGAGGTTTCTCCTAAATCAATTCATACATTTTTCACTGATCTCTTTTTGCCAAAGAAGGCATATTTATAAATGGGCTGTCCAGTCCAGCCGCTGGATAAAGGAATGCTCAGGTGAGAGTGAGACTGAACCCTATACCTTGACCTAGAACCCGTACCAAGCCGGGGTACACCAGCATGTCCATGCAGGTTACTAACATAGGGAAATTCTCCTGTAGGAGTTGGTCAGTAGCCCCTGCCAAGGGCCCCTCTGCATTCTTGAGGCCCAGTTCCCTCCCTGGGTTCCCTAGATCTTCCCAAAATCCAACAGAAGGGGCCTGGTACCCAGGGGTCCCCTGCCCCAGCAATAGGGCCAGCGTTCTTTCCCATTGACTGGTGCTCCTGCCATGCTGGTTGTTAATTAGTTCGACGATCATCAGACCCTCTCAGCTAATTCATCACACAGACGTCCCCAGGTAGCGACTTTCAAAGCCTGTCTCAAAAAAAGTGTTGGGATCTGCTTTGAAGCATACTAAATGTCTTTTAAAAATTATTTCAGTGACAGAAAGTCTTGTCACTGATCATAACTGCCCCGATGAAATTTCCCTTTAATTGACAAACTCTACTTTGGCAATCTCAAACTGCCCTTTATCTTCTGCTTTTAGAAAATGGCCAACGGTGCCCACGCACGGAGTGCTGCTCACCGCCAGGCACGGCCCCAAGGGCTCCACGTGCAGGGTCTTGTTGAATCCCCTCTGTGATATTGTGGCTTGTAGACATTATTATTATCATCTAACAGATGTGGAGACGAAGATTCAGAGAGTTGAGGTAATTCGCCCGAAGTATCACAATAGGAAGGGGCGGGGTTGGGACTCAAGCCCAGGCTGAGTGACTTCAAAGCCCTTCACTTTGAAGCGAAACCGATATATAGTCTCAGATGTGTCCCTATCTTCATCTTCCTGTTGCTATATGATCTCCACTCTTCCCATGCCCTGGGGAACGCCTACGTGCGTGCATGCGTGTGTATGTGTGTGGGGGGGAGTGGGGGGGTGGGAGGGTGGAGAAGGACCAGGAGTGGACATCTGTAGGAAGGAACTCTGTATACACGCGTAGTTACTGCCACGTCCCTGTCCCCATCATTTTTGTGGATCCTTCTAATTGCCTGGGTTGTCTGAGATTGAAAACAACTACAGGTCAAGGGCTTTGATTCCCTTACCCAGAGGAGTGCCACATGCAAGTCAGTCCTCTGTTAAGGCATCCAGATCACAATGAGGGTAAAGAGGAGTAAGAATCTATAAGTAAAAACTTCTGGGACCGGGCAGGAGGAGCTGTTGGCTTCTTTCTGCCGAGATGAGCTGCGATGTCCTTCTTCTCCCTGCCTTCCTCCCTTTCCTTCCTCCCTTCCTCTTCTTCATGTCAACGCTGAGAAAAGCACGAGAAGCTTATTGAAGATCTAGGAGAAATAGTACAGGCCCAGAACATTCCTTATCTCCACACTGTGTTTTGTTTGGTGGAATGGAGACCATTTTGGTAGACTCTGGTGGGGTTTTTTTGGTTTTCGTTTTTGTTTTTTGTTTTTTACCTTGAATTCCCTTCAGAGTGCTTTTCTTGGGGGCAAACAATTTAAGATTCAAAACAAAAGTAAAAAAGAAGTGGAGGTGATCCCTCTGAGAGCTGCCCTCTTTCCACAGCAGGCTAAGGCTATGCCCCAGCTGTGCCCCATTCTCCCCTCTGGGCGTGTCCAGGCCTGGAGAGACTCTATCCCATTTACTCCCTGGAGGCTGGTTAGCCTGGCTGCCAGGTTCCTTGCGCTCCCACCCCCACGGTTCACATTGGCCAAAATGTCCATCATTTTTGCACACGGAGTTTGCTGTTCATTAAAGATCTCCTGACTAGAGAGCACTGTGGATACAGAATTACCTACCCTTTTTTTCCTTTTTCACCTTAGAGGTCAAAATTTCACCTATCATTAGGTTTTGAATGAGCTGCAAATCCAATCTAATCCAGAAATGCCCACCAAAAAGTAGAACTTGAATTTTGCCCTAGGCTAAATTATGGCCCAGGAAATAAATTGGCGTGGTGGGGGGCATGGGGAGGTGGGGTGCGGAGAGGAAAAAGCATCTGGTTGCATTTCTCACAATGTTGCCTTTCCTGGTGTGGGAAGAAGGGAAGCCTGCGGCCAAGGATCTGAGTGTGGGCAGCCCCTGGGCCTGGGTTGTTTCTTCCCAGTGCTCCCAGCCCGGGGGAACATACCCTCTGCCACGATGGTGGCCTGGGGCAGGAATCTGCCACAGCCTGCAGACAGCAAAGCATCTAAGATTCTGTTAATCTGGAGTGAAATTCAGCCAGAGGCTGACATTGCCATTGCGCCACCTGCTGGAAGTTTGGAAAAAGACTCTGAACTCCCCGGTTTGGCTCTAACTAGTAATAGCACAAATCTAGTGATTATTTTTAATACTTCCCATTTTGTCTTATTATGTAACTTACACAGGTTTATTGAAGACAATTTAGGAAGTTCATAAAAGTAAAACAAAGCACAAAAATCACAATCCTGTCACCCAGAGATTACCATTTTTTATGTTTTGTAGGCTTGCTTTCTAGTCTTTTTTCTACTTGGATATGCATGCACCCTATTAGTCTCATTCAACACATTATTTTATAGCCTGATTTTCAAGCTTAACAATATGTCTTAAGTATCTTTGCACATCATCAATTATAATCTGCAACATAACTTTGCTAGCAGTTTCTACATCACCGTGCCGTGATTCTAGGCATCGTCCTATGTAGTAATTACAAGGTTGTCTATACTTTGAGTTTTTACTAAGCCTCATTTCCCACCTCCCCTTTGGTCCCTTCCTTTCTTTCTTTCTTTCTTTCTTTCTTTCTTTCTTTCTTTCTTTCTTTCTTTCTTCTTTCTTTCTTTCTTTCTTTCTTTCTTTCTTTCTTTCTTTCCTCATTCCTTCTTTCCTTCCTTCCAGGTTTTGTCTTTATTTCTTTACTTTCCCTCCAGTAGAAAAGGTCCCAGCAAATGTTGTTTGGGACCGTTCCTTGCAGTATCTCTTGCTCCCCACCCCCCACAATACAAGGGACTCCAGAGACTTCTGGAAGTTCTCTCTTCTAGGTGGGCTCTGCTGTCCCTGCCTTGGAAGACGGGACATCCGCACTCTGAATCCAGATAGGCAAGACAGATGGAACCTTAGTGCAGTGCTCCTCCAGCAAGCCCCCAACAGCTTCTTACTCTGCGCCAGGCAAGCTCCATTCTCAGCACCTTTCATGAATTATCACATGCAAGCATCATAAAACCCTTACGAGATAGAATACTTCTCCTTCCTTCCCTCCACTCATTGGACAGCTGAGGACACCATACTTGAGAAAAGCAAATGAACTTACCCAAGATCATCAGCTATTAGTCCCAAACCTCAGGGTGCAGTGATTACTATTAAAAGGAAACAAGGGGCGCCTGGGTGGCTCAGTCAGTTAAGCGTCTGACTCTTGATTTCAGCTCAGGTCGTGATCTCAGGGTGCTGGGATCGAGCCCCGCATTGGGATCCCTGCTCCGTGGGGAATCTTCATGTCTCCCTCTCCCTCTGCCCCTCCCCCCGCTCGCTCTATAAAACATAAATCCATCTTTAAAAAAATAAAAGGAAACAAAATTAAACAAAAGAGATTTCCAGATTCCCTTTAAAAAACTGGACATCTGGCCTCATGGGTTTATGCTTTCCCACAGCAATCATCAGCCCCACTGAGCAGTGGAGCCCACATGAGACCAACGAGGCCTCCCCAGTGGAACCATCTCCACCTTTCTTATATTCTCCCCACCACGAGGAGGCATGTCTCCTGTCAACCACACTGTGGGGTGGTCTGGCCTCATCTGACAGACCAAGGGAATTTACAAAAAGATGACAGGCTTGGGGCTCTACGTTCCCGGCTGTCTCAGAGAACCAAGGTGTGTTTATGGCTCCCCCAAAAATCGCTTCTCTCTCCTATCCATGGCTGTGGGCTGGCTTCTGAGGGTGCTAGGCCAGGAAGGGAGGGACATAAAGGTGGATCAGACTGAAACTGTCACCATGGGTGCCATTACCAGAGCTACTAGAAGTGTACACGTGGACAGATGGGAACGGTTGCGTCGGCTTGGTTGGTTGACTGAAATCAGAAACCCACAGTGGCCTGAAATGAAGTTGCTAAAATATAGGACAGGAATTGGCAAACTTTTTCTGTAAAGGGACAGGCCAGTCAAAGTTTTAGGCTTTGTGAACCGCACAGTCTCTGTTGCGATCTCTCGCTAGAGTGGCCCTAGGCAATACGTAAATGCATGGGTGTGGTTGGGTTTCAGTAAAACTTAATTTACAAAAACAGATGCTGGCTTTTTCACAAAAGCAGACCAGTTTGCTGACCCCAATATAAAAGGGTAAATATAAAGACTTATAAATAGGAGTGTCGGAGAGACTTTATCCTGTGCAAACCACATGCTGTTTAAACTCAGTGGATTCTGGTTTCCAATTTTCTTTAACTGAACCTTCCATATATCATTTCTCTAATTTTGATGATTTTGGAAAAGAGTCAAAATAAGACTTCTGTCTGGAAATTATTTGAAATTGGGGATGGGAATGCAGATGTGGATTCTCCGACCTGGGTTATTTTCTAAGCTGTGTTAGTGATTGGTTTTCCAGAAGACCAGAATCCTGGACAGGGGCTTCCCCATGTCATCAGACTGAGCGAGGCAAGGCAGAATCATCCCCAAAAGGGATTGCACCTGTTGGGTACCCCTGTCCTCCAAATGCTTCCTTCAAGGACCTGGCTGAACAATATCTTTTTAACACAGCAACTTCCAGGCCTTAAAAGGTGACTTGAGTCAGGGGAGGGGGAAATAAAAAGATTAAAAAGAGAAGACTGAGAAGTCAGGCAACTTTCCTAAGTCTTGAGTCTCCAGATTTGGAGGTTAGGCTCAAAAAAATGAGAAAGTAGGCTTAGAGAGGGCCAGAGTGAAAGACCGTGGCAGGGTCCCCTCTATTTTTGTTTTCCTTGAAAAGTTCGGTGATCTGTGTTGTGTGCGTATGTGTAGGGAGGAAGGGGAAAAGGACACTTCTATGCTGCTTAGTATAGATGGACACAATTCTATGAACTTGGAGGGGACGGAGCCTTAGGAACCCAGAAATCCCCTTCATTACAGGGAACTCCTTCTGTGTCCATGGAAGACACTATTGGATGGTTCTGGCATTCATTTCTAGCGAGCCCTGATGGGGTCCTGACAGGGTCTCCTCTCCTTGCTAACACAGCACTCCAGGCAGCCTCCTGCTAACCGTCAGGGTCAGAACTTAGTAATAATGACAACAACACTGATCATTACGACTAATAGTGATAGAGCATCTGTTGAATCTCGGGCGTTGGGCTAAGTGTGCTTTACACATTATCCCCTCTAATCCTCGTGACCCTACAAAGTAGTCGCTATTTTTTCCTCTGTTTCGCTCAAGATGAATTCTGTCTTCCTGCATCCCAGATTCAGTCCAAATGCCTTCTTTTGCACAAGGGGACACTGAAATTTAAGATCACATCGTAGCAGGTTGTGGACGTAACGAGGACCTAGACCTCTAAAGCGCCCTCCCGTCGCCCCATGCTGCTGCCTTGGTGGGCACATGGTGCAGCAGTGTGCGGGCCAAGAACACAAGGCTTCATAAAAGCGTTCTATCTATCTCGCACCACATGGTCCCAAGGTGAGCCTTGCAGGGCTGATATGGTATCTCTGCTCCATCACATAATTCAGGGACCCAGAATGTTTCCATCTTTATGGTCCACCATCTCCTAGGGTGTTATCCTAAGAGGACGAAGGCTGGTTCGATTCCCCATCTGCCTTCCAGTCCAGGAGCAGACAAAGACCAGGGCAAGGGATTTTTCTTTAAGGAGATAACCCGGAAGTTGCGCCCAACACTTCTCTTCACATTCCATGAACTGGAGAACATGTGACTTCTTACCCTCCCCACGCCCTTGCCAGTTGCGAGGCAAGCTGAGCAATAGAGCCTCTTACCAGGCAGCCGTGGGGCCACTAAAGCTCAGGAGTTTATTACTAAGAAGAAGAGCAGAGCAGGAAGTGAGGAGCCCTGGACCGAGGCCTATCTGTGTAGCTTGGTAGAATTTAGAACGTCAGAGCTTTAGCTCAGGCTCTCTTCTCTGCCAGTGGCTACAGGCAGCTATTAAACTGAAAATGCATTAAAGTTAAATATAATGAAAATTTAATTTTTTAAAATTTTTTAAAAAAGATTTTATTTATTTATTCAACAGAGATAGAGACAGCCAGCGAGAGAGGGAACACAAGCAGGGGGAGTGGGAGAGGAAGAAGCAGGCTCCTAGCGGAAGAGCCTGATGTGGGGCTCGATCCCATAACGCCAGGATCACGCCCTGAGCCGAAGGCAGACACTTAACCGCTGTGCCACCCAGGCACCCCAAATATAATGAAAATTTTAATTCCCCTGTAGCAACGGCCACATCTGGCGTGCTCTCAATAGCCATGAGCAGCTCGTGCCTCCTGCATTAAACAGTGCAGGCAGAGAGCATGTCCATCCCTGGAGAAAGTTCTACTGCATAGCACTGATCTACAGATGGTGGACTCAAACACGAAAACCTCGAAGCTTCCAACTCTCCCTTTGTGAGGCAACTGGAGTTTTATTGACCACAGAAGTTTGCAAAAGGAGGTGGGGGCTCATGAGCGATAAGGCTCAAAGAGTTTGCTCTGGATAACTTTCTGAGACTGGAGAGGTTGAGTCAAGCCTGAGACTGGGAGATATAGTCCGGCCTATTTTTTAAGCTGCTATTCCCCAGTGCTGCCCCTCCCCTTTCAGGATTAGTCACTGCTATCACAGATAATTCTCAGGATTCAGAGGCAAGGTGGGAACTTTGATGGGAGTTTGTGGCTGACCCACGGTCCCAGTCTGTCCAGGGGTAGCTGATGAGGGTCTCTTGTAACCATCTACTGTTATTACCCGCCCGGTGTCAACCTCCTTTTGGTGACAGCGGCCGTATTTTCTCATAGGGAACACGTTCCCCTCTTTCAGTACATGTGGGTGTGTTGGACTCCAGGGTTGGGCCTGCGACCTAGGCCTGGCCAATCAGAGTCATGTTAATCGGTCCAAGGGTGGGCATGTGTCCCAAGCAAGATCAAGGAAAGTCAGCCTCCGATCTCTGCTGGAACTAGGGGGAAACAGGCACTCTTCTTGCTGTAGAGTTGCTAAACAGATCAATTCTGGACATTTTTACCACCACACAAGAAGACCATGAGAGTAATGAGAACAATGGGGGAAACTAGAGCCAAGAGAGTAAGAGAGACAGAATCCCAATGACGAGGTTTGAGCCTAAGAATCTAGTTTGTGCCTGAAGTCAATCTACTCCTGGAGTTTTTAATTTTGTAAGCCAATAAATTTGCATCTTTGTCTAAAAGTTTATGACGGGAGTGGGTGCCTGGGTGGCTCAGTCAGTTGGGCAGCCAACTCTTGATTTGGCTCAGGTCATGATCTCAGGGCCGTGACATGGAGCCCCAGGTTGAGTTCCATGCTGAACATGGAGCCTGCTTAAGATTCTCTCTCCCTTTGCACCCCCACACTACTCTCTCTCTCTCTCCAAAAACAAACAAACAAACAAACAAACAAAAAACTGTTTATGATGGGCTTCCCTTACTTGCAACCGAAAGGGTCCTAACAAATACAGGGTCACTGCCTCCAGGCTCACCTTTCCTGCTCTTCTTCCACTGGTGTAGCTGAACCATGGATCACGGCACTGATTTTGGGAGAAGAGAGAAATTCCAGTGAATAAAGAGGGCCTGGCACCCTGATCCATGTCATCAACCCACTGCTCCCTCCCAGGCACCTCCTGGAAGCTCACACCTCCTTCTGCAAACACCATCCTCAGGCTGCTCTTCTATGACTCTTTTTCGAGTTAATATTCATTTTAACTTGCTTTCATCTGGATAGGAGTGTGTGTGCACGTGCGTGTTGGCATGAATGCCTGAGCACACATGACAGTGCTCCTCCATCTTGAGTGTCCATCGGAAGGTCAGTATGGTTTTCCAGACCTTACTCCAGATTTTTTAATTCAGCAGGTCTGGGTGGGGCCTAAGAATTTGAATTTCTAGCCAGTTCCCAGTGCTGCTGATGCTGCTGTCGAGGGACCGTACTTTGTGCACAACTGGCATATGGAATGGGAGTAAATAGAGAAAAACACCTGCTATTTCTAGAATGTTTTATAACTTATAAAGACCTTTGATGCAATTTATTTTAATTGAGCCTCATGGTCATTGTGGAAGATGGATAGGGCAACTACTATTGACATGACTATTATTCTGATAAGGACACTGGGTCTCAGAGGAATTAGATCATTTACCAAGTTCACACACTAGGACTTGCAAAAGCAGAAACCATAACACCCGTCTCCTGACTGCAGGATTTAGCGCATTGCAGCGTGCCATCTTGCACGAAACTAGTATCCAACTTTAAGGAAGGGAGGGAAGAGGGAAGGGAGGAGGAAAGGGATCAGGAGCAGATGGGACAGAAAAGGAGTGAGAGAAAGAGAGAGAGATTGAACCTGCAACTGAAACCTGCGGCTTACTGCAGACCATCACGGGCTTCGCATTTGTCAGACCTGGATTTGGCCGTATTTTTGCCGCTTTCTAGTCCTTGAACCTTAAGAACATTTTTAAATCTCTTTGATCTCCAATTATAAAATGGAGATGATGAAGCCTACCTTGAAAGAGTATTGTGATTATTTAATGAAACCACGTGTGGAAGTGTTTAGCACAGAGCCTGGCACTTAGTAAGCTCTGCAGGAGTGCTAGCCATTCCAGCGTCAGCTCATCCCCATAGCCCTTCTGAGTTAGATGTTGCATTGGTGAAGAGTAGGCCCAGTCACTGTAACAAATTAACTTTTTAGATGCCTTACAGAATAAAAAGTTTATTTCTCTCTTACATGACAATTTGAGACGAATGTTCTAAGTTGATGGACGGCTCTGCTGCACACAGTCATTCAGGGACTCAGGCTGATGGCAACTCTGCCTTCTTCAATACTTGGTTTCTGAGGTTTCTCTTATCATAGCTATCCCAACCATCCAGACGATGTGAAGGAGAAAGAAGAAATAGATGAGGCGTGGCTTGATCTTAGGATGTCACCCCACAAGGCCCTCCCAAAATCTATTACAGAAAACTAACTCACATGTGTAAGGTTTCTCTTGCCGTGAATAAAATGGAGACTGCAAAGGCAAATGTGGTCCAGAGAATGAGCTTTATTGCAAGCACCCTCGGGCGAGGTTCTGTGACTCGGGAAAGAGCCTTGAGTCGGGGAAGTCCTGCCCAGGGCAGGGCAGCGAGGGTGTCCTTTAGGAGGAACTTTATTGTGTGCACCCTCAGGCGAGGTTCCGCGACTCCGGAGGGGGGAGTCGGGGAAGTCACTCCCAGGGCAGGGCAGTGAGGGTTTTTATTGGGCACCGCTGGGGGGAAGGTGAGGAGGTAGGAGAACTGATAGGATTCTCCTTTTTTGGTAACTATGCCTGGTTGTAAGTAGCACATTGGTCAGCTGGAGTCCCAGGCAGAGAGTTTCGGTTTCCTGCTTAGGTTTTGGTTTACCGGGGTTGACATGGCTGCTGCAGGAGTTCTGGCAGGAGATTCGGCCATCTTGGGTGTCTGCCATTTTGAGTGGCCCCTTTTCTCAGCCAGCCCAACAACATGGTCACATCTAATCTCAAAAGAGGTGTGGGGAGAGATTACTTCTTGGATCTCTTACATGTCTTGCTGGGCTCACCAAGACATGAGGCCCTCCTTGCTCTTTTAATCAGCCATTTCTCAGAGCTGTGTATGCAGACAATAACCTTGACAGATGGATATACACACATACCCCAAGGACAGTGGGCAAGCTTGCTTATTCCCTGCTATAATAATGGTGGCTTCCCCAAGTTCAGTGTTCCCAGTTGTAACCCAAACCCACTGTGTGTATAACATCCCTCTGGGTCTGTCACATCACCCCCATGAGACCTGGGGGAAGAGGAGCCAATGCGCATATGTTCGTGCTCCTTATTATATCATGAAGGATAAAACCCTTTGTCTCTGACCTAGGAGTCTCATGTCTTCTAGCAGCATCAATGAAACAGTAGCAAGTTAACATGTTAGTTTGTAAGTAGGGTAAAATCAAATCCCACAGGAAGTTGGGAAATGTGGTTCTTAGCTACAATTTCAGAACTATAGAAGAAGGACAACATGGACCTTGATGATTTGCTAGCAGTCCATTCCATAGATGGTTTTATCCTTAACAGGAAATAGAAACGCAAAGAAGTGAAGCAATTTGCCCAAGTTCTGGCAAGAAGCAGAGCTGGGATTTGAACACATGCCTGATTAATTCCTTCTACTAAAAATGAAAGATATACCTCAGAAATCTATTACCACAGCCATGAAAACATTCGCACAACGGGCCATTCATGTGACATCCCGTGCTTAAGAATGATAGACCATATTGTATTCAAGATGGCAGTTACTTCTAGGGCCAGGAAAAGGTTGTGATTAGGGAAGAGGTCAAAGGAGCCTCAGCCTCACTGGTAATATTTCATAATGAATTTGGGTGATGGGTGATTCCTTCCCTTTTGTAAATCTAAAAAATTTTGTAATAAATCTTGTAAAAGAAATTTTACAGGCAGAAGAGGAAGGACAGCGTTTTGGAATAATATGTGTGTGTAATCCCTCCCAGAGATCTTTGCATTTCAACAGAAGATAATTCATTATGTAAAGGAGAGAATGTCTAATGGAAGAATGTCTAGTCGCACAGCCTATAGGTGGGAAAGATATGTACAGGGCGAGGGAGAGTCCTGAGGGCCTGCACGTAGTCCCATATGCATGACTGGCTCAGTCTGTTCTACCCAATGGCCTACAGGGCTGCACCTGGGGGGGCCCTTAGGAGGACAAACCATGTCCCTCGCTGGAGGGGCTGTCCTTGTCAAGCCAGCTGGTGTTTGCTCTGAGGCCCGCAAGGATCACGTCAGCAGTGGCCATTTTAATAGTCACACCCCTCACCCCAGAATGCCAGAGTTCCCTCTGTGAATTTCTCTTAATTGTATTTTAAGCCAAGATGAACGTGCTAGTCTTCCTCCTCCCTCTGCTGCACGTCAAGCCCCGTGCACAGCCTTGCATTATTCATGGAGGTTTACATTAATCAAATGTTTCAAAGTTTCATAGAGTTTCTATTTTGGATCACACGTTCTTTGTAGAGTTGGCACTTAGTGGACAATGGGATCATATTTTGGAGATTCTCCAGCATTCTTAATTCCCATCTGCTTTATTTGCTGCAGCTGTTTGATTTCTTCCCCAGAGACCATATCTTGGAATTCTGCAGCATGTAGACTGTTTCCAAATAAATGCAAGCACCAGGAACTGCTTTCTGGTTTGAATGGATACGAAAATGGTGAAAACAGTTACGCTCCATTTGTCTCCTCTGCCCAGTGACATCCTGTGATGCCCACATGTATAACTTTTTTTGGAGAGGCTACTACTTGCCGTCCAGTATGCGTTTTCTCTTTTTTCCTTAAAACTTTTAACTGAGCCAGGTAGAATAAATACATTTTCCAGGTTCTCATAACGCGCCCTTGCAGTAGCCACGTGACCAAGTCCTGGCCAATGGTGGGTAACAGAAGTCTTGCCTGTGATTTTAGAGTAGGGACACAGCCCCATTTCGTCTTCTGCCTCCCTGCCCTCTAGAACGTTCTGTCATGGCTGGAGCTTGGACTACAAGGAGTCAGTGTGCTGAGGGTAGTAAAGCAACAGGATAGCAGTCACTGAAATCCTAAGCCTCAGAATGCCTTGCCAGCCGTGGACTTCCTAAACAGAGAAAACTACCGTTGTGCTTTATGCGTGGGGGGAGGGGGGAGTGTTGTAACACAGAGGCCGAGCTGATACTTAACTAATTCACTCTTTTAAAACACAATGCCTTTTGAAAGTTTTGTAGGAAGGGCTTTAATTTAACAATTAGAGAGTATTTTACTGGCTTAATATCAAAGGTCCTAAGTGGGAAGGATTGAGCCCAAGGTGCCAAGACCTGGAAGCGTCTAATTTCCTGTCTAATATCAGACCGACCTGTTCCTTTTGCCAACACCCATAGCACTAGCATTAATACACTGAATCACCCAGGGATATTCCCTGCTGTGCTAGATGAAAAGAAAAGCTGATCCAGCTAAGCAGGAATAACGCACCATTAAGTTGCAAACGGTTGAATAAGACTGGATTCCTGGCATTCTAAAAGCCCAAGAATGAAAATCACCAGTATTCGCACTACCAAGTTATCAGTTAGTATCTATTTCCTTTTTCAATGCAAAACTAGGTGTTTATCTTTTCATGAACAATATCAAGGCTATATATTCTTTAGAATTTGCCTTTACACTTTTTATCCAGTGAACATTTTCACATGTCATTATGAATTCTTCTACCGTGTGATTTTTAATCTTTACCTCCGGACCATCATATGTCTATACCCTAAATATACATTTTCTTTCTTCTTTGGCTTCCTTCTTTCTTCCCTACTATAAATAACACTGGGATGAACATCCCTGTAGATCACTAAATATTTGCACACATCCTAATTTTTTCATTAGGATGAATTCCTAGAGCTGCAGTTCCGGAGGATTGAACCACAGTTGCTACTACCCCCTTTTGCTAAAACCCATTTTGATGTCAGTGATAGTTCACTGTCTCATCTGGTTGGGCAACTCTCAGTCAGGTTTCCTGAACAATAACCCATTGTCTGGTTCAATAAGAGAACTTGAACATTTCTTGTTCTGAAATATTCATAGGTTTTTGTTTTCATCCTTCTACCATTGCAAGCACTTAAAAACACAGCCTGGAGAAGTGGCATTTTCCTTTCAGAAAATGAATTGGTAATTTATTTAAATGAGGATGGGTAGTTGTTTTAAATTATTACCTTATGCAAACCTCTAATGAAATGAAGTCAGTTTACATCTTTAAATAACCTTTAATATTTGTACAAGTAAACATCTCCATTTGACGATAATGGAAATTGTCAGAAATTTTCATTTTCTCACAGTTTAGCTCACTCACAATGGCTGTCAGACAGCCAAATGATATGACGCGGAGCACTGCTAATCGTTTCAGCAGAAGACAGTATTTCAAAGGTAAGGGAAAGAAGGTGCAGACACTAATGAAATTTTATTATCGGAACATAGAATTAAGATTGTGACAAGAGACAATGGTGCCAATGACATGTAGTTAGAATGTTAAAGCTTGCAAAATCTCCAGCTGAATCTCAGGGACAGAAATGTTGAGAAAGGTAGACAGATGAACACCCTTACATGGAAGCAGACGAGGTCTCAGCTTATCTGGCTGGAAGAAAAGCCAAAAACAAAGCGAAACAAACAAAACCTCAGGTAACATACAAAAAAAAAAAAAAAAAATTTCAAGCCCATGTATGATCTGTAGCATAAACAAGGTGCAGGGTTGTGTAAGGATCCCTCACTTAACCAAATGACGGAGTCGCATGCTTGGGTGTGTGCGTTCTTCTGAAGAGCGGGGTAGCGAAAGCTGGCTCCAATGGACCCCAGTTCTACCAAGGAGTCTAGGTCTCTCTTATCAGGGGTTTGTGATGATTTTTAGGGAGAGGAGGAAGAGAGGTGAAGAGAAAAGAGTACAAAAAGGAAGGAGAGGAGGGTCCATCTCCATCCAAAATGGAGCCCACAAATATCAAACTGGATGAGATGGCCCTTGTCATTTATCTCTCATTTGTTTGATACATATTTGTCATCGGGAAGTGCCAGGCACTGCTCTACTGAACCCAGGGGACCCAGTGGTAAATAAGAACATAGAACCCTCTTCTCAAAATTTGCCCTCCTGGGGGGATTAAAGAGATAATAAAACAAGAAGAATATAAGGTAGCTCTACATACTATGCCAAGAATTGTAACAAAGGGGGGACAGAGTGCTTGCGGACTATTTCATACATGCTATGTGGTGGTTTCAAAAACAAGTCCACAAACTCTTTGGCATTCCTCTCACTAAGAGAAGTTTAGGTCCTTCCCCTTCCACCCAGGCGGCCTTTCGGCTGCCGGGAAGAATAGGGCGTGGAGGAAGTAACACTCCATGCAGCTTCTGCTGGTTTCTCTGAGAACAGGAGCTCTAGGCACCTTCAGCTGACTGTAAGAAGTCCGGCTACCCTAAGCCCACCGTGGGGAGAAACCCCTTGGGGGGACACACAGAGAAAGAGAGAGATACCTTAACAGCCAAGTGTGCCGGTCCCCCGCTGAGTCTTTTCAGCCAAGGCGCCAGGAGTAGGATGAAGAACTTTCAAGGTGCTCATCTGACAGCCATCACATGAGGGACCTCATCGCCTCAGACTCCTGAGCCAAATAAATAATAATTACCGTTTCAAGCCACTGTTTGGGGATGATCTGCTATAGGGCAATAGATAACTGGAATAGGGTAATCTAGAAAGTTTCTCTGAGAAGGCTTCTCTGAGAAGATGATGTTTGAGCTGAACACCTTGGTAAAAGGAAGGAGTCAGGGAAGGTGGAAGAACATTCCAGGCAGAGATGGATTTAGCAAATTCAAGGGAAGAAAGAAGGTCAATAAGGCTGAAGTGTAACAGGATGATTGTGGTGTGAGATGAGTGTCAGCCCACAGTAGGGTCTTTAAAAATATTACCCATTACCAGGATTATTGTGTACCTCCTTATGCCAGGTTCTCTCTTTGAAACTAGGCTGTATGAATTATGGCTTTTGACCTTAAAAGAACTTTGTTTTGGGGATGACGGTGCAGACTTACCCAAATAAGATACTAGTGGGATGCCAAGTTTGGCCATAGTCCCTTTCAAGCTAATATAGAGACACTGGTAAAGTTTGAGGTCACTTGCTATCCTGTCCCAGTGGCAAGATTGGTGATAAAGAAACTTGCCCAAGCCGCTTCTCATACCACTGAGATTCAGGGGAAAAGAGTGGGTGTTTGGATACCACCATTTTCCTCAAATAGAAGAGATTTAACATGTTTTTGTTTCAAAAAAAATCAATCCTTTAAAAAGTTTGAGTACAAGTAATTCAAAATAGTACTAGATATTCATTTCAAGAACTGCAAACATGCATATGAATACCTTTGAATTGTCAAATCACCTGTTCTTAAAAAGTGGCCTATCTTGTGGCTATTGTGTTATATGCAAAATGCAAATAGAAAGTGAAGGGAAATAGCCTGAATCTGCATTTTGTGGCAGTTACAAATGCCCTCTAATCTGGGGGCGCCTGGGTGGCACAGCAGTTGGGCGTCTGCCTTTGGCTCAGGGCGTGATCCTGGCGTTATGGGATCGAGCCCCACATCAGGCTCCTCTGCTATGAGCCTGCTTCTTCCTTTCCCACTCCCCCTGCTTGTGTTCCCTCTCTCGCTGGCTGTCTCTACCTCTGTCGAATAAATAAATAAAATCTTTAAAAAAAACAAAAACAAAAAAACCCAAATGCCCTCTAATCTAGATGAAGGGGCATGACCAATGAATGAATGACACACCGAAGACCTGCTCCCAATGCTACAAGCAGAGGTCGCTTTCAAGGAACTGGACAGAGAAGAGATGGAAGATAGTGGGTCATTCGATATTTTATTTAAACACCCACAGAAAGCTGAGACAGGAATAAAGACCTATAGAAGAATACATGGCATGTCTCTAGAACCTCTGATCCCTTTGCTCATGCAAAAGACTAACTCTTCATGTGGTCCCCAAACATCAGGACTCTTTGGATGCACTTGATACAAACACAATTTAAATTGGCTTAAGCAAAAAAACAGACTTCATTAGTTCATGGACTCAAACTGTGGGAAAAGTAGGGTGGATCTGAGCTCCGGGGAGCCAGGATCCCGGACCTTCACTGCCAGGAAGATGCTCTCTTCCTTTCTTTTCTCCTTGTCCTGCCTGTTGGCTTCACTCTGTAGATCAGATTCTCCAAATGACGGGAGACATGACCTTGGACCATACCAGGATTCCATTCTTACAGCTTGTTACAACGCTGAGAAAGGGCTGTTTCTCCCAGTTTTTATTTGTGAAAATCCCCCCAAATACACTTGATTGGCCTTGAATCACTTGGCCATCTTCTTTGGTCAGTCATGGTGACCAGTGAGGGGCTGTGATTAGCACAAGAGGAAGCAAGATCTGTTCCTAGAGGAAGTTTGGCAGGTGAGAGATGTTGGGCAGATAAAAACCTAGCATTTTCTTCCCAACGGGAAAGAATTCCGCGCAGTCTGATGTCAGAGCTCACAGATCTGTGAACTCTCCCTTTACCGCTGTCCACTGCCCTAGACCTAAGACCTAGGGCTTACCTGCAGCTTCACAAATTGTGAAGGCACAGTTTCTGTAATTCAACTCATTCAGGGCATGAATTCCCTGTTGCAAAGCACTTATGTTTCAAGAACACGGATTTCATGGAGCCACTGGCTGCTCAGTTGGAAGAGACTGCTTAGCCCAACACCATTATTTTATGCATGTGACAGGATTCCAGACACTGGTGTGTAGGGTTTCACAGATCTGTGGGGAGGCGGTGGGGGGAGGGGAGTAAGCAGCTGTCCTACCGAATGGGTTCTGCTGAGAAAGACGAGTGAAGAGAATCACCAGCACCCAGGCTGAGTCACACTATGCAGTTGCCCTTGGTGGCCTTCAGTAAAACGCATATTACTTTTTCAAGATATTTTTTCAGAGTTGGATTTGGTTTAGATACAGCACAATGTGAAGAGTGACGGGAAGCAGCTTAATTATAGTATCCGTGGTGTTTTCGGCTCATTCTCCATCCCCCATCGCCCTTGCCCCCCCGCGCTCCCCACCCTTGCCCCCCAGCGCTCCCCGCCCTCACACACACTCCACGTGCTCACTCTGGTACGCTGAAGCACCCACTAGCCTGGGGCTTTTGCTACATTCGTGCAGGTAAAGGAAAATGGTAGGAAAAATGTAGGACATAGTGAGGCGGCAAGATTTAAATCAGAAGGACAAGGAACTACAGACCAGAGCAAGAGAATAGGTAAGGAAAGGCAGAAGAGAATAGGTAAGATAAGGTGAAAGAGAAGGAAGAATCTCTTTGAGCTGAATTTTAGGCAGTCTTTTGTGGTCCTTAGAGTGAGGAAAAGGAAGACTTTTGAGGGTTCTGCGGTAAAGGCAGGAGATAGAAAGAGAGAGGGCGAGTTATAGAAAAGTAATTCCAAGATTTCTTTTGTGTATTTAATATTTTAATATTTTAAATGGGCAAAATATTTTAATGGATCATCACCAAAGAGAACATGAAATCTTGTTCTTCAAATATCTATTACTGTTTATTTCTTTTCTGCTTTTTTCTTTTTCTTCAATTGAAGTACATTGAACACCCAATGTTGCATTAGTTTCAGGTGTACAACACAGTGATTCAACGAGTCCATACTTTACGCTGTGCTCAGCACAAGTATAACTACCCTCTGTCACCATAAAATGGTATTATACCACTGGCTATATTCCCTACGCTATGCCTTTTATCCTGTGACTTATTCTTTCCATACCTGGAAGACTGTACCTCCACTCCCCTTCACCCATTTTGCCCCTCTTCCCAACCTGTTGTGTATTTTCGATGCCATCCTTTTTATTCCTAGGTACACGCTCAAGAGAATTGAAAATATATGTTTACAAAATGTCTTACACATGAATATTCATGAATATTATGAATATTCATAAAAGCCAAAAAGTAGGACCAACCCCAGTGTCCACCAACTGATGGCTGGATAAATAAAATGTGGTATGTCCATACAGTGGAATGTTACTGAGCCATAAAAAAAATGACATGCAGACCCATGCTACAATCTGGATGAACCCTGAGAACATCACGCTGTGTGAAAGGAGCCAGTCACAAAAGAGCACATATTTTATGATTCCCTTTGTAAGAAATATCCAGGATAAACAAATCTTTAGAGAAAGTAGTTTTGTGGTTGCCTAGGGTTAGCAGAACTGAAAGATTACTGCTAAGGGGTGTGAAGTTTCTTTCCAGGTGGTGAAAAATGTTCTAAAATTGATTTCGTGTTGACTGCATTAATTTGTGAATATATTAGAAACGATTAAGTTGTATCCTTCAAGTGAGTGACCTGATCTGTGAATAATATCTCAATAAAACTGTTACAACAACAACAAATAAAAAACCAGACTGATGTGGGGGGGGGGTTAGGAAGAATCATTCAGAATCAGTATAGCTGTCTAACTGCAGTGAGTTTGAATGAATAGACAATCTTTAAATTGCAGGATCAGCCCAGAATGACATGTATGTACAAGGCTTGTGTGGTTTGTAGCTTGCTGCTATAAAGCCATAATGTGGTGGGCCAAACTGGAGTGTCCACTTTAAAAAAGCCACCAGCACACACATCCAGGAATTGTCGTCCTCTTACCATTGCATATCACACGTTCCATTCTGGACGATGTTCTACAATAACCGGTCATTTCATAAAATGTAAGACAATGTTCTCCAAAACCACCTCATTTCTGGTGGCAGTGGTGATGGTAGGGACGGGATCCAAATAACTTCCTCTTCCAAGATTCAAAGGGAGTCATTCAGGGCACTTCTGGATCGCATCCATGGTAGAGCTAGATTTTTATACCAAAATACGAGGCTGCCACATAAAGCAATCATGGCAAGAATGAAATTAACTTTGTCGCTGTTGCGCATTCGGGGTGTAAAAAAATGTAACATTTGGCTTCCAAATTAAATTCTTGAGCTTGTATTAGTCATTGTTACTCTCCTCCACCATCTTTCTGATAAAGTGATATTAATAGCCAATAGATTGGCTAATAGGGTGCAAATGAGAGCTTTAGTGGTATTAACTACCAAAAAGAAATAATTCATTTTCTCATTTTAAAACAACAGACTCTCCCCTTTAACTAGAAGATTTGTACTCTTGTCAGTTGTTGAGGGAAAAAAATGTTAAAGTTAATCGCTAAAATGAAAGATAACAAATAGGAAAACCTGCCGTTGTGTGCATATATATAATAGTAATCTCTTATTTGAATGCGTTCAATATTTCTAGCCTCTGGGAGAGGCACTGACTGGGAGAGAGTGTGGACGTGACTCAGCTACATGATCTGTGAATCTTGGCAGGTTGCTTCACCTCTCTGAGCTGTCCTTTCCTTAGCTTTCAAGTAAAGATCATAATTTTTGATCTGCTGCACTAGAGATGTGTTTTAGTTCTTGCTCTATTCAAGGCCCCACTAGCCAGTGAATCGTAATTGGCTCTTTCTAAATAGGGAAGCATCCAGGCAGCCAGATTACCTCTTCCAGAAATTTGCACTAAGAGACACAGTTGGTGGTGGATGACGCACCGTGGAGCTGAGGAGACATGATGGCTGCCATGTTGGACCGTGTACGAAATGAGGAAAGAGGAGAACTGGTCAGGAAAGAAAAGTGTGAGCAGAAACCCAAAGAGAAGCAGGGACGAGGGAGACCATGTGGCCTCTGGAGGCAAAGCAGCCTTGGATCTCGGCTTCCCATTCTAGTTCACTGGAAGCCTGCTTATACTTCAGGTGTTACCCTTGGATTCCTCGGAGTCTTTAATGTCTGTGCTGAGCCTCTCTTTTACTTACTTTGATCAAGTTTGAGTGTGTTTCCATTTACTGCAAAAAAAAAAAAAAAGGGGGGGAATAGGGTGTAGCGATATTTAAAACTTACTACCTTACAGAATTAGATGAAGGATCACATGCCTCCCCTGATTGAATGTGGGCAGGAGCCATGCCTGTTTAATATTTGTGTTACTAGAATATTTGCTTAATTGAACTGAAATTGGTGAAGTGGGTGAAGCTACTGTGAAAACTACCAAGCACAATGCTGTTGGAGAGCGTAGGGATTATTAATAATCTGATTGAGATTTTATGAAATCCTCATTAGTCATTTTTGTGTATCTGTCACAATGAATAAAGGCAAAGGAAATGGCTGAAATATACAGAAATTGGGTGGATTTTCACTTCTTTATCAGAACAGTTGTAACTGGAACCCTCTTCTAAAGTGAAAGGGAAAAAGGGGGTTTACGGGGGTTCTCCTCAACCAGTAAACAGGGCAGTTCCTGTCCAGGGCCAACATCCAGGTTCCTGAAGGTAGAAAGCAGGCGTGTTCATTTTGTAAACTTTCTATCATGGAGCTGTCAGCATCGAGGAAAAAAACCAGATTTTCCATCTCATCTAAATTCTTGGCTCCTCTGCTGGAAAGGAACTACAGCAGGAAGTGAAGAATTGCATTTATCAGCTTCATATTTGGTGCACACGTGTATTAAGACAATAACTAAATCCCATGTTATGGAAGCTAACAGGCCATGCTTGGGGGACGCTTAATTGTCCAGGCTATCTCTGTCGTCCAACTTCAACCAGTCTCTCCGTTCTACTTGCCTGACCTCTAGGCTACCTATTAAAGTGAAGAGAGAAGGAGAAGACACAGCCATTCAAGGGTTAAAGAAAGACATAGGTTGAAAGAAAACGTGGACTATTCTCTTCATTGTGTCACATCCAATGGGGTGTGTCACACCCAGACTAATGATGGTTCTCATCCTGTGGGAGAAGAAATCCTAGATGTGGGGAGGTTACAAAGACCACGTTACCTATACATTCAAATTGGTGTCTAATAGCTGCCTGACCTCAAGTGCTGTCTTTGGTCCCCTTGAGGCTCACTCTGCTGCCTGCTGGCCTTCACACGGTCTAGTCCTACCGCCACCCCCACCCCAGCTCCGCCATATTTCATAAGGCAAACAGACGTGCCAGCTAGAACGGAAGGGAGGGACCACCTTTAAAATATCCCAAACAACCTCTCCCCATTTCTGGTACAACCTCTGGGTTTTAATTACTCCCTGAAAGTGAGAGCCATCCCAGGATCCTTCGGTGACATTTTCCAGTTTCCTGTCGGCTCCACTTATAAGAAACAAATGGGCTGGCTGGCCTCCCTCTAGATTGAGTTTTTCATGAAGTCATTACTTCTGTCACGGGGAGTATTTTCAAATTGAAAAATCTGAAACAATAAATGATGGTGAAGCAGTTAATAACTGTTAAGAAATCACATTTGGAAAATTGCATTTAAGCAATAACCTTTCTCCCTGTAATTAAATGACAGAAAGGTCCTGGTTTTAATTAAGTCAGCAATTTATAGTTATGAAGCTATACTTCACTATGCAGATTAGCAAATGATAGGTCACAGAACACCCTGAGTGCATTTTGAGTGGGCCTGATATGGTAATTACTCCACTGTTCAGTGGTGACCACATTGAACCGTATCTCTAGATGAAACAATTTTCTTTTCCTTGCTCCATGATGTATAACTAGGATGAGTAAATGTACCACGAGCACTGCCTTGCGCATCTTTAAATTAAAATGGATTTTAAATGAGGGGGCATGAACGGAGGGAGCGTGTTTGAAGAACAGCACGGCGAGTGAATGGGCCACTAGTCAATGCCTGCAAGCAGAGAATATATCATTGTTTTACAGGGCTTTCTATCTTGTGCCTGAGTGTTTGCTGCAGATTTATGAGGAAGTAAAATGCTAATGTTAGTGTATTTATAAACATATGATGGGGGTTTCATCTATAATTTATTTGCTGGCCCTACTCTCTGCCTCCTTGGAAAAGAAAATGAAATACGATGTTGGACAGCCAAAAGGGACATTAATATGGCTTTCACATTTTATTTAACTAACCCCCAGTTCATATTACACATTGATGATCACATTGTGAGATGTTTCTGGAAATGCTTATTGTGTCTTGTCGCCTATGTGCTCTAGCCTCGGCTCATGCAGAGCCCCAGTAGTCCCCAAACGGCTTCAGGTGGCTTGGTGGGAATCTGCGAGAGGGAGATCGTGTATGTGTGTGTGTGTGTGTGTGTGTGTGTGTGTGTGTGTGTGTGTCTGGGGCCTAAGAGTGAATGGAAAGTCCAGCTTCTGAAAATATGTCTTTTTTCATTTCTCTTAAAGTTTCATGCACATGTGAACTCTAAGAAATGACTTGTTTTCAGGTATTTGATTTCTTCTTCAAACCCATATTTCCCTGCCTCTCTTCATTAAAGCATATCTCTACCCAAACACATGGAGAATGTAGGAAGGAATTAAGCATCAGAACAAGCATCAGAAGCCAAGCACATCCCACGTGGCAGAGGGGGATGAGATCAGAAAGACTTCCTCCCCAGCACATTTCTGCAATGGCAGTATTTCTCCTGGATGGGGACACTAGCCGTTCTGTTTCTCAGCTCTGGGGTTACTCCCAGTGTTCCCCAACCTTGTGGACACACAAGGGAAGAGGTGAAATGAATCAGATTTGAGTGGAGCTGACCAGTGAATCACTGAATGTGTCACAACTAATAGTGTGATTCAATAGCCATGAAGTCGGGTTCCAAAGAATCAGAGGCAAACCAAGATTCTCCTAAGTCAAGAATTTCTTTTTTTTTTTTTTTAAAGATTTTATTTTATTTATGTGACAGAGAGACAGCCAGCGGGAGAGGGTACACAGCAGGGGAGTGGGAGAGGAAGAAGCAGGCTCCCAGCAGAGGAGCCCGATGTGGGACTCGATCCCGGAACGCCAGGATCACGCCCTGAGCCGAAGGCAGACGCTTAAGGACTGCGCTACCCAGGCGCCCCAAGAATTTCTTAATTTATAATCTTGAATCTCCTCTTAGGGGGGAAAAATAATGATACAAATGTACTTCCCACCCATCCTCCCTTGAGCTTTTGGAATCCTAGAAGAAGGCTCAAAATGATTGTGTTCCCTCCAAAATTGTATCATATTTAAAAGGAAAAAAGATCACCACAGCATTTTAAAGAATCACATCATGCATGTTTAATTCAAATGTCAACTACATGGATATTCCCAAAGTGCCCAGCCTGCTGGGGTCATGCTGGCCTTTGAGATTTTTTTTTATCTTTTTTTTTTTTTAGATTTTATTTATTTATTAGACAGAGACAGCCAGCGAGAGAGGGAACACAAGCAGGGGGAGTGGGAGAGGAAGAAGCAGGCTCATAGTGGAAGAGCCTGATGTGGGGCTCGATCCCAGAATGCTGGGATCACGCCCTGAGCCGAAGGCAGATGCTTAACCGCTGTGCCACCCAGGCGTCCCGAGATTCTTTTTTTATCTTGAACCCTCATCTAACATATGTTGGGGGGGCACGGTGTTCTTCTCCATATCTTGGGGGTGTTCTTAGAGTGACTCAGATTTTCCACAATCACCTCTAATCTGAATTCCTGTTTCTGCTGAATTCTACGGCTCCTCTCTGTTTTGCCTTCCATGTATACCACCCCTTTTCTGCTCTGGGTCAACCCATTGGGCGTCACCCCAACTACTTTCTTCCTCAGAGCCCTTCTGGCCCAAGTCTTGGGAGGACCTCCTGAAGGTTTGAAGCCATGGAGGGAATGAATGACTTCACAGCTCAGCAAATAACTTAAAATGGAACTTTAGACTGTTCTTCAAAGCACTTTGTGTGTTCCCAAGGTGGGGAAGTTCTTGAAGGAGAACCCACTTCTATTCCTGTGTTGATCTTAATCTCTCTTCTCTTGTCCTATTTGCTCCCTTCTCTCCCAACCCCCAAATTCCCACTTACCAGTCTACTCACTTTGGTCCCCTTTGTCCTCTTTCCCAGTCCACTCCTGCCAGTGCCGGGGGGCTTCATCCTCAAGACCTGACTGTCTCTCTTCCTGGGTGGAGTTCTGCTTTCATCTTCAAAAATACCACATTCTGTTTCCTACCAACCATGTAGAAATGATAAAGCCCTACCACCAAAAGAGTGAGGCCCCTGAAGGGCAGTGCCTTGGCATCTTGGGGGAAAGGCAGTGGGGGGATGAGATTCTGTCCAGTGCCCTTGGGTTTGACTGTGCTTCTGAGACTCTCGGTGTCACAGCCGCGGTCTTCAGAAGACAGCGCATTCTGCAGTTGTGTTGTAGTTGTGTTTTTGTATCTTAGATCCAAGCTTCCAGTTGCCTTCTGTGCTCAGATGTTTCCTTGAAGCCTCAGTTTGATCCATGTATCAAATTATTTCTGGTCCCTGGCATGAGTTTTGAGTGCAACTTGGAAAGAATCTTCAGGCAAAACAAGAAGCCAGAACTGGCCAGAATTTCCTTTGGACTCACCATGTGTGGGAGGGTTCCATCACAGGCCAGATCCCAGCTTGTGCCCCTGCTGGGCTGGGTAAAGAGCAGGGCAGGGCAATGGAGCAGGAGAAACGGAGTCATCCTCGCTCATGCAGACTTGGACATTGGTCTTAGAAACAGGTCCTTTTTTTTTTTTTTTTAAAGAGTTCATTGATTTATTTGGCAGATAGAGTGAGAGACCACAAGCAGGGGAACAGTAGAGGGAGAGGGAGAAGCAGGCCCCCCACTGAGCAGGGAGCTCAATGTGGGGCTTGGTCCCAGGACCCTGGGATCATGACCTGAGCCGAAGGCAGATGCCTAACCATATGAGCCACCCAGGTGCCCCAGAAACAGGTCCCCTTTATTTACAAGTTAAAGTAAAGCTGTACATGTCCAGTCTGGCTTAAGATATATTTATTTGGGGGAAAGCTTAGGGAAATGTTCTTTTTTCAACTTCTCCCACAATTGGGTCACCTGACATACAGGAAAGATGTCTGTGGCTGAATTTATAAGTAGATAGAGATACATACTAGGGACTCCTCTTCATCCTCCTTGAAGATGTGATGTGTCTTCAACTAGAATTAAAAGGTGGATTTCATATAAACTGGTGAATCTAGCAGGAAGATTTTCTTTCTCATGTATTCATGCATGTAGCTACATTTCATTGGTTGAATTCCTGCTCTTTGCTATGTGCTGAGCTGGATAATAGGGATATGAGAATGGGTAAACCAACCCCTAGCCAGGGAATCCACTCTTCCCACCCGTGTCAGGAGTGGGATCAGGGAGGAGAAGAAGGACAGCAGACCCAGAAACAGATCATGATAACATTCTATCAAAGAACTTAAGAGCAAGCCTTGGAATCAGACCATGGGCGATCAAATTCTACTTCCAGTACTTCCTGGCTGTATGACCTTGGCCAAGTCACTTAACCGTGCTTTGCTTCATCTTCATCATTAAAGGGGAATAATCATAGTATCCACCTCATAGGGGCATCAGGAAGGCAATGAAATAACATAACATTCATGGGGCATATGAAGTATTCAAACGTTAGATATCATGACAGCTTGTGAGTCAAGTGATGAGATGCACAAGACATTATACGAGAGTGCAGAGAAGGGGTGGCATCTAACTCAGCCTGGAGGAATCAGTGAAAACTTTTAGAGACTGTAACTTTTAAACCTGATGGCTGTTCAGGTAGTGCATTCAGTTCACTAAGCATTTCGGGAAAAGTGGGCACACTTGAGTTTTATCATAGGATACTGTTCCTGAGTGATCAACACATTTCAACTCATTTACTCCAATGATTGGAGTCAAGGCTAATGTATTAGAGAAGAGAAAGGAATTTTCTTGGTGCTGGTGGCTATAAAAAAATCATTATCGGTGTTTTCCTCTTCATTATATCCCAACAGATGGTCCCCAAAGCCCTGTTTCATGACACATTTCATGGTTGCGTCAGGTGGATGAACTCTGAGCCTTTAAGGCCACAAAGCATCTCTCTTGCTCATGGAAAAACAGTGTGAAATGACTCTCTGTCCTGCGCTTTATCGTAGAAGCTCTTCTCCAAAAAGTTGCCAAGACAAACAGAAGTTTAACTTCCTGGTCTTCTTGAATACTCCAGTGAATTATTATCAAGTGGAAATGCATGTAATTAAGGTGGGCGGAAGGCGGGAATTGAATTATGATAAAACTCATGTCTGCTGATGTGTTTGATGACAGAGGAGAAAATCATAAAGGGAAAGATGATGAATTTCTGTCTTTTCTCTGGGAATAACTGACTTAGAATCAATGTAATGAAAAATTGTCAAGTGAACACAGAACGGCACAGGGAAAGGATAAGTTATGGGTAAGTTTCTGTTGGAAATATATTAGCTCACAGCAGAGGCACACTTTCCATTTTGATCTCTGGGGTGAAATTCCACCAAAAATGTATTATTTGGAGAACACCTGTGATCATGTCACTTTCCTGTTAAAAAGCTTTCAGGGACTTTCCCGCATTTTCTACAGAATAAAGTTCAAAGTCCTGAGCATGGCATTCAAGGACTGCTGTAACTGACCCCAATATCCCTCACTAACCTTATCTCCTATTTTACCTAATGTACACACATGCACACACACATAGAACACGCACCCTAGTACAGTCCAGACCAAGTATATTAGTCAACCTTTCTCAAATATGCTGCATTCAGGTACCCTGCTCATGCCAGAATGCCCTTCCATTGATCTCCAATGATCAGATTCCAACCCCACCTAAGATCCAGTTCAAATATCCTCTCATCAGGTCTTTTCCCAGAGCTGGAATTAAACTCTCTCCTCTCACTCACATGGATTTTCTCTAGATGGTAAGTAATAATATTTGTATTACTTAGGAATGCTTTATACTACTTAAATTTTTAAAATTTTTTTATTGATGCATTTTCTTTCTTATTATCTTGTTAAATCTTCAAGGGCAGGAGCCATGTCTTATTAATTTTTATAACTTTCACAGTGCCTGGTATAGTGCATTGCATGATATTGGCTTTAAAAATAATTCCCCCTTTTTGCTTTGGCTGTCAGGAAGCTTAGGACTAAGTTATCAGATATTAGCATTGTCCAGGTTGCAAACCAGGGAGATAAAAAAAAAAAAAAGATGAGATAAAGATAATACAGTTGACCTTGAACAGCACAGGTTTGAACTGTGAGAGTACCACTTATAACCAAATTTTTAAATATATATATATATATAAATACAGTCTAGTGCTGTCAATATATTTTCTCTTACGATTTTAACGTTTTCTTTTCTCTAGATTACTTTAAGAATACATCATATAATAGATATAACCCACAAAATACATGTTAATCAACGTTTTATGTTATTGGTAAGGCTTCCGGTCAACAGCAGGCTGTTCTGGGGGGACTCAAAAGCTATATGTGGATTTTTGACTGTAGGGAAATAGGTATCCCTAACCCCTGTGTTGTTCAAAGGTCAACTGTAATAATATCTCTATTGAGATTTGCAGCCCTTCAGAATTACTTTACATTTGATCTTCCCAGAAATTCTGTGAAGAATGTATGAGATAGGAATCTTTATTAACCTTCATTTAATCCATTTGCATGGATTGAAGCAGATTGAGGCTCAGAGAGATTAAGTGTCACACAGTTAGAAGCAGGGCTAGGTATAGCTCTTTGAAGATCTTTCTTCAGTCTTACTCTAAGTACCAATCTACAAAGGACGAAGTGTGGCCAATGAAAAGCCATCACAGGGTGGGCAGGCTTGGAGTGGTGGGCTTGGGACAGGAGTGGCTGTTCACTGTTAATGTTGTTGTGATTTCTGGCTTCTTCCATTTCCTCCCCACCCAACTTCCAACCTGTGTTGGAGAACAGATTGCTCCTTGGCTGTGGTTCAAAGAGCAGTCATTGCAGGTGGATCCGCTAAGATACTTTTAGCTGCAGGTAACCCAAAATCCAACTCAAAGTGGACAAAAGATAAGGTTGTTGATGGGCTCCTGTAACTAGAAGTCTAGGAGTCAGCTGGGCTTCACCATATGCCTCATCCAGGAGACATCTGCCTCTTGTTACTCTCTTGACCTCACCCTTCTCCATGTGTGGGCCTCATCTCAGGCCACCAACAAAGGATGTTAGCAATCTTCCTGGGACTCAGGACAAGAAAACTCCCAGAAACCCACAGCAAACCTTCTTTGGATTCCATTGGCAGAAAATGGATCAGATAATCATCCCTGAACCAATCACTGGAGAGGATGGAATTAGCTTCAGCCAACCAGACCCAGCTAGGATTGGGGTCAGTTTCTCCTGAGTCACAGGGGTGGCAGTGGGGAGCAGGGGATAAGTGGAAGATGGGAGGAAATATTACCTGATCAAAATGGGAATACTGACGTTCTGTTAGTGCTTTCTTCTGAAGAAACACACCCTTTCCTTTCTGCTCTCTCACTGGGCTATGCCTGAGACACTTTCTCTAGCTCCAGCCCTTCTTAGTCCATTTATTTTCTTTCCTCTCTCCCTCCTTCTCTTTCGTTATTCCTTCCTTTCTTCCTTTCATTCATTCATCGAATATCCTTTGCATCATGTCCCGTGCAGACACTGAGGTGCCTAGGTGGTCGGGACACCACTGTCCTTCCCACGGGGGCTCCCTTCTGACACATGTAGCCAGTGTCCTGCAGGCTCAGTGAGCAGCCCCCTCAGGTGTCCTAGAGAGGTCATGAGCAGACGGAACACAGGCAGTCTTGAGAATTATGGCACTAATCAGGAAATTTGTTTCATTTAAAGGACAGAGCAGCGAGGCAAGGAAGAGTGATTTTTGTCGACCCAGAACCGAAATATCACATTAAAATGCCTCCTAGCACCGAGAGGTTTGTCCATTAAATTTAATTAAGCTTTCTTTAGATTCACATGTCTCCGGAGATCTATTACGCCCAGGGGACTCAGCATTGGCTTTTGCCAGCCTTCGCTCTTTGCATTATTCTTTCTGATGAGAAAAATCCCTGTGACTCTATTGTCTACCAGAATGTTCAAACTTCGTGGCCAAGTACAGGCATGGGAATTGTGGCAATTCTTCCTACATAACCCTCTGGCAGTTTCTGGCTTCAGCAACCTCTTCAGCAAGAGCTCTGTGGTCCAGGAGTTTTGTTTTCCCTCCTCAAATGGAGTGCCTTTAACAGAGGTTTGCAGTGTGTTGAGGATAGCTTCTCGGAGTCTCCCAGATTCTTGTGTCTCTCAAGCAACTCAGACATTCTGGAAGCTGAGATTCCTTCAAAGGGACCAGCTGGGAGAGGCAGGTGCCCAAGCCAGACTCCGAGTGGGTGTGAATTCCTCAGTTCCAAAAAAGAGCAATTCTGTCTGATGCGCTGTCCGGGCCAACGCTTACCCTGGCAACTTCCTTGGTAATGGAACCCTGGCAGGCGGCGGGGGAAACATTTCAGTGTTTTCCAGCCCTGGAGACCTGCTCCATCCTTCTCCACTTGGAGGAACATGCCACTCAGAGCTGCCACATTAATGCTGCTAGTGAAAGCTGCTCGTGACACGGCAGCTGACAGCATGACACACACGTGTACACACCCCTGTCTCATCCCCCACATCCCAGCGCAGAAAGTTGAAGGGAGTGCGGGCGCCAGCTTACAACGGCCCTTCACCCAAGGGTATTTTTAGAATGTTAACAGGTCCTGCAGGAGCAGGGGGTAGCGCTCAGGTCAAATGTCAGTGTGCAATATTGGATGAAACAAAAACAAAGAGGTTTCTTGCAGAAGATCTGGAGACATGTCTATTACCGTCTTCTCCCTGGGTATGCGTAAATGACGAAAAAAACAAAAGGGAATAGCTTTAATGTTAATTACTCTGTCAAGATCTGCAAAAATAAAATTGCCTTATGTGTTTGGCCCTTGAAGCAAGGTTTCAGGATTAGAATTCTTTTCCACCAATAGGCCCATGGTAGGAGGTTACATGACTTTTACCCTCAGTTTAGGCTCAGCTGATTGACAGAGATGAATGCGTAGATTTTTCCCATTGGGTTGCCAACACTTCTGAAACCCTACTTGGTGACTGTGAGTTAGACATCCTTGTGGAGACAGCAAGAACACTGAAAGCCAATTTGAGTCATGTTTCTGGGTCACTTACTCCTCTGCTCTTTGTGATTTGGGTCTAGTCCAAGGAGTAGAATGGTTGGTGGGGTCTTCTCTCTGAAGAGTTGGTCTCTATTGGAGTCTTTTGTGACAATAGCATAGTAAAGTGGGAATTAGATCAAAGGAATGGTCACAGCTGGTATTTTTTTAGGACGTGTAATGGACTGAATGCTTTCGTCGTCCCCAAACTCTTACGTTGAAGGCCGAGCCCCTGGTGTGATGATTGTTGGAGATGCGGCCTTTGGGAGGCAATGAGGGTTGGAAGAGGTCATGAGGGTGGGACCCTCATATAGGATTAGTGCCCTTATAAGGAGAGACACCAGAGAGTTTGCTTGCTCTCTCTCCTTCTCTCTGCTCTGTGAGGACAGAGTGAGAAGAGAGCCCTCACCAGGAGCTGGCACTCTGATCTTAGATTTCTCAGTGTCCAGAACAGTGAAGAAACAAATTCCTGCTGTTTAAATGCCCAGGCTACAGTATTTGTTATGGCAGCCTGAGCTGTCTGACACAGCATGCTTGGGGACAGTGACAGAAACTCGAAAGCAGCTTTGATAATAAGAAATGTGTGAACTCACATACCAACAGCCAACAAGGGGGAAGGCTCTGTGGCTGATTTCAACCCATGTTTCCAGCTCTGTTTTCTGAGGTCTTCCTGCTTCCGTCCTCTTGTGCACTCTGGTGTCACCTTCAGCATGGTACTGAGGTGGCTGCCATCATTCCAGGCCTTGTATTCCAGGCAGGACAATATCCACAGACACAGAGACTGGCTTTCCTGTGGTGTCCCTCATAACAGTAACGACACTTCTTCCAGAAGCCCCCATCAACTTCCCTATATAACTGATTGGTCCAAATGAGACCACATGTTTATTCCCACACCAGTTCTTTAGACCAGCGGAATGCCATGTTCTGAGGGGGTCAGCTGTGAGTTCCTACACCAGGGGGCAAAGGGGTCCCCTGGTGGCCAGCTTGGA
Organism: Ailuropoda melanoleuca; assembly: GCF_002007445.2. NCBI lineage: Eukaryota > Metazoa > Chordata > Mammalia > Carnivora > Ursidae > Ailuropoda > Ailuropoda melanoleuca. The sequence continues at coordinate 62,768,480 of NC_048233.1, read as the reverse complement.
CTGTGGAAAGTCCGTCTGTGAAGCTAGAATCGACTCCCCAACCACGAGACTCCACACAGCGGTGGGGGAGTAATGAGTATTCAGGAGCTCACCAAAGTGTTTACCTCATAATCCTTCCATTTTACTTTATTAAAAGGATTTAAGAATCCAACCCAGAAAAAATTTCACATGAGCCAATATCCTGTAAGCACTATCATTAAAAACCTCATCCCCAGATCCGTAAATTATTCTTTATTGCGAAGAGGATATTATATCATAATGATATCGCTAGTGAATTACCAGAATGAATGTTACAAAAGTCTTTATGCTCATCTATTGGTCGACAAGGGAAAACATGAATTTAGCAAAAAATAATATGCATGCCTTTGACAAGTTATAGTTTATTCCTTGCCAACACATTTTTCCCCCTGAAATGAACTCATTTATGAAAGGATTTTGCTGCCTTGGTTAAAAACCATCCAAGGCTTGTAATATCTAAATGTCAGAGAACAATGGGATGCATGCATCTTGATTGCTACAGTAATTTGTACCAACCAAAGGGGAAAATTACTGATGGGCCAGATACCGCAGGTGAATAAGTAAGGCTCTGGGCACACTGAAAACTTTCAGAGGGCTATTAGCTTCCCACCGTCATTAAGAAGACAGTACTTCACTTACTGCCTCAAACAGCCTGGAAATTAGAAAATAAAGGAAATTAGTAGACAAGCAGAGCTAAGGGCACAAGCTTTGCCATTTGCCAGCAGAGTTACTTAAGCACCATGGGCCTCAGTTTCTTCCTCTGTAAAATGGGAACAATAATTTCTATTTCCAAAAGTATTATGAAGATAAAAGGTAATGCACATAGCCTAGCTCAGTATTTGTGACATAGTTGGTGTTTAATAAATGATTAGCTATTATTAAAATACCCAGGGCATTCCAGAGGTTACCGGATCCTTCGGGAAGAGGGCTTTTAAGTGAACCTGGGCTTCTACGGATCAGTTAGCTCCTAGTGGACTCCGTCTCGCCAGAGACTGAACTGGTGGTCACTCTGCGGCCACCCACAGTGACCACAAATTAGAAGTGGTTTTGAGCCTGAGTTTGTCATGTAGATTCATGAGATGGACCAAAATTGAAAGCAGTGTTTGATGAAAACAAGAACTAAACCTAAAACAGACATGTCTCTTGTCTGATGTAATCTTTCTGGGTTTATTTTTTTCAAGTCTTCTTCATGATTCCTCAGTTGATAGAATGAAAGACAGCACATGTAAAATTCTTTTTCATTTTGTTCTTGTTAAAAAATTCAGCTTCCTTAAAACTTTTTTGGAAATGCAGAGTGTATCATAAAAAAAATTAAGCAATATGAAGTGAAAATCCCTCTATGATCCAAATTTCCCTCAAGACTGGTTTGTATCATTCTTCTAGAACTTCCAAGCATTTGTGAATGTAATAAAACTGTATGTATTTCGGGGCACCTGGGTGGCGCAGTCGTTAAGTGTCTGCCTTCAGCTCAGGGCATGATCCCAGTGTTCTGGGATCGAGCCCCACATCAGGCTCCTCCACTAGGAGCCTGCTTCTTCCTCTCCCATTCCCCCTGCTTGTGTTCCCTCTCTCGCTGGCTGTCTCTGTCTCTGTCAAATAAATAAATAAAATCTTTTAAAAAAAAACTATATGTATTTCGATATGCATGGGGGAAATATTCCATCGATTACATTAGGAGAGAGAGGGAGAGAGAGAGAGAAAAGTCTACCATTCTGTGAAATACTTCTTTTCCACTTGGTGAACCCCTTTCAGTGAGAATGTGCGATGACCTATCTTTTCTAACAGCAGCAGAATATTTAATATATCTCTTACATTTTGGTTGTTTCTAATCTTTCATTATTAAGGAAAAAAAACAAAAGAATGAACATCTCATGCATACAACTTTGTGCATTTATCTGCTGTCCTTGTTTTTAAGTAGCTCGTGAAACTTTTAAAAATGCAAACTAAATCTTTGAGCACAACGTCACAAATGTATCGGGCAGATCGTGGACAAACGATCAAATCTTATGCAAGAAAAGCAAACTGAGCTACCAGAGCTTAGCTGAAACCTTACCCGTCTTTGCGCCTTGTGGTTAAGGAGCTGCCTTTGGGGGTAAGGGAGATCCTGTCCAGTGTCCTGGGGTCCTGTGAATCCTGGAAATGACTGTCACCTGGGGCGTTTTCAGAACTGCCCAGTCAATTCTTCTCCACCGGGCTCCGTCTAGCGGATATATCAAAGTGGACTTGAATAGGCAACGCTTTATTCTGTGTTCCAGAAGTTTCATGCAACTACGCAACAGAAGGCTGCTACAGTAAGTTTTGGAGCAATTTATTCTATTTGATGCCAGCAGGTTAATTCATTTTTCAGTGTGGATATCTGTTTATGCATCTAGGTATCTATGCATCTATCTATCTACACACACACACACACACACACACACGCAAACATAGAGTATTTTCCAAATTTTTTCTGAGCTTTCTACCATTTCAGAAATATCATTGACCAAAGAAAAACATATTAACTCAAGCCAAAAAAAATACCTCCCAATGCACCATTTTTCCTTATTGGTAAAGAATTTTCCATGGTATTTCATCTAAGAGCAAAGCTTCAGCTCTCCCAATGCAGTAGACAAACATATTATTTCCTTCTGGTACATTAATTTTTGGATTACTTTGGGGGACAAAACACCACCAAAGTAGTGGTTTGGCTATAAACTCCCTTGACATCTGGCCAAACCTCCAAATAACAAGGATGTAATTGCTTTCAAGCTCTCACTACTGAGATTTTCTGGCCACCTCTCGCATAAATGAAAAAGTTAGCATTTATACTTCTGTGGTAATAAAAACCACAACCCATCATAATATTTACCAAGTTGTGATAAGATAAAAGCTCACTTTGGGGGACATCAGGAACAATATTTAGCATAGGCATTTAGGGAGTGGTGATCATTGCCAGAAATGACTTTCTAGAGAGCTCATGGGATTTTAGCTTCTCTTATGCCATGAAAGGCACAGAGACAGCTTCTAGATTCTTCCACTTGTGGTTTTCCTAAGTTAATGCCTGAGACATTGCCTAAGGTGCACAGAAAGTTCAAGGCGAGTTTGTGAGGCTTCCCTTTGCGCTTCCTTGGGCTTTCCTATCTGAGTCTTTGGAAATGAGTTCATCCTCCCACGGAGAGTCTTTCTCTGGGACCTGTGTTCTCCAGAACATGGGACACACACCTCTAGTGGCAGGAGAGAAGGTTTAAGTAGTATCCAGCCTCTAGGCATTAAGGAAACTTGAATCATAGAATGAGAAGTTATTCCTTTCCTAATTTTCCTTTGAGCCTCTGATTGCCCAGAAGAAAGCCTCTATGTGTCTCTATTGCCCTAGAACACATGCTAACTTCCCTTTTGAACAAAGAGAATACAGATTTCAGGCTCAGCCCACCAAAATCTGCATAGAATTTAATAACTTGGACTTACATTTGTCTTTAAAATGACTTCCCATTTATGGTAAGCAAGCGTTAGTGATTTTTTATGCATGGTAACAATGCCAAATTCCTTTGGCAGCACTTTTGAGTGAAGCTTTTTAAAAGTGAGTCACTTAAAAAATAAAAAATAATAATAATACAGGTAGGAATAGATGAGGCCAAATACACAAGGGCGGTATGGGGATGACCGACCTTGGGAACGGCTGCGGGGAAGCTCTGCGAGCATTCCAGACACTGCCCATCCCCCCTCTTCTTCTCCTCCCCTCTCCACTTCACTTATACCTTGCCCGCCTCCCTGAAGTTTCCAGAAGACGCCCTGCGTCACTGAGCCACCTCTGTGGTTCCCTCTGCTAACACTTCCTTCTCCCTAGCTTCGGGGTGTTCCTGCTTATCAGATAAGACCTGTCTCGGGAATCAGAATCTTCCCTGGCCTCTCCCCTCCTCATGAGCCTCTCTTAGGTTCGGCACCCAGAGATTCGCCCCATCAGGGCACTTCTCACACTATATTGCCACTGCAAGTTGCACGTCCCACCTTCCACGAGCTCCTTAAGAACAAAGACTAGGTCTTATTTATCTGTCTTCCCACATGCTAGGTGGTGCTTAGCACATAGTAGGGACCCCAAAATGTGTGTTGAGTGAAGGAGTCATGCTGAATAAATGAAGAAGGAGCATTTGGCTTCTCGGAGCTTCTCAGCTGTCTTGTGAATCTATCGCCGAAGACCCCACGCACGGTTACCAGGGAGTGCACCCCCTTCGCGTGTAGCGCTCGGGGAGCCGCGGGAGCTGGGGACGGACCCCTCATGCCGCCAAAGGATCTTTTGCCTACCGGTTGTGCTTCGCTGTTAGCAGCGAGGGCCACACGCGCGAGGACATCGCGTGGCTTCTGGAGCTGCTGTAAAGGCCGCGGAAGGAACCCGGAGCCAGGCATCCCGGGGACCCTGCGCTCAGCCTTCGCATGCCCGGCGGGCCTGAGCTAGCAAGGCTTGGACAAGACGCGCAGCGGCTGCCCGCAGTGACAGCATCGGCCTGGGTGGACCTTCAGTGGATGGAGGGAGGGCGACAAAGCAAAACACAACACCTTTTTTCTATTTTAAAATGAATACCTTCTCATCACAAAATAAATTGAAGAAAAAAGCAAGGAAGGAAAGGGTAAAGAAGGGTTACCTGGAAACCTTCCAGATTTTTGCTTTTTTTTTTTTTTTTGGCTCTTAAGAAATGGTTACATTTACATGGCACATGCTGTTTTGTACTCTGAATTTTTCATATTTTTCCATGTTGTTCGTAAAATCTGAAGACTTCTCTTTATCTTTTATCATTATCATCAGAAAGAATAGTCTGTATATCTTTATTAGGAGGAAAACAGTCATTGTCAGGCATATAGTAAATGAAGAAAGAGAAAAGAAAAAATTCGTCTGCAGTTCCCCTCATCGGTGTTAATATTTTCAAGTGCATTATTCTAGTCTCTCTCTCTCTCCTCCTTCTCCTCCTCCCTGTGCCGGAGCGTGTGTGGTGACATAACACTCATGGTTACCATTTGCTGAACCCCTATGATATGCCAAGCTCGGTGCAAAGCACTGCACCAACATTTTCTGATTAAAGCCTTCTTTCAGCCCAGTCAAGTATCATTCCCCCCACTGACAGAGGAGCGAACAGGTTTAGGAAGATCAAATGCCCTGTCCAGAGTGACCCGCTGGTGAAAGAGCTGACTTTACCTGCAACTGTGTGAGGTAAAGCCGCTGCTCTTATCTCCTACATTCCCCTCCCCCAGCCTCCCCCACCTCTTTTTTTGATTGCTTTAGGGCGATCCAGAAGGGTAATCTCCATAGTAGAGGTTCTCAGCACTAGCTGTGGAATAAAATCAACTGAGGAACTTTAAAGAAATTGTGGATGCCGGGGCCTCTAGTCCAGACCTGCGCACTGGGGCTGAATCCCTGGTGTTTTCCAAGCTCCCCAGACAACCCATATATGTAACCAGGGCTGCAATGCAGTGCTCCTGAGTTCCCTTGATTTGTGGTGTCTCTACTCGCAGAGATGCAGTGCCTGAGAACTGAATCGAAGCTCCAACCAATCTGCTAATAAGTAAAAACAAAGCAGCGGCTGGTCACTGTGCAGAGGATGATTTCCACGTTCATACACCTTTAACTGGCGCTAAATTGAAAGCAAATGTCAATCCCTGCACATATGCCCTCTGAGGAGAGTAAGGTGGGCCAGTGACTGGTGGAAGCTGGTATTCAGGATCCCTAAATGCGAGTGACCCAAACCTTGGACATGTGCAGAATATTTTGGGTCACTGGTCCGTGTGTGCCTGAGTGGGTGCTTAATTTCCTTTTTCAGACCTCAGTAATTTCTAGCAGAGTGTGTAGAGTTCATGACAAAAACACATCTGGATTTGGAGGTGTGGATCTGAAATGTTTGCAGGCCGATATGTTGGGAGCAGATGTTGAATTGGCAGCCAGGGATGATGGGGTGATCTCATTGGAGGCCCCATCTGGGGCTTTGCTTGGAGCAACACAGCCTTCCCTGCTGACTTCAGCTGTGCCCTAAATGCGGCTGCTTCCCCGCCTGCCCAAAGGCACCTCGTAGCCCGCTCCCTCACAACCGGGGCACCCGGAACCTCGGCATCACTGTGTCTCCTGCAGAAAATATCAGGGGGATGGAAAACACTTGCTTCTTAAAGGAGACGAGGGTCACGAATCAAGACTGGTCCAAGCCAGACTCAGTGTCAGCTCTGAAAGGAGCTCCGGAGCGGCAGGCCAGAAATAGGAGTGAGGCCCGCCCTCCTCTGCAAGGTGTGGAGAATGGACTGGGAACCACACAGCCAGAAAGAGCTGGGTCTGAACACAGATTCTACCGCTTTCTAGCCTTCCGATCTTCCCTGGAGGAGTCATTTCGCTGAGACTGTTTTCTTGTGTATAAAAGGGAGACATGAAAGCTACTTACTGGGTTGTTCAGAAAAGGAGATGAGTGGTTGTCACCCGTGGCAGGGGCTCTCCCTTCCCCTTCACAGAACTGCTTCTCGATTGCATATCGTCATCTGAGACCCATTTGCCATAGCCGAACTAGCAATTCAACAGGACTCCATCCAACAAGTATTTCAAGGACCTCCTGGATGCCGGGGTCTGTGGTCCTCATTGTTCTATGCACCGTTCTGTCTCTGAGCCATCAGTCATGCTATCCCATTGCCTAGAACGCATTTCTCCTTATTCCCCCCCGTTCTCCTCCAACCAGTCTGTTCTTACCTTCTCACTTCCATTCTCCTGGCTGGAAGTCATCTTTCCCCTTCCACATGACCACAGGGCTTAGGCCAGACATTCTCAAATGTGAACGCATGTAAGGGGCACCCAGAGTGTTTAATGCTCTGGGCTTACTGCCCATGTCCACAAGATAGAGATAACCGTACTTCCCCTCTCTGAGTTGTTTGTTAGGTGTTAGATGAGATGTCATGTGTAAAATATTTTGCACAGGATTGGGCATATAGTAGATGCACAATGAATGTTGGCTAAAATAAAGACAACATATTCCAATAAATAATCATGGTTTATATAATGTAACATATTTTGCCCATAAGTAGAAGAGGAGAAAATGTCCTGGGACTGGCAGTGGAAAGAGCAAGATTGCAAAACCAAAATAGATTCCCAGACACCAGCTTCTGGAAATGTGACTACACTGCTCAGAGTTAATGAGTTGCTAGAATGAAGTTCTATGTGGAAGGAAGAGGTTTCAAGTGCCAAGTTCTATCCACTCCAATTCTCATGCATTGTAACCCTTGGCAAATCTTCTTCACCCAAGAGTTCTGATTCTGGCTCAGCTTTCTAGCATGGTACCAGTTAATTACGGTAATAGGATAAGGCATTCTTGGGCAAAAGGGAGGTGCTGGACAAGTGTGGGGCAGCAGGGTTTGGGGTAGGGGATTTATTATAAGCCAAATAAATGGCATCGGGGGATTGATGAGGAAATTGTGACCACTGCAATGAAGCCAAGGCCTGGTGGGGTGGGGGTGGGGCAGCTCAAAAGGAAGATTGGGGAGGATATTGGCACGATTGTTTCATGGGGATCAAGGGCCATCCCAATGTGTGAACATGGAAGAGAACTGGATGGGTTGGGAAATCGCTCTGGCTGAAGACAAAACCAGTACGGAGAGGATGAAGTGATGTGTGTTATATACCAGGGCCACGAGTTACCCGCAGACCCTGGAGGAGTCCTCCAGCATGGGTGCCTTTCCTCTGGCTGGATGTAGCAAGCCCAGCTGCTCTGGGAAGGGAGCACCCCCTCCACCAAAACAGCCGAGGCAGAGACCATCCTGAGGCCTCTCTCTGCCTACCTGGAACTTGCATATGGGTCCTAATCCAGAGTTCCCCAACTCCAGGATGTCAAACATCAGTAGTTCTTTCTGTCTTTGACATCAACCCACTTGAGCCCCATTTCCTATGGTTAGCACATGATTTGGGTTAGAAATCTTAGCCATGATCACCTCTCTGAGTCTCAGGTTCCTTACCTATAAAATGGGGATCATTCAACTTATCTTAGAAAGTCATTAAGAGGAGCAAATGAGAGAATGGAGAAGTGCGTGATAGAATGGGATAGGATGGATGAAGAAATGACGTCTGTCTCAGCAGTTAACAATCTGAGGGCTGCTGAGCTCATTTCATTCAACCCTCCCAACCATACTGTACCCCTTTCCCCCTTTGCTAGATGAGGAGATGATGGCTCAGAGAGGCTAGGTCACTGGCCCTAGGTCACAGGCTTAGAAAGTGGCCCAGTTGGGGTTTGAATCCAGGGCTCTCAGACTCTAGAACACCACCCTGCCTTCCACAACATCGGGTACCTGTGCATCTCTGGGTTGTCTTGTTTCTGGATACAGCCTGTCTCTGCCGGGCACAAGAAGCCTGCTTGACTTGCTGACTCTTGCTCTAAGAGTCCTTCTTCTTGCCCTTTCTCTTCTCATTTATCCACAGACCCCCAGATGGCCGTGGAGGTAGCCAGGTGGCCAAGAATTTCCGTTAGCAAAAACTCCATTTCCTTTCCATCCAAGATGACCGTGCATTTTGCAGGTACAGCCACGAGCCCCTAATGCACGAGAGCTGTTGAGTGTGGCCGGGCGGCCCCTGCACTTCTGAGTCCGTCCCAGCAGAGAGCTCACCTGTGTTGTTATGTGTCCTTATTCGTTAAGGATTCTCTGTATTGAGATGCAACCTAATTAGGGTTGAGCTCAAAGCCTGTTCGTTTGGGGGCTTAGTTCATAAAAGATTAATGTTCATTTTCCTTAGGTTTTGTTGCAGAATTCAGCTGGAAAAAATCCAGGGTGCACTTCTTCCAGGAGAAGTAGCACTTCGGTGGTTTGTGAAAATCCCTTTTCCCTCATGTTAAAACCTCGTTTTTTATGTCCTCCTCCCACTCAGCCTCTACCCTAGGATTTTAGTTTCTGAAGATGTATGAGAGGAAAAAAAAATGAATTCTGGAGTCGGAGAAAGCTACTGGAGATATTATTCAAAAGGAATATCTTTACTTACGATTAAAAAAACAGGTGGCAAATTAAACAGGGATATTGGAAAACAGTTCTGCATTCATTTACGTATTCATTTCACTGTTCAGCAAACATTTACTGAATACCTGTTACCTGCCAGACCCTGGGCATAGATATATATATATATATATATATAAAATATATTTCCCCTGATTTTCTTTTTTGTGATTTGCCTGAGTGATTTAATCCCATCATTAGAGTGCTAATACATATGAGTGGGGAGCTTCTGACAGTACTTCGGTAAAAAGAAAAACATACCTATCCAGTTAAAAAAAAATCCTCCATATTTTCTGATAACAAGAGCAATATATGCCGAGGGTTACGATGCTGAACGATACGGTTTGATTACATTTCAGAAGTAACACCAGTTTACAATCCCAACCCCTAGAGATTTCGGTTGTTAATGGATTGGTGTATATTCTTCCAGGTTTATTTTTCAACCATAAACTATAATAACACTGCAACTTTATTTACAGAAATGGAAAACAGCACTTTTGTTCTTCAACTTGCATTTTTCACTTCGTAATGTACCCTGTCAGGATGTGCTGGCCACATTAGCCCAGAGAGAACTGTGTCATCGTTTTAATGCTGCGGAGTGTTCCATTGTATAATCTCACTTATCCCACCGTTTCTCTCCTTGAGATATTTTGGTCGTTTCCAGTTCGCTATCATCATGACAAGCAATGGCTCAGTGGATCTCCTCGTAGCTAAGGTGGAGCATTTCTAGGAGTGTTTCTCTGGATAGATATCTGGAAGTGAAATATACTGAATCAAATTGATGAATGTGTTTTTTTGCTCATTTCTCCATTGTATGAAATGTCAGGACCCTTTACACACTGAAATTGTCTCTTCTGCAATTCTTCCCCTCACACGTCCTCTTTTCTCTAATTCCATGCTTCCTAACATAGTTTTAAAGTAAGCCCAAAATGCTAACAGGTGTTTGGGAAGGGGGGGTGGAATGGTGCTCTCCATTTGAAAGGAAGAAAAAGTAGAACGTCTCTTCTTTGCTCAGGGCATCTCTGGCTTCCTGTGAGTGAACAAAAACAGCCTTTTCTCTTCCTTTGAGGCAACATCATTGCAAATTCTTGCTGAGGTGATTTTCTTCCCAAGAGAGGCAAAGGCCAGGTTTGCTTTTCTCCATGTTCCGTAGGTGACCTGGCTAGCAGAATACAATAGTCATGGATGTTATTGGGGGAGGGCACCATGTAAGTGTAATAGTGACACAGTGGCAACTTGACTTTCTAAAACCCTGCAAGAGGTCATCACAGGATAAAGCATCTTAGTGATGTCAGATGAGTCATTTCTTTGTTGCATAAACTTTGCAATAAAATAGTTCTATCCCTAGTTCTCCAATGTAAAATATTTACCAAGATGTATCTCTCCAAAACCTACATTTAACTACTTTGGACATTTTTCTCTTTGTTAAAACTGAAAACCTATGACTGGATATATTGTAGAAACGTACGTCTTACTGATGTAGACATTGCTAACATTTTTATTTCTATTGGGCCACACTTCAATGGGAGACCTGTGTCCCCTCAGGGAAAAGACCCTAAGGAGGCTTTCTCCAGAATGCTGAAGTTACAGCGCTTTTTTTTCTCGGCTCCTGGCCGATTTTGCTAACTCTCCAACAGAGGGCAGTACATTTCTCTCACTGGGCTGCTGAAGTTTGAAAAATATAAGGTAAAAACAGACTATTTTCAGCATCTCAGAATCCAGGCACCTTTGTCTTTATTAAACTCAGTCTGGTCCGCTTCTGAGAAGAATATGCCAGGGAATATTTCAAACATGGGAGAGACACGAGAGATCCAAGGGTTCCTTAGGCTAGAAATAGTACAATCTTTAAGGTTCAAAACTGTGAACGGAGTCAAGTATTTTCCTAATGTCCTGAAGTTGTTCTTTTTTTACTGCTTTGGATTTTTGCTTGAGTTTTGTTTTTTTTAAATCTCACTATCCTGGAAGGTCAAGAGAGCTGATTTTGAAGAATATGTGATTATAAATAGTTTACTTCATCCCAATACTATTCATTATCAAGTTTTATCTATTGTCAGTTTGGATGTTTCTTATGGGGGAAAAAAAGATTAGAAGCCTGATGAGTTCCAGAGCTAAGAAGGGGGGCTGGGAGTCAGCACACTCTGTTGTGCTGATGGAAGGATCTGCCACTCTTGGCAAAAAGAATTTGCCATCAATTGCAAACAATCCCACACAGTTTCCCTTAGATTGGCACAATGATTTTCAGCATAATGAAGAGTTGGGTCCGATGCCAATCACTGTCTGACTGCCAGTTAGAGTTTCCATCCTTCAAACTCCACCACAAGGGAGATAAGGCTGAGGAAGAACTGCCCAGAGAAGTCTGGGAGGAGAGTAGAAGAAAAGGAGAGGTAGGAAACAGTCATTGCCGGGGCTTGGGCTCTGCCGTCTCTGGATCATTGTCTGGAGATGGCCTGATATCCTGAGGGCCTCGGCCTAGCTGGCCCGCTTCCTGGTGGAGCAACTGAGCCCCGAGCTGGGTTCGTATTGTTTGCATTCAAGTAGAAGTTTGTCTCCCAAGCTGGCTTCCATAACCAAGGGTCTTGGCATCATACCCTGTGGGACCTCTCCCTCCCCACCCCGGGAATCTACATTGTGCCTGTGGCTCACTTCTGCCAATAGGATGTGGCAGAAACGATACTGTACCAGTTCCAAACCTTAAGAAAGCCTAGATGATTCCACTTGTGTGCTCTTGGAAGCTATCCACCGTGTCAGAAGTCCAGCTACCCTGCCAGAGAGAGTCCAGAAGGGCCCTGGAGGATGACCCCTTGTGGAGAAAGATGCTACATGTGCGTGAGGAAGCCATCTTTGTATTCCAACCCAGCTGTCCTCACAGAACTCCAGCCCACTCACCATCTGATTACAATGGCAGGCGTGATTCCCAAGCTCCACCAGCAGAAGAACTTCCTGGTCGTGTCCAATCAGCTCACAGACTCGTAAGTGCTAAAGAAACGATTTTAAGCCATTAAGTTTGGAGGTGGTTCGTTACACAGCATTAGATAACAGAAGCTGTTGCTTTAGCACTTTCTGGGTGAACGGCCTTGATACCCTATGAGGCATAGAGTCTGGTTGCCATGAGAACCAGGCTTCTGGCTCCACCGACACGGAGGAGCAGAGTGAAGGTGGGATTCGTGAGGCTGAGGAGAGGGTCTCTGCTGTGACTAGGATACCTGAGGTCTAGACCTGGCTCTGGCACCAACTGGCTGTGATTTCTTTATTAGCTGGAAACTCTGCTCAACCTTGAGGGCTGGAACCAAGTTTTATTCATCAATATATACCCTCAGGCTCTACTATGGTTAGATGGATGTTAGCTGGGTGACTTATTGGGGAGTTAATGAAATAGTTAATGACTACCAGCTCATTTATTAGTCTTGTGGCCCATCCTTGGGTTTGTTCTTTGGGACTCCGGCCTTTCACAGACATCTTGGCAAAGGCTGAGCACAAGCTTTGGTGGGCTTGAGCTTGGCAACGAAAGCCCAGCCAGAAAAGAGGCCCAACCAGGAGTCACCTAAAGCTGTTCACAGAGTCTTCAAAAATTCTTGATTGATGTCACCTGAGACCAGGGTCATAAACTCAGATGCTGGCAGGACAGGAAAGCAAAGAGTGCAGTGAACATGCCGCATCCAAAGACGCCAGCCCCTGTGGCCCTCCCACTGACGGTCACCGGGTGGGCTTACGAGTCTCCAGGAGGGCTGGTGCTGGTCTTGTGCTCACTCTACGCCCAGCATCCAGACGAGTGCTTGGCACCGAGATGTTTGTTGAACCAAGGACTGAGCCTGTTTTCATGTTTAGAACCATCAGAAGAATCAGCAAAGAAAAAGGAGAGGTGAGGAGGGAGAGATAGAAGGGGAGGAGAGGAGGAGACCTAAACTAGTTACAATTCATTGAGCATCTACTATGTGCCTGCTGTGGTAGCAGAATTTTCCCTGCATTATCTCGTTAAACCCTTACAGCTGGGGCGCCGGAGTGGCTCAGTCAGTTAAGTGACTGCCTTTGGCTCAGGTCACTCTCCTGGGGTCCTGGGATCAAGCCCCACGTAGGGCTCCCTGTTCAGCGGGGAGCATGCTTCTCCCTCTGCCTTTGCCCTCCCCCTCCCCCACCACTCGTGTTTCCTCTCTCACAAATAAATGGATAAAATCTTTTAAAAAATAAAATAAACCCTTAGAGCAAGGGCAAAAGCCTGAGTTTATGATCCTCGTATAATCAAAGATGGCTTGAAGCTCAGAGGGGTTAAGTATATCCCCCAAGATCACACAACTAGAACTGGCTGAGCTGGAGTTTAAACTCAGCTTTGCCTATCTTTATGCTTGTTTCACATTTAGACAACTCAAAACTGCTTTTCCATCTTCTCAGGACTAGCTGCGTGACATTGTTTTTCAGTCTCTTCATCTGCAAAATGGGAATAATAATAATATCTGCTTCCTAGGGCTGCTGTAAAGAGGAAACTAGCTGGAAACATGTGAAATGCTCAGAATACTGCACAGTAGTTCCTCAATGGAAAATGAGCATTGTGTTCATTTTTGGTATTTTCCTTTTTCCTCTACCACTGCACTTTGTCCAACACTGATTGCACCAGAAGTCGGGTGCCGCTCCTGGTAAGTTGCCTAAAATTCAGAATCTGCTGTCTGTTTTTACAGTTTATTTAAAATTTTTTTTCAGCAATTTGTCTTTTTTGGGGGGGGGTACTGTTTTTGTTTGTTGTTTGTTTACCGTCTGCTTTTAAACATCCGTGTTAGCTGATCATGAACTAGCTGATCAGAATCCTATCTTCTGAAAATGGTCCAGGGGAGAGAAGTTTTGGTGTATGAGATGTTTCCAGATATTAGAAATCGCAGTGGTCTTGGAGGGAGAACACCCAGGGACGGCCATCCCCGCTTGGCCGTGTGATGCTGGCAGGTCATGCCATCTGTCAGAGCCCTGGTCTCCCCACGTGTAAAACGAAGAGTAGTGGAACTGCTCAAGTTCTTCTCGGTGCTGCTTTGAGGACCCGCTGCGGGGCTGCCTGGGGCTGCACGGTGCCCCGGATGAGTGAGAGGCTGGCCCGGGACGCTGCAGAGTCCCCAGAAGCTGGGGCAAACCCCAGGCAGGTCCGCAGCCCCTGGAAGAAGGCTGAGCATCTGAATAATGAAAGTGTTATTTAAATGGAGCTGTGGCCCTGTGGAGTGCTGAGAAGTCATTTTCCACAGCTCACTGTTCTCCTAGTCAATGGGGCTTGACTTGATTATCCTTCCTCCGGGCTCCAGGAGATGTGGGCAACATTTGAGATTTGTTAAAAATTAACTAAATAAAATTGTCCCCTCCTCCCAGCAATAGTTTCTGTGAGTGATGGGGCTTTCAGAGGCTCATTTGTTAGGTGGGTGTAAATCGGAGCACAGAAAATACACTTCATATGTCTATATATGTAGGGCTGTGCATGTGTGTAGCTAGAATTTTTCATACTCAGAAAGGAGAGAAATTAAAACAAAAAGCCCGAATAGGAGCCTCCAAATAAGCGGGAGCCTCATGGTGCCGATTTCACACCGTTTGGCACCTGTGTGTCAGGCAGACGTCAGTGCTCGTGTTTTTATGGTTATGTGTCGTCTAACAACTTGAAATGTTTTAAACAAAGAAATAACATTTATGAATAAGTTAATTAAAATGTTATTTAAAATAATTTTTAATAAAGAAAGAACCCTATTTTCAGATTCTAAAAGTACACCGTGGGAAATTTGACGAGAGCAGAAAATAAAACTCTCTACGATCATCCCACTTGGAAATGACACTTGACGCGTTTTCTTGCCATCTCTTTAACGGACACACATAAATCTATGTAGAAATGCCCGGGCAAGATTGGACCATGCTGGATACATGGTTTTCTGCATTGCTTTTTTTCACCTGATATTGCGATGTGCACTTTTTGGCCCCTGTATTGTTGAATAGCTTTCAAAATCGTGATTCTTAATGGTTGCATATTTTCATCAAATGGATGGGGGATGATTTATTTAAATACCTCCTGGTTGCTGGAAATTTAGGTTGAATTGGAATAACTTTTCCATGAGAGAAAAAGTGATGCTAGTCACATGAGGCAACAATGATTTCTCATCCTGCATGAGCAGACAGCAATAAAAGTCAGCGACACAATCTGGTATGTGCTGAAAGGTCCAGAAATGGCCGGGAAATGGATGGGGAAATCATAAGGGATGAAGTGAGTTATTAGTGTTTATTATTTATATGGTATAGTAAATACATACAGCTCAGGACCAAGCGTTCACTCATCAGCAACTCGCAACCAGTCAACGGTCCCTCGGAGCCTGGACGATGCTGAAATCCACAAATCAAGGCAGCACCATTAGGGGACGTGGTGAGTCAGCCATTCCTGATGGAAGAGCGCCTTCTGGACCATCTCAGTGCAAGTCCATTCCCTTTGCCTGAGGATGAGCTTCTTTCAGAGGATAAGACCTATAGTCCCCTGACAACTTGCAAGGGAAAAAGAGAGAGAGAGAGGGAGAGAGAGAGAGGAAAGGAGAGAGAATATGTGTGTGTGTGTGTGTGTGTGTGTGTGTGTGTGTGTGTGTGTGTAGGAAGGAGGAGGAGTGGGTGATTTCCTTTGTATCTTCAGCAGTTTTGTCTCCTGGGATAGCAGCCTGCAGTGGCCACACCCTGACTTTTGTGTGTTAATCTGAGATGAGAAGCCTTCCCCATCCAGCTCATGTACAGAAAATAGATTATTATGTCCAATTTACAGATTTAAAAAAAATTCAGTCCAAGACAGTTGCAGTGATTTTCAAGACTTCTCTTTGCAAATGACAAGCTAAAACTCAAGACCCGAAGTCCCATGTCACGGCAACACACCAGCTGCCACCATAGGACAGCATCTGCGAGTGTCTTCCAAGCTCTACTTTCCTTCACTCTTTATACTTATTTGGCAGTAAAATCTCTTTGATGAAGTAAAGGAAGGTAATGTGAAAAAGAAGTTCTTTCTCATTCTTATAACCAGAAACGGGGCTTTCCCTCAAACCCCCCAACCCCAGTGCTCTTGATTCTTCCTTCCTACTCTATTTGTCTCTAAAGCACATATCCTATCTACTATAGTGTAGATTTTATGTAGATTTTACTTAAAAACCAAATGTCTCCCCATTAGAAGTAAACTCCACTAGAAGTAGGTCTTTTCAAAGCAGTGTGGACATAATAGAAATACATCAGTAATAGTTATGATTTACTGAGTACCCACTATCTGTCAAAAGCCTTCCAGACATTACTGTAATTTTTGGAATAACTTAGTAAGAGGAACACATTTTTACCATGCTTTTACAGGTGAAGAAAACCACAGCTCAGAAGGGTGACTTTGGCCCGTCAGGGTGACAGAGCTCTTATAGATTGGGTTGTAATCCAAGTCAGCCTGACTCCAAAGCTGTTGCCCCTCCTACTGCTCTGGCTTTAGAGGGCTGAAGAGAGACGGTGGCATCCAGCTCATTCTTTCCTGCGTGGTGTCTAGGTGATGACTCAGGGACACAGAGCAGGTCTTGGTTCCCAGGGCTTTCCAGGAAGGGCTCCCCATCCCCTAGGCTTCTCAGCCACCATTTTCTCCTGACTGACAAATCCCTTGGCTTCCTTCTTTCTCTGAAACCATTACTTGTCCCTGTAAGGCACAGACTTGGACTCTCTCAAAGTTGCTCATGAATGGGTTTATCAGACTCTGCTCTGAGTGCCGAGAGCAAAATAACCCTTGGCAGCCCAGACAGGGGAACAGTTAGAACACGGGGCGACATGGAAGTCACATTTTCCCCACTTCTTACCTGTTCCTCTGAACTGGAACCAAGCCCCTGATACAGACATAGTTCCAAAACAGAGACTTGAGGAGTTTTTGTAAAATGGCGCTGGAGAATCTAAAGCTGTATGCTTTCTAGTGAAGGCACCACTTTGCACACATGCGTGCGTCAACTCAGAGGCGGGCGGTTCCTTGGGGAGCTGGATCTAGCTCCCTGGCCTTATCCTTTGCCAGCTCCTTTGGCTTTGTAGATAAATATTTTAAACTCCTTTTAAAGAAATAGCACCTAAAGATTTTCATCAAAGAAAATCTGACCTTGTAACCTAGTATGCAAATCAAAGCAAGACAGGGAGGCTTGGGCAGGAGGTGGAAGTCTCTCCAACCGCCCAGCCTTGCCTTGCTTTCTCCCTCCACCCCAGACCTGTCTTCCCCCAGACCTCTAGCACCTCTGGAAAGACTCTCCTAGGTCATCTGGCTCAGGAGAAGATGACTTCGAACAGCCCAGTAGTGGCACATCCATTATAGGTGGTGATGGGCCCACTGGGAAAGTGCATTCCAGAACATTCAGGTGGACAGCAGCGGTGACTGTGCACAGGCCAGGCGTAAGCCAACACCATGCCTGTGTCGCAGACTATCAGAACCCCGAGTGCAGAGAACAACTTTACTGGGGAACCCACATGGGGCACTGGGCACAAGAAGGAAGCATATTATCTGAATATGGAATCGGTAGTTTTCCATGATGTGGCTCTCAATTTTCTATTCTTTTTTTTAAAAGATCTATTTATATATTTATTTGAGAGAGAGGATGGGGAAGGGGTGGAGGGAAGCATGGAGCCTGACACGGGGCTCGATCTCACGACCCCGAGATCATGACCTGAGCTGAAATCAAGAGTCAGATGCTTCACTGAGACAGAGGGACGCAGGTGCCCCTCAATTTTCTATTCTAACTAGCCACAAACTTCATAATTTTTATATCAGTTCAGAGACAAAAAATCCCAGATTAAATTTTGGAATTTAAGATACTGATTCTACTCATTCATTAATTCTGCAAATACTATGATGTGCCTGTAACGTGTCAGGCCCTACTCTGGACATTGGAAGAACAATGCTGAACAAGATGAATGAAAATCATGTACGTTTCACAGCTCAATCCTATTTTTGACAATTACAAACAATATTTTTCCTCTGGGTGGTTGGATTTATGTTCCCCAGTACCTCCTCCCATGTGAACACCCAACAGTTAACTTCTTTGCTCCTAAGAGGAGACTTTTTATCTGAACTTCCTCATGCCATCAGAATGGTTATTTTCAACTGCTCTCTTAAAAAAAGGCATATATTCAGATTTGCTGCACTACTTATAACACAAATTTAAAACAGTTTATGATCAAATGGCATTTTTAAATTTGTCTTGATTCATGTGAAAGTAATTTGGATTCACATTAGTGTTCTGGAAACTGATCATTAACACTTTTTAACTGATTTTGTAAACACATTTTGCTTCCAAAATAAACATAAACAGGAAAGGAGGGCACTCAGTGTAGCTGAGGCATGAAGACATGCACATTAAGAGGAAGGGCAGGATCCCCACCATAAAATGGTGAAGGCATTTGGGAATCATTTGATTACCAACTCGCTTCATGAAAAATCTGCAAGAAAAATGTGAATAATTTAATATTTGCCTGATGGGGGGATTTCAAGCTGCAGAGTTGTTTGTCTATCACGGATCATTGCAAATAATTAAGATAGGGTGGGAGGGGGGGACTGGTTAATGTTTGATAAGTCAGGAGAGGGGCAACATGTGACAGGAATGAGAAAATTGGCTGGGCTGCCTCTGTGCTTAGCCAGGATGGGAGTTTGGGAGATACACAAAACAGAAAGGTGTGGTGGTCCAGCCCTCCTCCAGGCAATGCTGGGAACCTCTCACCAACATCCCCGCGGAGGGGTTGTCCAGCCTCGGCCTGGATACCACCAGCAGCTCCACTCACCTTCCTATGACATCCCGCTGACCCACATGCTTTAGTCCGGAGCAGTTTGGCATTTATATGTACATCTTCTCAAGGAGCCAAACGTAATTGTACATGTCAACTGATTGCATGGGAATCTAATTCATAACCCTCTCAGCAACACTCTTGTACCCCCTTTTCTTCCCCTGGTCGCCTCCCATCATCACACACTCTCATGGACATGCTTTCTTCAAACTTTCTTCAATTGTCTCCATCCCGCTCTAACTCCAGAGCGCCTACTTCCTCTCCTCCTCCCATTTTGCTCTAGATTTTATAGACAAACGTGTGAAATAAACCTGGAGTCCTCCTGGAGGGCAAGAGAGGAAGAGGAACTCCTTAAGTAAGACCAGACTATTCTATCGAGCCCTTACATTGAGTTGCAGTGTCAGCCCTTGAGTTGACGGAGCATGTGTGGTTTTGGAGCACAGGTTTGGGAGTCAGGAAGACTTGGGTTTTCATCCTGCCCCTGCCCCAGGGTGAGATCCTTCCTCTTCCCTGAGCTTTACTTTCCTGATACGTGAAAGAGGGAGAACAACACTTACTTCCTGTGGGTACTAACCAGCTGAGGTATATATATATCAAGCATTTGGCACAGTACACATTAGGTAAATGGATGGTGTAACTCTTCTTACTGCTCCAGTCTTGCCTCTAAACGTTCCAACATCTTCTGGTGCCAGAATGTTCTGAGCCGCTCCCTCCTCAGTGTTAATCCAATTAAACAGATGTCGACTGGGCATTTGTTCCTGTGAGGAACTGTACTGGGGCTGCAGGTTTGGAGGTGACAGAGACAAGGTCCCTCTTCCAGAGAAGCACTAACGCTCACTTGTCATTCCTCATAGAATTCATGCATGGAACGAATACACTAAAGTTTAGGTTTACAGAAGAAAAGGGAAAGAGTCTGCTTTCAGATAAGCCCAGTTATTTTGCGTCTGTGTTGGTTTGAGGTTGCTGAAGTGGAAGACAGGGTGTTCCGCTCCCCCTTAGCTAGAGATGGGTCCCTGGCCTCTTGGAGCCTCAGTTTATTCTTCTGTGAAATGGGGATTCTACAGTTTGCCTTGCCTGCACCTCTAAGACTTTGTGAGAGAAAAAAAAAGGGAGAGTGAACAGCATTCGCAACTGTAAAGTGCCATGTGACTCTAAGGTTGTTGCTATCCTTAGTCACTTAGTGTGAATGACCTTGCATCCGCCAAATTTTCCCCCACCTCCCCTTACAAGTTGGAGAGGTGGAGCCCTGAGGACGGTCCAAGCATAGGAACACTCTGCTGGCCCCCCACCCCTACTTTGCCCCGACCCTAACAAGGTGGAAGAGCCACAGGGTCCTCAGCCATTGCCGATAAAAATCAGGTCTCTTTGGTTTTAGGTGACAAAGACAAAATTTAAACTGCCTTGAGAAAAAAAAGAAGAATGCACTGACTACGTAGGTGCTCATGAGTCACAAGACCACTCAGAATACAATTTTGGGAAATGCTCCTTCCAACCATGTGGTTTTGGAAAGAACGCTCTGGCCGCAGGGACTGATCCATCATGGCCGCTGTGCCTGATGCTGACGGCGCCTGTCGACCCCGCACACAGGGCCGGCCGGAAGTGCCCGAGTTCCGTCATACACCCCGGGCAACCTGCAACCAGGAGGGGCGAGAGTTGGTGCACAAATATTCCAGCATCCTCACTCCTCATTTGGAGCTCGGTGCCAAAAGGGAGTGCCAGGAAACTCGGTGATCAAGATAAATCAGGTTTTGAGGCAATAGTTTTGAAAAATGAAATTCAATGCAAAAATGCCGTGCATACAAAATGTCAAAATTTTAAGTAAGACCGGCACTGGTGTTACCGATTTTTCTTTTTGCCTCAAGCTTTAATATGGCCCTGCTGGGCATTGGTGTGTGTCTTTTAACTGCTTGTTTGCAAGTTCAGTAAAAAAAACCAAAAAAAACAAAAACAAAACAGAAGTGAAAGAAGCCTCACACAGGCTGAGATGTCCTCCTCACCTGGATTCTAATTGGGGCCACGTGGTCTGCCCGGTTCAGGGTGCCGCCCACCACTAGTGATGCCCAGGGCTCCCAGGCAGGGGCAAGTACAGGGACATGTGGGAGCAGTACACCGAGGACATATGGTGGTTTATTCTTTGATGTCCTTGGAAGAGAGGTCACAGATTGCAAGATAGAAGTCAACTACCAGGATAGATAACCCTCAGGAGAGTGAAGGTCATTTCAACTAACAAATCACTGGTTCCATAATGGAGAAAGCAAACGGATCAAGACACAAACATGGGAAGTTCCTATGAGAAGGCTTTAAACCAGCTCTCTCCCTCTGTCTCTCGCGCATCTTTTCTTTACATCTGTGGGTACCCTTGCAGGTAACCAACACAAAGCACATAGCACAGAGGTGAACGGCTTCTTCCTAAGCACACCCTAAATGACGGAACTATCTGGAGAATAGTGCCTCTTTGGTGGGGAGCGTTTGATCCTTGGCCATTCGAGACCGAGGTTGGAGGAAGCCTAGCCCACAATCAGAATGTAATTGAAGTATGTTACCTGTAATAGGTTCAGATGTTTGTGATCTTCAGCACTTTGTGAATTCTGCGGCAGATGGGCGAGGGCCAGGTAGCGGGCGAGAACAGACTGGGAAAGGCAGCCTGGCATTCTGACAAGGGCAGCCCCAGCTGTGGTTCGAGTGTTATTCAGCATGCCCACCCACTGCACCAGCAGCCTGCCGTCCCGATCTTGCGGCCGCGGCCGCCTTAATGAAGAGTGGAGGTAAGCATGAATCCTGGCTTTCCAGGGATCGCAACATTTGAGAGACCCAGAAGAATCGACATGATGGAAATGGTGCCAAGTTGTTTTGCCTCTTGCTTTTCAACAAAAGAGAAAGAAAGAGAGAGAAGAGAGAGGGGAACTGCTAATAAAACGCGTATCTAAACACTTTCTAATTTTCTTGGGCTTTTCTTTTTTTTTTCCCCCTCAAAAATTCAGTGCTGGAGAGGGGAAAGCAGAGAGTAAGAGCTGACAAAAGGAATCTCGAATGCATACAATTTACCTGAGCTGGCGTAATGGACGAGGGGCGGTAGCTGGAGCCTCAAATCCTTGCCCTGTCACTTCCCCATTGTGTGACTTGGGGCCAGGTTCTGAACCTGCCCGGCTTCCTGTTTCCTCACCTGTCAAATGACCAAAATACTGTGTCTCATAGCTAATATTTCCTGAGCACTTACTGTGGGTCAAGTTTTTGCGCATTAACTCTTAAATTCTCCTAACAACTCTGTGTGTTAGGCCCTGTTATTATTCTCACTTACAAATAATGAAACTGAAGGCGAAGAATATAAATAATGTCCCCAAGATTATAGCCAATAAGTGGGGGACCAGGATGAATGCCAGCTCTGGGTTTCAAGCACTGGGTTGTACAGGTCCCCGCGTCCTTACCTGTAGCGCCAAACTCCTAACAACCAGAAGTTTCCCAACTCATCTGACTGCAGAACTGGACCCCGCTTGGATTGTTTAGCACCAAAAACTCACCTGCACTGACTTGAGATTGTAGTTTTTATTTGTCCTCCTTCAGGTGTATATTCATACATTTTCACAGCAAAAAAGATGCATTTGCTGTTTGATTGTGGGGTGCTGCTTCCATTGTTGCTGGGAACTGGATAAAATATCTTTTATAAAATCTGGAAATTCTGAATTCTGCAACACTTCTGGCTCCAAGGGCTTACTACGGCGTGGTGGGTCTACGCTGCCTTTCCAGTGTAGGCACTCATCACGAGTTTGATGACATCAAGATTGCCTTAGAATACAATAAATGCAGCTAGTATCATTGCTTAAAAATAGATTTGTTTGGGTATTCATTGGACAAATACTTTCGCACGTCTACTACGTGCTAAGTCCTGTGTTAAGTGCTGGGGTCAGAGTGAATGAAGTACGTGCTTTCCTTGCCCACATAGAACTTATAGTCTAAGAGAAATAATAATCGGAGAAAATAAAAGAACAAATGTTAAGAATAGGGTGCGATGGACCAGAGTACATCAGGATGTCCTGCATTCTTCCATGTCTCTAAGCATACACGACAGAAATGAGCATAACCTGTAATAACAGAGAAAATAAAAGAATTTGGGAGAAAAAAAACAACAACCCATAATTATTCTGAGAGAGTAAAACTGTGTGCCTTGAAATATTGAAGTAATTATCAGGTTAAATTTCTATGATCCCTGCAATTTCCATGAAACCTAGAAATGTTGGGAGCGTAGGCCTGGCATATCTCTTAAAGTAAAATTATACTTCTTTTTCACTCAGACTAAAAGGTCATAATTAAAGATATAATGAAGCTAAGTGAGTAATGGGATCCGTGATTCACTGGGGAAGCGGATGTTGCCTGAGGCCCCCTCCTGCCCCTGGAAGTGGGGGTCACCAACTCAGAGGGCCCTGGAACCCCCCAGGGCCAGCAGGAAGTGGCCCTTGAAATACTGGGCCAGAGGAGAAACTTCCCAAATTTATTTTCCCCCAGGATTTTTAGCATTATTTTTTCTGAATATTAAAGAAATACCTACTCACAGTAAAATATTTGGAAAGTTTTTATAAAAATCTGAAGACATATGAAAATGTCACCTATAATCATCTCACTATCCTGAGGCAAACACTATTAGTATTTTAATATATTTCCTTCTAGAATTTTCTATGTGCTCTTCCTCATAGTTGAGATTTGCCTACTTTTTTCACTTAAAATTATCATCAAAAATAGCAGAAGGAATTCACTGATCACTTTCTTTATTTAAATCTTTAAACAAGCTCATAAAATTAGTTCCACAATTGGCAATTACTTGATATCTCTGTGGCTCAGTTTCCTGTCTATAAAATGGGGTATTGATAGTGCCTACCGTAGAACTGTTGTAAGGATCTTGAGTTAATATATCTAAAGCACTTGGAACAGTGCCTGCCATATGGTAAGCACTAGGTTGACTATTATTATTATTCCATTTTGCAAATGAGATAACCCAGGCATGAAAGGTTAAGTAGCTTGTCCAAGGTCAGCAAGTAGAGCAGAGCAGGATCAGGACTTGAACCCAAGCAGTCTGGCTCCAGAGTCCATGACTTTAAGTCAAATATAGTAAGAGTCAAGGTGCTTTTGAAAGAAAAGACTAGAATTTGGTCCACAGTTGGGATTATGGCGTATAAAGTCATATCTGATGGGTTTCCTGATGCTCTTATGGAAGCCAAATTGCCAGCAAAGACAGTGGGGGTCCTGAGGGAAAATCTTTCATAAGGACGGCTGATGTCCCCAGGCTCCTTGACTGAGAAACCATATCTATATTCTTTGGTACTGTATCCCTAGTTCGTAGAACAGTGGAATCGCACCATATCTATATTCTTTGGTACTGAGTCCCTAGTTCGTAGAACAGTGGAATCGCACCTGACACATAGTAGGTGTTCAATACATGGTTGTTGACATGATGGAGTCACACTTAGCAAATAGCTTAGAGATCAGAGGGACTGATGGTTTCAGGGTAGCTGCTGACATCAGAACTCATCCTGACTTACCCACCTTGGCAGAGCATCTGTTCCTTGAGAGAAGGAGCCATGAAAAGTATTCTATGAAAAGGGTCTCTCTAAACTGTAATG
Source organism: Ailuropoda melanoleuca (assembly GCF_002007445.2). Lineage (NCBI taxonomy): Eukaryota > Metazoa > Chordata > Mammalia > Carnivora > Ursidae > Ailuropoda > Ailuropoda melanoleuca. The sequence continues at coordinate 62,744,109 of NC_048233.1, read as the reverse complement.
CCTGAGACCCCCTGCTGTGGGATTCCCATTCTAATTTTGCCACATCATCTCCAGCTCATCTCTCTCTCTCTCTCTCTTTTTTTAAAGATTATTATTTATTTTTGGGAGAGAGAGAGAGAGAGCACAAGCAGGGGGAGCAGCAGAGGCAGAGGGAGAAGCAGGCTCCATGCTGAACAGGGAGCCTGATGCGGGACTAAACCCCAGGACCCGGGGATCATGACCCAAACTGAAGGTAGATGCTTAACTGACTGAGTCACCCAGGGGCCCCTCCAGCTCAGCTCTTGAAACCATCATTGGCAAGGGCAAACTGCAATGGAGTCTCATTGGCATCTATCAAATGGTGGTAGAAATGTGGTTCCAGTCTGCCCTGGGCAGATGTGATGGTAGTTACTTAGCATACAGTGGGGAAGATGAGCCTCGAGTCAGAAAAAAAGAGCTGTGTTAGTAAGCTCTGAAACATTTAGGGTTCTGCCTGCTGTGTATCTCCACTTTCCTCAAAGGAACATAATTCAAGGAAAGGACAATCTTGCTCATTTTGCAAGTAAGGGAACTGGAGAGAACTCTACAGTGTAGGGAAGGCACAAGACATTGTCAGAGAGTAAAACCTAATATTTTCACCAAAAAAAGAGAGGTAGATACGTGAAGTGATAATGTGTTAATTAACTCAGCTGGGGGGGGGGATCCTTTCACAACGTATACCTACATCAAATGGTCACGTACACATTTTAGATATCGTACAATTTTATTTGTCAATTATACCTCGATAAAGCTGGAAATAAGACATCGCCAGAGGTCTGCCACAACAGGAGTGGCACTGGAACATTCCAGCTCAGGTTGTAGCAGAGGTTCTAGAAGACTGGCTTAGCTAGACGTAACAGCAAACATCTATCTGGACAAATTCATTTCAGTCCTTGGTAGAATTCCAAGGAGGAGTATCTTTCAAGGGGTGGTACTTACAACATAAGTTAGCAGAGGTTTGGGGTTATAAGGGACTTGGGGTGAATACCGGCTCCATTTCTTTTTTTTTTTTTTAAGATTTTATTTATTTATTTGACAGAGACAGAGACAGCCAGCGAGAGAGGGAACCCAAGCAGGGGGAGTAGGAGAGGAAGAAGCAGGCTTCCAGCAGAGGAGCCTGATGTGGGGCTCGATCCCATAACGCCAGGATCACGCCCTGAGCCGAAGGCAGACGCTTAACCGCTGTGCCACCCAGGCGCCCCCCGGCTCTATTTCTCGAACAGATTATTTAGCCGCTCTAGTACTGGTTTCCAAATCTATAAAACGGGAATGAAAATATCGACCCCACTTAGCTTTCTTGAGGATTAAATATGCAAAGTGCTGAGCGAAGGTCCTGGCATTTATCATCTGTTGTCAATAAAGCATCGTCCTGCGTTGGCATAGGCTGCTTCACGCCTACTGCCTCATTTACTCCCTGCAAAAATTCTCTAAGGCAGGTATTGTTATCATCCTGGGTTCATGAAGGAGGACACCAGGCCTCAGGGACCATCAACAACTGCGCCACTAACTCTAAGTGGTGGACCTTCTGGGTCCCTTAAATTGTATTGGTAAGTAATTTAATACGACAATAAACACATAAAAGGATGACCTTTCCTAGTGCAAAATAATGCTGGGTGCCGGACTTAAACCACAAGCAGCTCTCAGATTTAAGACATCGGGCTACCTGTTTTTGCAGGGACTTGGGCCCCCAAAGGTGACACCTTCTCCTCTCAGAAACATCGTCTTATTTCCCTGCTCCTCTGCTACCTGAAAGAGGTCCCAAGTCCCCAGGAAAGTAACAACGGCCCTGCGAACATGGAATTAAGGATGCGGTAAATATTTAGATGTTCTTTGTGGCATTGTTTAAACTGTGTAAAATGGGATCCTGTTACGGAAATGCTCAGTCACAGGAGATCATTGGATTAAATTACGATATACAGATAAAATGGAATGATGTAAGGGGCGTCTGGGTGGCTCAGTGATTGGGCGTCTGCCTTCAGCTCCGGTCATGATCCTGGGGTCCTGGGATGGAGCCCTGCGTCAGGCTCCCTGCTTAGTGGGGAGCCTGCTTCTCCCTCTCCCGTTCCCTCTGCTTGTGTTCTCTCTCTCTGTCAAATAAATAAATAAAATCTTTAAAGAAGATAAATAAAATGTAACGATATAGAGTTACTTAAAATGCTGTTACAGTGGGGGCACCTGGGTGGCTCAGTCGGTTGAATGTCTGACTCCTGATTACGGCTCAGGTCATGATCTCAGGGTCGTGAGATTGAGCCCCGCTCTGGGCTCTGCTCTGGGCGTAGAGCTTGCTTAAAGATTCTCTCTCTCCCTCTGCCCCTACCCCTCTGCTTGCGCTCTCTCTCTCTCTTTCAAATAAAATGAATAAATCTTTAAAAATAAACAAATAAAATGCTGTTGCAGAAATATATCTAACAGTAAGGAAAGTTTATCACGGGATATTATTACAACACAGTATGTTATGATCCCTTTTAAACAAAATATATAGTACTGTGTATGGAAAAGACTCTGGAAGGATATATATTAACATGTTGTATTGGTTGAATCTGAATCAGATTAAGGGTATTTTTTAAATGCTCATTTTGCCTATATAATCTAAGGCAAAATCTAAGATCTAATCTAAGATCATTTCAGAAAAGCTGGGGTGCGCTGAACATATTACCTAGAGTTAGATACTCATGATTTGCTTCCCTTCAAAAGGACAGTTAGTGTCAGACCAAAAATTCTTTGAGTATCAGGATTAATGGGCTCAGATGCCACAGACACTGGCCCTCACCATTACTTCCTAACCCTTTGTTTCTGTCCTCCTTAGAGCACTTAGCACCAACCACTGCATATATTTTAATCACTTGCTTGCACTCTGAACTCCTACTAGGAACAGGTAAGGTCCTGAGTGCACAGAGGATATGCCTAATACATACTTGTTAAAGCACACATTTGTTAAAAGTAGTCAGATGACCGAGGGCCCTTGTAGAACTCCATTGTCCCAAGAGAGGCAAATCCTCCTCTTCCACAGCCACACCTCCCCCTCCTCTCCCCCCCTCCCCCCTCCCCTCCCNTCCTCTCCCCTCCCCCTCCTCCCCCTCTCCAGCGCCCGCCTTTATCATCCGTTGGTACTGTCTGGGACCCAGAGAACCCTAGAGTGCAGTAAGTAACCTTGACATCAGTGTTTGTGACAATGGTTCACATCTCTTGTGTTGTATGATGGTTTTCTGTAGATTGCGCTTTCTGGTGTTTTCTTCTTGTTAGTCTTAAAGGATTGTGGCAGCTGTTTGGATGCTGAAGGAGGGAGAATGTGATGGACTTTAGAGGTGGGGGTAGGCGGTTAGGTTACAGAGGTGAAGAAAGAATGGGCTACTACTCATCATGGTTAGTCCCCAGCCTCAGATGGGGAAAATGAGGACAGCGAGGCTCAGCGACTTGCTCTAAACCCCTAGGATTTTGAAAGCTTCCCTTTGGGGACCCATAGCAATTACAACCAAGGCACCCATGCTTGTCTAATTCTCATTAAACTATAAACTCCTGAGGCTAGGATCTGGGTTTTGTTTGCTTTTGTAATCCCACCGCCTAGAATGGTACATAGTAGGTGCTCAATGAACATTTGTTAACTCAATTGCCTAAAGCAACATAGCAAGTGACAGACTTTTGACTAAAACTCATGCCTTCTGATTAGCTTTGTGTTAGGCAAAGTCTTGGAATAATCCATCGCTAATGTAACGATGTAGTCCCTCTCTCCTTTGAGTTCCTCATTTCTTGTTTTTCTGTTCTCATTTCACTTTTTGTTATCACTCTGCCTTCCCCCCGTCACCCTTTTGCCTGGTTCTTTGGTGGACTTTATAACAAATGGATGTTTCTGGGCAATCATCAAAAGATCTTTGCAAACTGAGTCTCATTTATAGTCAGGAGAGGGTGAGGAATCCAGGGATCCCCCAGTGCCCCAACCACTCACTAGTAGGCAGTGTTCCAAAAAGCAGCAGAATCTTCCTGCCTCTTCATCCATGCTTGAAGAAGAGGGTGAGAGAGAAGGGATGTGGAAACAAGCTGAAATTTTAAGGAGCTACAGAAATCCAGCAAGTAACCATAAAGCCTCAGGAAGGCAGGCTTTGAATAAAATTAATGGCAGTTGAGTTTCACGTACACGCCAGGCATTGTGCTAAACACTTCTCATAAGACTTCCTATTTAATCTGCCTAGAAATCCTAGAGCACGGGTCTTATCATACCCATTCCGCAGAAGATAAAACAGAGGCCAGGAGAGGTTAAGTGACTTGCCCAATGGTACATAGCTAGTTTTAGAGTCGATGTTTGCACCCAGGCATACCTGTCTCTGTGCAAGGTATTAATGCTATTCTGGGATGCCCATGCAGGACGTGCTTTTCCGGGGGTCCCTCTTGCGAGCGCCCGGCCACCCGGGGGATGGCGCTGTGCCCCGGCCGGTGTCACGGGGCGCGCGGAGCCGGCTGCGCCGAGGGGGCAGGGGCTGGGCGCGCAGCTGCCGCGGTTCGGCGGGGCCCGGGCGGGTGCAGGCGGGCG